>NC_134869.1:43666380-43978880 GCF_049852395.1 Peromyscus maniculatus bairdii
TAGAATTTGGATGTTAAAATTAATTTCATCCCCAAAGGCTTGTGTTATAGAGTGACATTCTGTGTTTTGTCTGTATGATATTGATACAGTACAGTAACTTCTTTGAGTTACTATTATTTTATTTTTCATCTTTCACCCACACGCCCCCACCCAGCCTCCTGTTTTTATGTTTTAAATGTGTTCTTTGAGCAGTATATTGTTCATCTTTTTTTTTAATTAGTCTGAAAGTGTCTTTGTTTTTTTTTGTTGTTGTTTTGAGACAGGGTTTCTTTGTGTGTATTCTTGGAACTGTCCTGGAACTCCTTCTGTAGCCCAGGCTGGCCTCGAACTCACAGAGATCCACCTGGCTCTGCCTCCCAAGTGCTGGGATTAAAGGCATGCACCCCACCACCCAGCTCTGACGGTGTCTTTAAGTGTTGGGACTTTCTCTCCCTGCTCAGGACTGAACGTCGGTCCTGTGCTTGCCGGCTGGTGCTCTCCCAGGAACTACATGCATCCCTGTTTAACCTTCCGAGGTTTAACCATCTTCCAATCCCACCAGTGGCTCATGAGATTTTCGATTTCTGTATCCTGGCCAGGGCTTGGCGTCACCTCCTCACCGGAGCCCTTGTAGTGAGATGTGGAGTGGCATCTCCTTGTGGTTTTGATCGGCACTTCCCTGACAGTGTGGTTTGGTCTGTTTGTTGATGATTTCTCTTCCCTGAAGCAATGTCTGTTTAACTCTTTTAACATGTTCAAACTGGATTATTTACCTTTTATTACTAGAGTGTAAATGTTCTTTCTTCCCTTCTCTTTTTCCTTTTTGTGACAAGATCTTGCACCGTAGCCCAGGCTGGCCCTGAACCTTAGGTTCTCCTGCTTCAGCCTCCCCGGGGCTGTGATATCAGCAGCCAGCTCACATACATAGCTCCTGTCTCTGAGCTCACTTGGTGGATTGTAGCCCAGGCTGGCCTTGAGTTCACAGCAATTGTCCAGCATTAGTTTCCCGAGTGATGGGATTATAGGTTTGTTCTACCATGTTTAACCACACTTAAAAAACTGGGGAACACTTCATGAATCTGCGTATCGTCCTTGCTCAGGGGCCATGCTAATCTCTGCACCCTTTCAGTCTTAGTGTGTGTGCTGCCGAGCTGAGCCCCACTTTTTTTTTTTTTTAATTTACTGTTATGTGAGTGCGAGTCCGTGCCTCAGCTCATACATGGGTGTCAGAGGACAGTCTGTAGGAGCTGGTTCTCCCTCTGCTGTGTGGGACCCTGGGGATCAAACTCAAATCGTTGGGCTTGACTGCAGACACCTTGACCCCCCGAGCCTCTCACCAGCCCCACACGCCATGTTTATACAAAGCAAGGAAGAGACACAGAGATTGATTGCCTGTCTGCAGTCAAGTTGCCTAATTTCTCTTCCATTTTTCGCCTCTTACCAGCTGGTCACCTGAGCAAAAGTCTTAATTGCATCATTTGATAAGTTTCCATGTCTTGGGCCACAAAGCTGGGGTGCTAATGCCTTTCACTGTTGTTTTGGTTTTTTTGTTTTGTTTTTTGAGACAGGGTTTCTCTGTGTAGCCCTGGATGTCCTGAACTTGCTCTGTAGACCAGGCTGGCCTCGAACTCAGATCCACCTGCCTCTGCCTCCTGAGTGCTGGGATTAAAGGCGTGCCACTGCCTAGCATGCTAATGCCTCTCTTCCTGGGTCTTTGTGACAACCAAATAATCGAATCTGTGTAGCATGTCACATGCCCAGTGTCTGGCGTAAGAACCGCTTAGCGGAAGGTAGCTGCTCCGGGACCGAAGGTCGCCTGGTGGTTTTTACGACTGACTCTCCCTCCTGTCCTGCCACAGTTCCTGTGTGATGAGGGCGCGGGTTTATCTGGGGACTACATCGATCGCGTAGACGAGCCCTTGTCCTGCTCCTACGTACTGACCGTTCGGACTTCTCGGCTCTGCCCCCACCCTCTCCTCCGGCCGCCAGCCAGTGCTGCTCCACAGGCCATTCTCTGTCACCCGGCCCTGCAGCCCGATGAGTACATGGCCTACCTCCAGAAGCAAGCTGGTAAGTACACACAGGAAAGCCCGGGAGAGATGGGTTTGGGGGCAGGCGGGCGCAGCGTTGGACCGGACCCCTATTCTGTTTGCACACTTTTTCTGGTAGAGTCCAAGCAGCGGGAAGAGAAAATGACAGACGAAGCTCAAGACACAGATCACCAAGTGTGGAGTGAGACCAAGTCTGCTGGAGTACCCCCAAAGAAAGAAGGTAGGGTGTGCTTTTGACCTCCCAGGAACTGGTCACGCCCACCTTCCTTCCCCGATCTTACTGCTGACAGTCGTGGGTAGACTCCAACCCATTGGCACCCAAAGAGGGAGTGTTCCTCCTCCTCCTCCTCTCTCCCTTTTCTCACATCCCCTCTGTTCTCTATGCCCCAGATGCCAGCCCAACCAAGGAAGATAAGGAGTCAGAGTTCTGGAAGACGCTACACGAGCCAGAGGAACAGGCTGCCGGAGGAGAGGAGGCACCGCCAGGGGTGAGGAGGGCCTCCCAGCCACCTCTGAGGAGCCTGGACTCAGGCTTTGGGAGGGGTAGGGTCCCTCGAGCTGAGGTCTACGAGGCGACCTCTGTGTCTAGGGACGAAAGGACATTGCTTGAGGAGCATGGAGGGTATAAGCAAGTCTTCATGCCTGAGTCTGCCCTTTCTCCTCATCAGGAGCAGGACCTGAACCCTGAGGCTGCAGCGGATCCAGCTCCCAACCCTCCTAATGGTCAGTCAACTGTCTCCTCTAGTCCTTAGGTGGGGTAGAGTAACACTAAACACTCAGAGGTCAAGATCCCTCCCTCCCTCCGTTTCTCATGGTGCCCAGAACTGAGCCCAGACTCTTGCACACTGATGCTCTACCACTTAGCCATCCAGCCCCTGCCCCGTGAGCTTACTTTGGCTGCGTCAGCCTCTTCCTGAGCAGCAGCAGGAAGACCATGTACAGAGGTCAAAGGGCACTGGGGCTCCACTGCTCACTAACTCTGCACTCACAGACGGTGTCATGAAATGTCAGTTTCCCCTAGAGATTTGGGAGGGTGAATGGAAATGGATCTGTGCTTCACAGTAGAGCGCCTAGAACTGAGAAGACGCCGAGTATCTGTAGAAAGCAGGATCCACCGGGCGGGGGTGGCGCACACCTTTAATCCCAGCACTCGGGAGACAGAGGCAGGCGGATCTCTGTGAGTTCGAGGCCAGCCTGGTCTACAGAGTGAAATCTAGGACAGGCACCAAAACTACACAGGGAAACCCTGTCTCAAAAAACAAACAAACAAATCAGGATCCACTAAAAAGGAACCATTAGCCCTAAATCTCCTCTACGGTCCTAAAAAATAGAGTTTTGCAAAAAAAAAAAAAAAAGATTCAGGTGTTCATGAAGAAGGAGGGACCCCGTGCGTTGGCATCCATGCGGCTGCCATGAGCCACCTGAGGGGTTTGTTGGCCTTCTCTCAGCGTCCAGCCCCTCCCTGAGGCGGAGACGTGGTCGCTGCCTGTGGTGCCTGTCCTCAGGCATCAAGAGAGGACCTAAAATGCAAAAGACCCACACCTCCTCTCCCTCCCATCTCAGATTTTCAGAACAATGTGCAGGTCAAAGTCATTCGGAGCCCTGCAGACTTGATTCGATTGATAGAGGAACTGAAAGGCGGAGCGAAGAAGGTAAGGACCTGCTCACAGCGGCAGGTGGGACCTGCCTCCCGCACCGGGAGCATTGGAAGAGAGAGCTTTACCCGGGACAGACTGGGCCCAGCAGGGCTGGCATCCCTGTGGCCGCCACTACCATGTTCTGCCACACGCACCTGTTACCACTGAAGCCTCCAAACTATCCATCTCCTCCCCACCCCTGACCCAGGGGAAGCCAAGCACAGGCCAGGAGCAGCCTGGAGATGACGCCGCAGAGACTCCTCAGAGGGAAGCAGAGCTGAAGGAAAAGGCGGATGAACCTCAGGCTGCGGTGGAAGACGAGGAGGAGGAGGAGGAGGAAGAGGAGGAGGAAGACGAGCGGCAGTTATTAGGAGAGTTCGAGAAGGAGCTGGAAGGGATGCTGCTTCCCTCAGACCGAGAGCGGCTCCGCTCAGAGGTTAAGGCTGGCATGGAGCGAGAACTAGAAAACATCATCCAGGAGGTGAGCGGCTCTCTCTCTCTCGCTCACTCCTGCGGCTGCCACAGAGGCCTGTATCTGTGGTGCGGGGCAGGACCTCCCAAGGTGGCGGCTGTTCCTTCAATAAAAGGGGGGATGGACGACAGAAAGGACTCCCCTGCAGAGCGTGCCCCTAATCCCCGTCCCCAGACCACTGACTGGCACCTTCTTTGGGCCTTCCAGACAGAGAAGGAACTGGACCCAGACGGGTTGAGGAAGGAGTCGGAACGGGAGCAGGCGATCCTGGCTCTGACGTCCACTCTCGACAAACTCATCAAGAGGCTGCAGGAAAACCAGAGCCCAGATCTGGTGCAGAAGCACAAGAAAAAGAGAGCTGTCCCTCAGAAGCCTCCCCCGTCACCGCCCCCTACAGGTGAGGGCCGTCCAGGGGGCGCAACTCTCCGCGCCTCCCACCTCTGGGAGCCCTGCTCTCAGGGTTAACGTCCTCCCTCCATGGTCCTCTCTGCCCGGACACCTCAGCGTCTTCCTTCAGAAGAGGCTGCCTTGGTCTCTGGCGTGCTCTGGTGCCCACTGTCTAGCGTCCTGCCGGGCACGTAGGCAGTAACTGAATGACCGTGAGCCTAGAAGCTGAAAACGCTCATTCATGGGGAAGGGGCGCTTCACCACCTCCCTGTCGGTGGAGGTTGGGGACAAGGAGGCAGCCAGTGTGGGGGTTTCCATAGCGAACATGGTGGGGGTGGACAAACAGTGGCGTGTGTGGTAGCACCAAGAAAGGCTCCAGCTCTCGGTGTGAGTGTGCAAGCCCATTGGCGTCAGCCACCAGCCCCCAGCCCGGACACACTTCGGTTATTCCTTCTTTGCGTCTCCTCGTGTTCATTTCATGGAATTCTACTGGTGTGGAGAGAGAAGGCGTTCCAGATAGAGCATTCCAGTTTCAAACCCTCCCATCCCACCTTTTGGTAAACACTGAAAGATTCAAGTCTCAGCACGTGGAAAACCGTGGCTTCCCGACCTGCTCCTTCGAGCAAAACACTGCTTTCCTAGAGAGGATGGTGTGAGGAGGCTGCTGTTGGGCAGGGCATGTTTTTTAACCCTGGATCACACTCCTGGGAGAGAGAGCATCTACCCACACCAGCCCACGGCTTAGAGAGGCAGCCCCCGCCCCCCCCCCCCCAGCCCTCCATCCACCCTGGAGTCACAGCTCTGCTTTGTGTCTCCCCGTGTCTTCCCCTCTAAGAGGAGGAGCCTGAGCACAGAGTCCGGGTCCGAATCACCAAGCTCCGTCCCGGAGGCCCCAATCAGGATCTGACTGTCCTGGAGATGAACCGGGAAAACCCACAGCTGAAACAGATCGAGGGGCTGGTGACAGACGTGCTGGAGAGGGAGGGTCTCGCCGCCGAAGGTGGGCCCTGAGGGAGGGGCTCAGCTGTCCGAAGGGCTGGGTCAAGGTGGACTGGTCACCTCCGGCTGGGGACCTGGAGGGCAGGGGACCCTCTAACAGCGCCCAGCCTTCCCCTCCTCACTACCCATACTGCTCCTTTCCAGGCAAGATCGAAATCAAAATTGTGCGCCCCGGGGCTGAAGGTAACGAGGAGGATACGCGTTGGCTGACGGATGAAGACACAAAAAACCTTAAGGAGATCTTCTTCAACATCTTGGTGAGGCACCCCACCCACGTCCTGGGCCCCCAGCTCCCCGCACTGTGCTGCTGAGGTCAAGGTCTGGTTAACGCCAGCCGTCCATTGCCAGCATCCCGATGTCGCACCCCGTAGGCGGTTGTATCCCCAGCCCACTGCAGTCTCGTGGGGACCCCACCGCAGTCTCGTGGGGACCCCCCCCCAGATCCTACAGCACAGGACTCCCCTTGGCCGTAGGCAGCACCTCCGGTTCATGCCCCCCTCCCCTCCCAGGTGCAGGGAGCCGAGGAGGCCAATAAAGAGCGCCAGCGGCAGAAAGAGCTGGAGACCAACTACCGCCGCGTGTGGGGCTCTCCAGGCGGCGAGGACACCGGGGACCTGGAGGAGTTAGATTTCTGAAACCAGCACTGCCAGCCTTCCAAGGATTTCAGAATCGTCCTGATTGGCTCCGCCTCCTCCTCATCCCCCACCTCGGGGTGGGGGTGTCCCCAGAGGCAAACGGGCAGGTTGGAGCCCAGCTCTGGACTTCAGGGGCCCAGCCCCCCCAAGGGTGTGAGGGTGTGTGTGGGCCCAGCAAGGGAGAGCCACCCTAAGGCCTCGCCAGGCCTATGGGCCCCAGGCCCCAAACATGCCTTCCTTGGCCTCTTGGGCTTTTCCTGTCCCCGACTTCTTAGCTCTTACCCCATTTTACCCAGAGATGTGGTAAGATCTCGTGAGGGGGGCATGGTGGGAAAAGCAGTTTGATCAGACTCCAGGAGAGCAGGCCCCACCCTACCTCGATGTCCTATTGCTGATGAGAGCTGCTCGCCCGCCCCCCCCCCTTGGATTCCCCCTCCTCCCTGTCCCGATATCTGTGCTTCTGAGTCAGGAGCCCTTACCTCTGTCACTGAGGGAATAGACCTTATGTCTCACCTCACACACAATCCCAGCAAAAAGGGCTGGATGTGGAGCCACCCACCATGTTCTTCAGGTTTCTAAATAAAGAACTGGACCATCAGTGCGGAGTCCTTTGTAGGGGAGGTTCGGTGTCTTTTCAGGATGGGAGACTCGTTCTCTGACCCTGTTTGCTCTACCTCCCCCACCCCCAGAGAGCATCAGTGTGCCTGGGTTACACAGGCAGAGGTTAGGCCAGCCGACAAGCCCACCAGCCTGGAGAGAAACGTTGTTCCCTTCTTGGTAAACTGACCAGGCACGGGCCTCCAGAGGACTGAAGGAGCCCAAGGCTTTGTGCAGGACAGCACTTATCTTATACACCAGTGTCAGAGCTCTGAAGGATGAGGATCTGGAGGCAAGTCCTAGAGGGCCCCAGAAGCTGCGGCAAAGCTACAGGAGACTCCTGATCCCTCCTTTCATAGTCTAGTCCTACCCTTCATTTCTAGAAAACAAAAAATGGCCAGTATCGGGCTGCCGACCTGCACCCGCCAGGTGCTTCCTTTGAGCCGTAGCAATCCTCTCCTCTCCCTCTTTACATCCTGAAAGTCAAGCTGTGTGCCGCAGAGACCCTCCCACGCCCACACAGGGCATCTTCCTTCCTGCAGCATGCTCCACATTCCACTTGCCAGCCAGCCCCCACCCCCTCGTTATTTACCGTTCCCTGGAAAACTCCACCTACAGCCCGTGACAGGGCGGCTGCCCACATGCCAGCCTCAGAGTATTCCAGAGACAGGTGGGGGCCTGGTGTCTTCATCTCTTCCCGACTGCCACGGACAGCTGTGGGTACCTCGGACAGCTGTGGGTACCTCTTACCCAGTTTTCTCTCCCAGGGTAGAGAACCCTTGGGACAATAAAGGTCAAGTCTCTCCTTTGGGTCCCCAGCCAAGAGGGGACCTTGTAGCCCTCGCTGGAGACAAAGGAGGTTCATGATAGGAAAGGGACAGAGGACACTGCCATCCCCAGAAGAGGCAAGCGAGAGCTCTGATTATTGAGGGAGCTCATGGATCTGGCCCTCTTCTGAATGTGGATGAGGGCCGATTGTGCGTGCTATGCTTGAATCGTTTTGAAATGTAGACAAGTCCTGCTTCCCACATCCCCGTGAATGTCTTGAGAGGGGAGATGCTGCAGCTGGGTGAGAACTTAGCTGTCTTGAGTGGCCGTAGGCAGGGCACTGCATTCAATCCAGTACCCACCTCATCAGTAGACCCTTAAGTGAGTGATTGCCCTTCTGATGCTGATCTGGCACTGGCCTCCAGGGGGCAGTAGTGAGCGTGGGGTTGTCACAGCCTGAGCTCCGAAGGGATGAGGATATGGAAAGCCTTAGGGGATCCTAAAAGCTTCTGTCGGGTTACAGGGGACACCCTTGGACTGAGAAGGAGGAAGAAGCTGGGCAGGTTACCTTTGGTACCTCAGCTTGGTCAGAAACCACAGAACCCTCACTGCACTGGATCAATCTGAACTTTCAATAAGTTCCCCTTTCCCTTTCTTCTGCCTTTTGGCACAGTTCCCAAGAAGGTCAGTGCGTCTCAGCTGTGCTAAGGCAAACAAAAGGACTAGAACAGCAGGTGTGTGGCAGATGGCATCCAGAAGGGGGTGGGGAAGTTCGGGAACAAGAAGAACCCAAGTGCTCATGGCTGGTTGTGGGGCTGCATGGGTACTGGGGAGCAGCACTCTTGCCCGTGCCCACCCAGGCGTGTCCTTCCTGTTCTGCCACAGCCTGGAGCGCTTCGTCACCTCTCGTCCCACGAGACTAACGTAACCCATTAAAAGAAATCAATTACTTGGCGGTAGAGTCTGCCGACACCCTGACCTTCTTTCCCTGGCCTGCGGATCCCTTGACAAGGGACTTCATTCCGTCCGGGGGCCTTGTTCCTCCCCATACCTAACACCCCGAGCTTCTGAGGAAGGGTGTGAGTTTTGCTATGAGGAAGGAAAGTGGAGATGAGGAAAGCAGACCAAGGATCTCAGCTGATAGGCAATGACATCTGCCAGTCTTCCTGCCTTCGCCCAGACCACACAAGTCCATCTGTCTGTCCCTGCCCTCAAATCCATTCCCCCACCCCACTCCACCCCCCGCGCCCCGGGGCCATGCTGATGTGTGAGGTGACTACCCAGCCTGGAGATCTGCAGAACGGCCTCTGGAGCTATGACCAGACCTTCTCAGTTCCCCGACACATTTACAGATGAGAACTTTAGAGGACACCGGGGGGGGGGGGGGGGGGGTTTAGAATCAACGCTACCCAAAGATGCTAACACCACCCACTGATTCCGTAAGATAGATAACAGCACGTGGGGGCCCTGCTGCATTAACTACTGGCCTAGTCTTCACCAGGCCTGATGCTTACAGCTCCTACACACAAAAACAGCAGGGCTGCCCATGCGATCAGCGGTGGTTCTGTGGCTCAGGCCACCATGACCTGGGGTGACCCCATAATAGGAGCGGGCAAATGCTGGCATGGATGGCGTGGACACCAGGGGACTGCAAACGGTGGGGAAAGCTTGCGCCCCTGCCGTCCCTAGCACCCCCATTAGCTCTGACACCTAGTGACTAACCAAGGTAAGCAGACTAATCCAGCACCTTCTCGAGAGGATCACAGGTGCCCTTTCAACGTATGGCTCTGGGGTCACGTGTCCAGTGTCCCCCCAGCTAGGGAACAGTGGGCCAGGTTTCCAAACTAAATCTCATTCTTGAACCAGAACCACCCCACCTTTTTCAGCCCTTAACTCCGCAGGCCTGTCGGTTTCTCCCAACACCATGCTCCAACTCTTTGCCAGGTTTGGCATCTACCATGCACCTGACTCGTTCACAGACCCCCTGCTGCTCTTTCTAGGGCTGTCCCAAAGCTGAGACTACCTCTGTGCCTGTGGGTACTGTCCTAACGCCAGCCCAGAAAGGACCTTTGCCTGGTCCTCCCCCATCTCCAGTCCCCCAATATCCACCAAGACCGTACCCTCACCTGCCTCTTCAATAACAGACCAGCAGCTCACCCCCTAGACAAAATCACTTCCTCTTTAATTGCTGTTAAGATTCACATCACCTGCTTTGGAGGTGAGGGGGGCAACCCCCTGCCCCCTCCTCACCCCACTCCCCGATTACCTGGTCTTTTGCAAAATATTTTAGCCAGGAAAAACAAAACAAAACGAAACAAAAACAAACAAAAAAAACAAACTAAAAACCGGAAACCACTGACACAGACGGCCCAAAGCCTGGGTTGACTAAGGGAGGGAGGGTTAGGCTAGGTCAGTCCATTCCACCTCCCCCTTCTGGGGATGGGGCTAGGACCCTGACACCCTCCCAGCCACTGCACACCCTCTCAGCCCTGGCTGGGAGGCAGCAAAGGATAGAGAAACGGATCTGGAGCTGCTCCAGTGAGAGAGGGACTGGACAGGAAGGATTATGGGGGAGGGGCCCCACTGGAAGGGCCCCCTCCCCCAGATCACCACGGGCGCTGCACAGTCACAGGTACGCAGTCACGGTCACAGACACAACCCGAGAGCACCCCCACCCCACCCCACCCCTGCCCACCCCTGGCTTCCCCTACCCTGAAATGCCCTCCCCTCGCCCCTACCCACCCCATCCCCATGTTGGGGAACAAAGCAATAAATTACAAGACCCCTCTCTAGCCCCTCCTGTTCCCATCCTCCCCCATCCCAGGATCGTAAGGGGAAGGACCCAGGCTCTCGGCTCCCCCTGGCTCTTCAGCTTCCATTCATAGACAGGTAGAAGGGGATAGCTGAGTTCCACTTCTCATGGACCCTTTCACGGAAAGGGTTGGGGACCCCTCCACCTCCATGGGCAGCAGGGGTCCTGCCCCTCGCTGCCCTTCCCCCTCACTGGGCATTGAGGTCAGCATGGAAGGGGTGGGGTCCCCATATTGGTCCCAAGTCCCAGGGCTAGTCCTCCAACTACTAACCCCTCCCTCTGGCGTGGCGATGCCCCAGGAGCCAGCCTGGGTTTGGGCTCCGGCCACCAGATTGTAGAACGCAGGCAGGACTGGATCTTTGACCCGCCCCTAGCGGGCACGAGCCGGCAAGTCCGAGCGCCCTGGAGCGCGTGCAGCTGCAAGGGCAGCGGGCAGACAGACCCAGGGCAATCCAAGTGTGGAAACAGTGGAGTAGGGGCGTGTTGAGCTAGGGTCTCCGTGCCTCGCTGGGGAGAGGGAGGTGAGTCTGTGTCTCCTGGGAGGCGTGCGGGGCTGTGCCCTCGTGGGGGTAGGAAGTGCTCCCGTGGGACGGGGTGTGGACTGGAGAGGTGAGTGGGTGCCATCTGTCCAGCGGTCCACCCGGTGTGGTCGTGCCCGGCCCGCGCGGGGGGTGGGTAGGAGGGGGAGGTGGTGTCTCTCCCGCGGCTGGGCAACTATACCAGCGCGATCGTGGTGTCCACGCGGCCCAAGCTGGCAGCGCTGCTCCGGCGCCTCGGGCTGGGCGTGGCGGTGATGCTGGGGGTGGTGGCCGCGCTCGGTGTGGTGGCTGTGCTGCCGCCCTCTCCCGGGCAGCCGTGCTGGAGGAGGATGTCTGCACACAACTGGCTGCCTGCCTGGCGAGCGTAGAACAGGGCCGTGTGGCCCTGCGCGTCACGGGCCGCTACGTCCGCGCCGTACTGCAGGAGGGACAGGCCGTTGTGGGACCCAGCGCCATCCAGGGGACCTCGGCCCGCGCACCTACCACTCTATGGCCCCAAGCCCACCTCTGGGCTCCCTTCCCCTACCTCTCCGCTCACGTACCCACAACAGGAGCTGCGTGATGACAACGTGGCCAAGCTCGGCCGCCAAGTGCAGCGGCGAGCGGAGCTGCGGGTCCTCCACGCTGGTGTCGAGCGGCCCGTGTCGCGCGTGGGCCAGAAGCAGCAGAACGGTGGCCACGTCCTGGGCCTGTACAGCGGCCCACAGCTGGTGGCCCAGTGGCTCCTCCGTGGTACCCAGAGGCGCCAGGAACAGCAGCTGCTCGTACTTGGCGCGAATCCACGACTCACGCTCCTCCCTGCAGGACCAGGGACCAGGGGGACCAAGAGAAAGAGTTGTAGGGGACCCCTAATCAGGACCTCCCAGGAACCGTACACACACACACACACACACACACCCCACACACACTGATCCTCCATCCTTACCGCGAAGAGTCCCGCGTGGGCTTGGCCCGGCCCCGAGTGTCGCTCTCCCACACGCGGTTGGCCGTGTCGTTGCCAATAGCCGTCAGCACCAGGGTCAGCTCCCGCGGCCAGTCGTCCAAGTCTAGCGAACGCACGCGGGACAGGTGCGTGCCCAGGTTCCGGTGGATGCCAGAACACTCGATGCAGATGAGTGCCCCCAGATTCAAGCTGGCCCACGTGGGGTCTGGGGGGCGGGCAGGATGAAACGGTAAGCGGTGAGCTGAGGTTGGAGCTCCACTTTTCTCCATCCCGCTGACTCCCAGATCCCGCAGCAGCAGCAGCGCTCGCCCCGTGCCCCGCCCCCCGCACTCACTGGGCGCTCCACAGTCCACGCAGGCAGAGTTCCCCTTGGCGTTTCGGATGGCCTGGATGGCCACGGCTTCGCTTTGGCTGTCCGTGCGCAGCTGCAGAGAGAAGTGAGATTTCAGAGCCGCACCTGGGGGGGTGGGGCACTTTCGGCCACTCTTGCTAGCCTCCGTCAGCAGTCTCCGAACCTTTACCTTGACTTTGCTGCTCTCACAGCACTGCAGACTGGCCAGGATCTGACTCTCGATGGCCTGGACCCAGGCGTCCCGCTCCTCGAAGCTGGCCGCCTCGAAGTGCCACGTCTGGCCGGTGCTGGACACGATCAGGAACTCGAAGTTCTCCTCTGGGTGGGCAGGCAGGTGGGAGAGGTCGTGAGGGACAGAGTTCAAGCCGGGAGGCCTTCCCCAAACCCTTCCTCCCTGATGTCCTTGGAGCCCCTAGGAGTGGGATAGTGGGGTGGGGGGTGGGGGGGAAGCAGAAGGTGGGAAACAGCAGGAAGCCCGAGCACATGCAGGGAGAAGCAGGGGGGCACCCCCACCCCTCTGCACCCCAGCTTAGCACCCCTCCCGGCTCCCGCGTGTTACCTGCTTTATAAATATTTCTTAAACTACCAAAGGATTTTAGTTTCCACATTTTGCGCTTGGCTGGTTTCCCGAAGCGAAGGAGATAGAGACAGAGTGGAGAGTACAACAGAGAGAGAGAGAGAGAGAGAGAGAGAGAGAGAGAGAGAGAGAGAGAGAGAGAGAGAGAGAGAGACCAAGGAAAGAGAAAGAGGCAGACGGAGAGGTAGAGACACAGTGACAGAGTGACAGAGACAAAGCAGGACAGACAGATGGGGAGAGAAAGCAGAACTAAAGTCAGTGGCCCCGGAGCAGAGTGGAGCGGAAGCCAAGAGCCATGAGAGTCGGCAGATCTGGAACCCGGGTCTGAGCACCAGGCAAAGAATGGGGCGGCGGGGGGGGGGGGGGGGGGGGGAGGGTATTGTGACCAGAAAGAAACCTGGTCTCTGTGGGGGAAGGGGTGTCAGAATCTGTGTGAACAGTAGGAAAGGGCTGAGAGGCTGGGATGAGGGCCCTGGGGCTCAGAAGTCAGTAGAACTGGGAGTAGAGATTGCTGGGGCGGGGGTGGGGGCGTGGGGGAGATCTAGGGATCAGTGGTCAAGGGGTCAAGGGCTCTTGGAGGAACCTGCCAATCATAGGTTATCAAGAGCAGGGGCTGGGGCGTCGATGGGGACACCAAGTTCAGGGTCTGCGGTGCTAGATGTGGGTGCAGGGGATGGGGTCAGAAGTGCAGATAAGGGCAGGAACCAGGAGAACAGAACAGGGGCTACAGACTTTCGAGAACAGGGGCTAGGGGCGAGGGAGGGTCAGGAGCTGGGTGGTGGCCATCCGTTCCCCCACTCAGTTATGCGCAGTGGGGATGACCGCCAAGCACTCAGTTCAGGCGCGTACCCTGCTCTGCAAGAGCTCGTCAGGGGTTCGGATTCAGGGGGTGAGGGTCTGGAGCGGGCGCGGGACCTCCACCACGACCTCACCTTCAGCCTGCACCGTGGAGCCTTCCGTCTTGGATGGTGTGGTCAGTTTTTTCCTCCTCTGCTTCTTCACCATGGGGGAAGGTGGGGGCTCCCGACTCAGGGGACTCAGGTCTCCAGATGGGGTACAGTCTTAGGGAGGGGGGACACGGTGCCTCAGTTGCCCTTCCATAGACTCCCTTATGGCTCGCATCCTACCCTGAACTAACTGGCATTTTAGGGTATCCCTCCTCAGCTGCTCCTGTCGAAAAGGCACCCCAGGATCATTCCTGGGAGGTGGGCAGAGGAGGGCTTTAGAATCAGATCTCTACTCAGCTCTGGTCTCTGCAACTTACTGGCCTGGAGACCTTGAGCAAGTCGATTTATTTTCTGAGCCTCAGTTTTTTTTTTCCATCCCTAAAATGGGGATAATAATCTTGACCCAGTAAGTTGTTCTAAGACACATTCATTATAGTGCTACTTTCTGTTCATGTATATGTCTGTGTAATATATAAATGATATAATTTATAGATATAATTTCCAAACATTTCAAACACTGATGGCTGACTATGTATGTGCTGGTCAAAGTCCCCAGTTTGTTAAATTAATCCTTGGAGAAACTTCCGATAGGGTGGAAACTGAGGCCTGGAGAAGTCAAGTCACTTGCCCATGTGGCTTCAAGGCACACTAGACTCCTAGCTCAGGCACACAGATTGGCTCTGGCGTCTAGCTGTCTTCACTGCCACGGCAGACACAGCACAGAGGCGCGGTGCCAGTCACCAGCAGGCATCCCTGTGTTCCCTCAGACGCGTGTTCCTGCTCCAAGCCTCCACTTTCTTACACTTCCCACCCAGATCCCATTTGGGGCTGGAAGTCAGTAGATGGAGGGGTAGGTCGTCGCCCCACTAACCGGTGCTGAGGGCCCGGGCCAGGTTCCGGTCTGGCTTCAGCAGGTGCTTAGATGTCTGGTCTGTCGGAAGCTGCAGGGAGCTGGGGCTGGGGCTGGGGCTGGGCATAGGAGTAGTAGCTTCTGTGGGAAGGAGAGGGAGAGGGAGAGGGATCAGTGAGCCTCTCCAGTCCTCTCTCTATCAGCCCCCACCCCCACACCGCCAGGGTAGGACCGACTCCTTCCTCTCTCCCCCAGCCCTTTCTTCTCTTCCGGTCTCCTTCCCCGCCCACTTGGCATGGGCCCCACTTACCAGGGCCTTCACCCATCTGGACGGTGCTCATGTCCTTGACCAACCCATTGATGCTGGCTGAGGGGCCAAAAGCAGAGATGGCCCTGGGGGGCCGCTTGCCTGGGACTTTGACAGTCGTTCGTAACAAGTCCATCTCTTTGCCGTGTGTACTGTGGATGTAATCCTGTAGAGGTACGGGGTTGAGAGAGGAGGTGTGGGGGGGGCGGGGGGGCCTCCGGTCTTTGAGAGTGCTGAGAAGTAGGCAGTAATAATAGGCTACAGAGGGGCCCTGAGAGCTGACTAGACTGGGAAGACCCTGTAGGGGGCAGACCTGCCAGAGTTGGCCAGGAAGCATTCCCTGAATGGCAGGCCGGGGACAGGCCCATCCATGGTACTCTCCCACAAGACTGCAAGTTCCTGGGGCAATGGATACCTTCCTGTCCCCAGGACAGACAAACTTCACGGGCCTAAGAGAACAGGGCTAACGCTCCCCAGAAATGATGCCGGGACTTTTCGGAGACATGGAAGAAAAACCAGAAGGATTTCCAAGGTTCTCCGGTGTGGACCATCTCCGCTACTCACATTAATGCTGGGGTGGTAGAGTAGAAAGCCATTGCTGGAGAGAGTCACGTATTTTTTCTTCCATTCTTTGTTCAGGGAGTTGCCGCTTCTCTTTAGCAAGAAGCTCTGGAAGATCGGGAAGGAGGATGTGTGGGAGGAAAAGCCAGCTAAGAACAGCTGCTTCAGACCTCTCTCCAGCTCCTGAGTCCCTTACCTGTTTGATGGGGATGGCACGCCCACTTCCCGTTGTCTCCGCCCGACTGTCTAAGCTCCGCTTCTCAGAATCACTGCCACGACGGTTCTGGAACGATTATGGGCATTAGCCAGAGGACGAGTAGGATGCGATGATGGGAAATAGTGAAAAGAGAGAGGAAGAGCCCATAGAGAAGTCCAGGGACTCAGGACGACAGGCAGGCCACAGGACAGGAGAAAAAAGGGGGGGCCGGCATGTCCCATACCGCAAAAAGGCTGGTCCTTCGCTTGGCTGCCCGGTGCAGGGACCCTGGGGTGCTTAACCCAGCCACAGCGGCCGCCTCAGCTCGGAGCTCCCGGTGTCCGACATTGGGTGAGGATGGAAGGGAGGAAGAGTAGTCGCTAGTGTGGCCGCCGTTACTAGCCTGGAGGCACAGAGGAGTCAGCAGAGGTCAACATGGACACCCAACCAAGCTAAGCTGACGTCCAGGATGTGGCATCCCCTACGTCATTATTATTCGTTCATTGCCACCAGCAACACAAGTCTCCCCTCACACTGCCCGGCTGCTTTAAGTTTTATGAAGTTTGACTCCCTGAGTGCTGGTGGCCATACGGCGGTGCAGATAACCCGAGGAGAGAGAGAGGGTGACTTGCTTAGACATTGCAAATGGCATCTCATGCCTGGCCAACTTCCACTTCAATGTTATTTCTTTCTTTCTTTCCTTCCTTCCTTCCTTTTTCTTTCTTGTGTAGCCTTGGCTTTCCTGGAACTCACTCTGTAGTCCAGGATGTCCTCAAACTCAGAGATCCTCCTGCCTCTGCCTCCAGAGCGCTGGGATTAAAGGCGTGGACCACCACTGCCCGGCCTCACTGCTGCTTTCTATTCCCACTCACTTCCCCACTTCCTCTGAACCAGACATCGGTCTCGGACACCCCAAACTCACCTGCCCAGCGACGGGAGTAGAAGCGGCTGAATGGCTTGGTGAGCTGGGCAGGGACTTGCAGGCTGCCAGGAGCTGCTGCTGTTTGCGCAGAGTCACCACCTTCTGGGCCACTGAGGGAAGGAGAGTTGGGGGAGTCAGGAGCAGGACAGATGATACCCAAGACCAAGCCCCAGGAGATAATAAAGCCCCAACTTCCTCGTCACCAGAGCCTCCATGCCACCTATGGCCTAGCCAGATCCAGCAGCCCAGAAACCATCTGAATTAACCAAACCCTCCATAGGCTCCCAGACCCCTCCTCCTCCCTCCCAGAGGCCAGTTTCCTGTCCCTGGGAAACACAGAACTGGATGCTGGGCCTCTCTCATGTGGCAGGACCTCTGGCTTTCTGCCTGCTGGGGACGGCCACACTCACCCTCCTGGAAGACCCGGTCCACATTGAGCCCGTAAGTGGCGCAGGTCTCGTAGTAGCTGCAGCGTTTCATCTCCGCGCACAGCGCCCTGGCTCGAGCGTCACCCACCACTCGAGGAGACGAAGCACTGATCCTGTCTGAGGGGACAGCAAAGGGGCAGGACTGGCGAGGTGCCCTTCCTCCAGTGTTCGTGATTCCCGTTACCATGTGTTTGGAGCCCAGGCTAGACCTCCTGGAGTCATCGAGTATGGGAGAATATCTGTCCTCAAGTAGACTGTTAAGTGTATAGGCCCCTTTGTGAGTACTGGGCCCAGTTAAGTCTGTGTGTGTGTGTGTATGTGTGTGTGTCTGTCTCTCTCTGTCTCTCTCTCTCTCTGTGTCTTTGTGTTTGTGTGTGTCTTGTGTCTGTCTTTGTGTATGTCTGTCTGTGTGTTTCTGTCTGTCTGCCTCTCTGTGTGTGTCTGTGTGTCTGTGTCTTTGTGTGTGTGTCTCTCTCTCTCTGTGTCTGTCTGTGTGTGTGTGTCTCTGTGTCTTTGTGTGTGTGTTTGTGTCTGTCTGTCTGTCTGTATCTGTGTGTGTGTGTGTCTTTGTGTATGTCTGTCTATCTGTATGTTTCTGTCTGTCTGCCTCTCTGTGTGTGTGTCTGTCTGTGTGTCTGTCTGTGTTTTCAGGCAATGCTCCCGAAGTTGAGGGGAGGTTCCTGACAAGGGCTGTGACTCCCAGGTGACAAACACCCTGAAAACTCACTGAACCTGAGAGCTGTGTGAGAGGAGACCCGGGCCATGAAGCAGGGAACAGTTGAATGCCTATAATGTAACAGGTGGGCTGCTCATTCTACAGTCAGAGAAACCAGGAGGCAAGACAGGTGGAGGCTGCACCTGCAGCAGCATGTGCAGCCACACAGAGCGCCCTGCCAGCTGGACAGAGACGGCAGTGACTACGGTCCTCCTGTCGTGGTACAGTCTGAGCTCCTACCAGAAGAACTGAAAGTTGTCTGCTCTCTCCTTATTCCTTTCTCCAGTATCTCCTTGTTTCCTGTTTGTAGAGAAATTCCTTTCCAACAGCGTCAGCCTGACGCCCAGCTGAAGGGAAAGGCTCTCTATCCACACTAGGACCTGACATTTTCTGTGTATCCCACGGTAGTGTCGTCAGAAATGGCAGAGTGAACACAAGGTAGTCAACATCTCCAGAGATGGTCATTACAGCTGTCCTTTCCTCCCAGGCTGTCCTCTTTTCTCTGCCGAGACCTTGGGAAGTTTGTTTGGCTCATTACTTCCTTATTTGGACATCAGGCTCCCTCTAGAGGGTTGCTGGAATCGAAACAGCCAGTTCGACACCTTGCCCAATTATCAACCATAGTGGGCAATACTTATAGGCACCCTCACCCTCCCCTAAAAGCAAGGCTTCCATATCCCCTCCTTACCTTGGGTCCCAACCAGAGCCAGGGCCAGACCTCCTCGTCCTTCCCCCCGGAGGGAGCTCAGCTGCCCGTGGAGTCGGCTCACAGCCTGGAAGCTGCTTTCATCCTCCAGGCTGAAGACGAGGATCACAGCATCCGCCCAGCCTGAGAACTTGCAGGGGATGGGAGGGCAAACCGAGGGTCATACAGGCCCCACCACTCTGGGTACCATTCAGAGGGGGTCCTGGCAAGCCAGAGAAGGCTTCCATGTCCAATGCTGACCCTGGCCAGCCTAGTACTGCCTCCACCCCTCACCTTGGCATCGGGTGCTCCTGCTTCCTCTCGGATCAGCACCAGGTGAGTCTGCCCGTCCACCAACATCTCTTTCTTGTACTGCTCGCCTGTCCAGAAGAGTTAAAAAGCTTAATAGGTCAGAGGTGCCAGGTCACCAAACCTTTCCACATTCCCTGAACTTTAGCTCCCGTGTCCCCGAATCCCATCCTGGCGCCTGCTCAGGCATTGATCTTACTGGTGGGTCCCTGGCCCCCACTCTTAGCTTCCTGTGGCTCCCGAGAACTCACTCTCAGTCTTCTCCAGCACCTGGTATGAACCTGTGAGGAATCTGTGAATGAGGGATGACTTCCCACTCCTGACATCACCCAGCACACCCTAAAGGAGAGATGTGAGAAAGGAGAGATGTGAGCGGAGAGAGAAGAGTTAAGAAAGGGCAAGATGCTGGGTCTGCTCATGCCAGGGAACCCACAGGGACTGGAGTGTCAAGCTACCCAAAAAGGCCCTCCAGGGGAGGAGCAGGGCATGGTATGGCAAGAAATGATCCCAAAGCTGAAACAGACCACAAAGTAAGTAATGTTCATTTGTGTGTGTGTGTTGTTTAGTAAACACATTAAACCTGTGTGTGTCGTAGAGCATAGGCCAAGGCTTTAATTGAAAGTTTTACCCTGTTCTAAGCAACAGAACACCAAGAGTTTAAAAAAAAAAAAAATGCTGGGTTGTTGAGATGGCTCAGTGGTTAAGAGTCCTAGCTTGCTCTTCCAGAGGTCCTGAGTTCAATTCCCAGCAACCGCATGGTGGCTCACAACCATCTATAGTAGGGATCTGATGCCCTCTTCTGGAATAAAGGAGTACATGCAGATAGAACGTTCATTCACATAAATATAAATAAAATCTTAAGATGCTAGAAATGGGAAGCCTGGACAAATGGAGAGAGACTGGACGAAGGCTCAAGTCCTGAGGATGTACTGAGCAACGCCCCACCCCCAAATCCTGCCATGACGCTAAGATGATGCTAAACTCGGATTGGCTCTCAAATCGAGGAGAGGTGAAGGAAGCAAATGGGCGTGCCGGCGGGAGGTAAAGCTTGCTTGCAAGCCAAGGGCCTGGGTTACCTACCAGGCGCAGTTCGGGAATCGAGCGGCTCAAAGTCCATTCCTGGCTATTGACCACAGCCTCTGCAAAGGGAAAAGTGAAGTAAGAAGGGAGGATGTGGCCCAGGAGGACTCCCAGCCCTCAGCCACTCTCTTCTGAGGGGTTCACCTAACCTGTAAGACCCTGCCTGCACTGGAGAGTGGTCCCTAGTCCTCCCATCCCAGCCGCTCTCTCCACAGCTGTTGCCACCGCTCAGTGGTTGCTTAGCAACAGAGCCAGCAAGACGAAAATACTTCAGTTGGCATCTCCCTTAAAACACATCCTCAACCACGGGTCCTTGCCCCAGACCAGATCAGGACGACTTAACTAGTAATGATTGTCCTCCCACCCCAGAGAAAGAGGGTCCCCTGACATTCTCAGGGCAGATCCAAAGGGGGAAGGCCTGAGTCCTGGCATGGAGTGGGTCTTCCTCAATCTCCATTTCACAGGAGCGAAGATGAGGGCTTCCCTGCCCTTTTTCAAGGTCAGTGGCACAGGTAGTTCTAACTCCTGTCCACCGCCCAGGGGGAACAGAACTTGGATTTTCCTCTGCCTAGCTCTCCATGGCCTCCGAAAGAACCGTGGGGTTATAAGGCTCCATCCCCAGGCAGAGAGAAACCACAGGCCTAGGGAGAAAAGATTCTCCTTGCGCCTGCCGGGTCCAGCCCCCGCGCCTGACACCGGCCGGACGTTCCCGGGGCGCCGCAGCTGCGGCGGGAACTCGGGGATCCGGAGCCATCTGCTCCCACCCGCTCAGGAGCCAAACCCCCGGGGCCGCCCCCGCTTCCAGACCCGCCTCCCCTCCGGGGAATGTGAGCGGAACCCAGTCGCGGGTCGCTACCCACCCCCCACCCCCGCGCGCCTGTCTCTACCAGTTAGAAAATAATAAAAGCACCCCTCGGGAGGGAAAAAATAAAAAAAATAAAGCTCCCTCCCTGTATGGCCTCCCAAGTCTCCACGGCTAAGAATTGTCTTTACAGCAGCAGTTCCGCCCCCTGACTCACTCCGGGGTCAGCCCCGAGCGGGGTTCGACGCCGCTGTGGGGCGGGGGTGGGTAGTGCGGGAAGCCAGGCTTCCTATCTGCCCCCCCTCTCAGCTCACATTTAAATCTGCGCGTTCCAGCCCCCGCTCACTCAAGAACGCCCAATCCACCACCTTCAGTGCATGGAAAAGCCACCAGCCGGCTCTCAACCCAGGAAACCTGTCTCTGGCGAGGAACCCGGCTGCAAGGTCACGGCCACACCACCTGTGCCCATGACTCCAGGGGAAACTGAGGCGTCCACATCCCCTGCGCCTCCAAGGGTCCCTCCACACAAGGCAAAGTCCCTATCGCCTGGCTTCTAGACTCCAACCAGGGCCGAGATTGGGGTCTGACTGAGGCTTCTCTGGGAGGATTTCCTACAGTTAAAGCACCAACCAAGGCCAGCATTCCCCCAGGAAGTACCAAAACCACTCCTGTCACGTCTCACGGCCCCAGGACCTCTTCCTAGTCTTTGCCCCAGCCCCGGGCCGAGGAGCGAGCCCAGCTCCTCCATCCATCCCTGGTTCTTGCACAGCGTCCTCCCACCCCCAAATCAACTGTCCAGGTGTCTCCGGCCCTGACCCTCCCTACTCACTAGGGGAGGCGCGTAGCTCTGCGCCCAGCAGCTCCCTGGACCCGCTGCTGGAAGACAAGCCTGGGGGTCCGGGAAGGGGACCGGGGCCAGGAGGCCCCCCTGTGCTCTTGGTGAAGATACCGCTGATGAACTTGAGCATCTTGCGGTCCCGAGTGGACGCTCGGCCGCCCTCCCGGCCCCTTTTCAGCCCCGGAGCTGGTGGCTCCAGAGTGATAGGGGGTGCAGGCCCGAGGGGCTGCATGGAGGCGGCGGTGACCGAAGTGGCTGGCACTGGGGTGGCTGGCACGGTGAGCGGAGGAGGAGAGCCGGCAGTGGGTCCTGGGTGCAAGTCACTATTGTCCAAGGTCTTACTCTTGCCTTTCCGAGGGGACAGCTTCCCTCTCGCTCCGGCCCCAGCCCCGACCCCACCAGAGGTCGTGACTGCAGCGCCCCCTCCCCCGCCGGCCGCAGGGGCAGAAGCTCCGGTCGCGGCGCTGCTCTTTGACCCCTTGACCCTGGGCTTGCCCTCGCTTTCGGGCCATGACAGGCGGCTGCCCGCGCCCTTGCCCCCGCCGGCTTTGGCTCCGCTAGTGGTCACGGTCTTGAAAGGCTTGGGAGCCGGTGGAGGAGGCGCCACCTTGAGCCTTCGGCTACCGGTGCCAGGATGCGGGGAGGACGAGCCCGGGACGCCGCCTCCCGTCCGGCCTTCGGGTTCCGGACCCCCCCAGCTCGGGCTGCTGAGTAGAGGGCGTCGGGAGGCAGAGGGGGCGCCCCCCGGTTTGGAGTCCGGGCTCAGCCCCCCGGAGAGCGGGGGTCCCGGAGGGGCGGCCCAGAGGGACAGTCGGCGGCCCGGAGCCGGGGAGACCGGGCGAGCCGGACTGGCCGGAGCCGGGGACAGCGCCGGGGGCTCCGCGCCCCCGGCGCCCGCGCTGCTGGTGCTGATCCACAGCGCATCCTGCCGGTGGAAGAGACGCTCGTGCCGCTTCTTGCCGGGTTCCTCCGCGCCTCGGGGGCTGCCAGGATCTCGGGGCTCGGAGCCTCGGCTGGCCCCGGGGGCGCCGGCCGCGGCTGCAGACGGGGAAGGCGGCGGCGGCGGTACCGACTCGAGCTTGACCAGGGTCAGCGAGATGAGGTAGGTCGTTGTCCGGCGCTGAAGCGCGCCCGCGCCCCGGCTCATGGGGCCCGGAGACCCCCGAGCTGGGGAGGGGAGGGGACTCCCCGGGACTGCCTCAGGGGGGCCCGGCCATGGGGCCGCCCTGCTCGCTGCCCCCAGCCCCCGGACCCCGCTGAGCCCCCAGCCCGGCTCCGCTGTCGCCGCCGCCTCCGCCGCCTCCTCTTGCGGCCCCCTCCCATCACATGGGGCGCCCCCTCCCCATGCTCCCCGCCCTGCGCCCCCACCCCCTTGGAGCCCCGGGACCTTGGTGCTGCTCCAGGGAGGCGCGCCGGACCGTGCACCCCGGCCTGGGTGGGGGCGCGGAGATGGGCGGAGGAGGGTGGGGAGGACAGTCGTGGGGGCAAATGGGGAAGAAGGGAAAGGGGGACAGAGGACTTGGGGGGAGAAGCACGGGAGCGGGGAAGGCAGGGGCGGGAATGCGGACTCAGTGGGCAGAGGCCGCGGGTGCAGTGGGAAAGGGGGGTCTTGAGGGTAGGAGACTAGTGGGGCTGTCTGTGCGGGGGATTCGCAGGAGCACGGGGAGGATGCTAGGGATGGAGATATTGGAGGCGGTGGGGGAGGAAGGAGGGGACGGGAGGGGGCAGGAACCCACGGGTCTGGGGTCTGGGAGGGGAGGGGCGTGGATCCTGGCGAAGAGTCCGGGGGGCCTCGCCCGGGATCGGCTCGGTCCGGATGCGCGTTGTGTCCGGGCGCTCCCCTCACATTGAGGAGGAGGCGGCCCGCGGGCCCCCCCAACCCATCTCCCCCCCCCTCCACCAGCACCGCTGTCTGCTAGGGCGGTACAAAATCCAGGACTGGATTTCCCTTCTAAAACCTGGACTGGATTTCCTGGGGCTTGGATTCACCTCCGCCAACTGCCCGGCCCCCTCCTTTCTCACACCAAGGTTAGGGAACGCGAAAGTGGAGTGTGACATTTAGGGACAGAGGGAAAAACACTGATCTATTGGCTGGACAGATACAGGAAACAGGACTCCTTTGGTCTCTGCCAATTCTGGGGAACTGAAATGGGAATGTGAGGAGCCCTGACATTCCTTCTTGGGACCCCTTTTCTTTCCTTTCTCGGGGTACCTGGATGAGTTTCTCATCACCCCGCTCCCTCTTCCACCCCAACTCCCACCCCATACTGAGTACTTTCGCAGCACTGCGACTGGGACTGATTGTCCCAAAGTGAACTTGGAAATTGTTCCCCAGGGATGGGGACAAACAAGGAACTTAGTAGGGTGGGGGTGGGGGTGGGGGTGGGGGTGGGGGGTTGCCTCTAGAGGAGAGAGACTGGAGAGAGAGCTCCTGAGCCCAAGCTGCAGCGTGAGTCAAAGGCCCCAGCTCAAGGTGGAAGAAATACATCTACCAATTGACACCCCCCTATTCCAAAATGCATCTAGTCTCCATAGCAACCGTAGCTCCAAGAGTGCCTCAGAAGCTGCGGCGGGGATAAGCGGAGAGGAGGGATCAGTGTGTAGGATGGGTGGGGGACCAATCAGGGGACGCTGGGTTAGTGAAGGCGCTACTCTCACACCTGGCTACCCACCTGCGGGGGATCTGGCTCCCTGGACACAAGGAACCCCCTCAGTGGAGGCAGCGGGAGCCGGCCTCTTAGGTGTGTCCATTCAGTCTCCTGAGGTCTATGTAGCTGGGCTCTCAGAGCAGGTTAAAGGGGGAGGCCAGAGCGAATGGACAGTATTTGCGCTGGGTCCCCACCCCTTTAGGGGCTTTGGAGTTCAAGGCTTTGTCCTCCAGAGGGGCAGGGAAACACGAGCAGTTAAGTCCGTGCAGAAGGCAGACTGAGTCCCCATGGAGGGGGGTGGGGGGCTGGAAGGAAGAAAGTCTCTCCCTGAAGCCTTGGAGACCCCTGCCCGGGATTTGGAGAGCCTCGGCGGTCCTTTGATTCGGCTTTCCACCCTCCTGACGCAGCCGAGACTATAATAAGTGCGGGCCGTGGGCGGCTCTTGGAGGCAGGAGCCAGCAGAGTGTTCGGCCCGGTGGGGGTAAGGGTTGGGGGCTGAACCGGCATGCGGGGAGCCTTTGTTTTCCAGAGGCCCATACCCACTCTCTCCCAGATCCTCCTATCTTGGGGGTCAGTGGTTTCTTAGGGAGTGCCCTTCAGAACTAGGATGACACACCAGGACAGGAAACACACTCTAGTCTATCGTGAAGGAGAAGATAAGGGGGAATTGTTGGCTTTTTAATATTCAGAGAGCCTGTCTTGGTTTTCCTTCGTGTTCAGTGGGAGCAGAATTCCGTCTCGCTCAGAGTACAACAGACTACTTGGAGTAGCGCTTTGCCAGGTGGAGTGGTGCACCTTTTTGAGGAAGCTGAGGCAGGAGGATTGCTGAAAGGTCAAGGCCAGCCTGAGCTACACAGTGAGTTCAAGGCCAGCCTGAGATAGACAGCAGGATCCAAACCCAGTCTCAACAACAACAACAACAATAACAAACCAGCATTGGGCTGAGCCGTGAATGGTAGAGCATGCTCGCACACACGGAGGAGGTTTGGAGGCCCTAGGTCCCGACATCTCCGGCAACACACACCACACACAAAAACATGGAGAAAAGGTCTACTCTGCCTCCAACCATTCTCTCTTTACCCTCCTTTTGAGACTTTATTTTATTATTTAAAAAATACCTGTTCATTATATAGTTGAGTCTGGGGCTGGCTGAGGACTTGCTATGTGCTCCAGGCTGCCCCAGGACTCTCGGCCCTGCTCCATTCTCCTGAGTTGTGGGGCTAGAGTGCTAGGATCACTGGCGTGTCCCATCACACCAGCTCTCTCCCCCTTTCTAGAACTAAGCGGGGCTTCTTTGCTTGGTCCCAACTCCACTCGACTCAGACAACGGTGGGACCTAGAGTTCCTCCCTACGAAGTCCCCGTTTTCACCACTTAGGATATCAGAGAAGGCGCTGCTGTAGTTCTTCCCTCAAAGGGTTGGGTGCTGGAACTGCAAGAGAACTAAGCCTCGAAGGAGCAAGGAGAAGAGAGGGGCATGGGAAGGGATGGGGACCATTCTACTACCAACCTAAACCAACCGATCCTTCCTCCAAATGGTGCCCTGGGGTCAGGTGGTGCCCTTGATGGAAAATTTTTCTTTCTTTTTTTGACATCTCCCTCCCTGGAGAAGTAGCTAAGAGCGGAGAGGACTGATAACTGGAATGATCAGGGGGCAATGGAAGACAGGCTTCTGCCTGACACACTTCGCAAGCAAGGGAGCCTGCTTTGGGGAATCTCTTGGGCGTCCACAGATGGATGAACCCTAAGTCCCCCAGTTCCTCAGTGGTGGGCCCCGGGGATGAAGGACAGGCTTGCCAGGGCCCCACCACAGGATCCAAGGCTACAGTAGGCCAGGAGGATGTGGCGGATGGTGTTGCCATGGCAGCACTTCCTCTCTGTGTTGTCATCGCTTGCTCTAATGGCACCGGAGAGGAGGCAGCACGTAGAACGGAAGAAGGCGCTGAGGAGGTGAGGGGAAGACAAGCCCGGGAGCACAGGAGGGGAGGGGACCGGGGCAAGTCCCAGGGACCTCGCTGCAGGGCAAGCGTGGAGTTGTGAGGGTTAGTGTGCTCGGGAACCTGACATATCACGCCCCCCTCATGTGTGTGTGTGTGTGTGTGTGTGTGTGTGTGTGTGTGTGTTTCTCTCAGCTGGAGAACAAGAGGTCACTGATCTTTAGTGGGTCCTGGGAATGAACACATTATCAAGTCCCAGAACCTCTGCCCCTGGCTGCTTCCTGCTCTGGACTCCCCGGACAGGGAATACGACGTCTAATGGGCCTGCTAAGATCTGTCTTTCCAGCGCTTAGCCACTCTCTGCTGCCAAGAAGGTCAGCTCCACAGTGACTGGAATTCTGCTCAGAGGTGATTTTGGAAAGAGAAATAAAAAATAATAATACCTCCCTCCAGGTCTTTTCCCATCCTCCCCAGTGTCCTTTTCCCGGGTCTCGGTTCCATCTTAAGAACTAGGAAGTGGCTGCTTGGGCAGCAAGCAGTGATGCCTACAGTTAAGCCTTTCTGGGTCCCCTGCTGGTCCCCCAAAAGGGACCGATGCAGCTCTTACCTCGTATGTTGTCCAGCGAGGCCTGGATCCCATCTCGGAGATCAGGGTCACCCACTCTCTCCGCCAGCTTCCTGAGTCGGCTTAGAGCCTGCTTGGCCACCTCATGTCGCCTGATTTCTGCTCTTACCGTGGCGAGAGCCAGCTGCCTCTGGGCGTGCATGTTGCACAGACCTGCCTTCCCGGACTAACAACCACCTCTGGCCCCGAAGCCCATGACCCCGCAGCGCCCCCCAAACTCCAGAAGGCCTCTTCTGCTGTGCCCCAGAACTCCCCAGCCCTGCCCGCCCTTCCGTCTGTCGGCCTCACTTCCTGGCTGGTGAGTTTCAAACCCACAACCCACACGGTGCTACCTCTTACACCTCCTGCCCCCTCTAGTGTTGGTCCTTCAGCTCTGACAGCCAGTCCCGGGTATGATTGCTGTCGTATGATTGCTGTCGGGTGAAGGGAGCGACCTTAATAAGGGTTCTCACAGCCTCTGTGGGAGGTAGCTAATTAAGATGGGTGTTGGTTCTGGGAGAATGTGGCCAGCAGAGATCACAGGTAGGATCCCATACTCTGGGTGATTTGCAAATTTGTCTCAGAATCACACACAGAAATCCACCTGCCCTCGGCCTGTCCTCCCAGAGGCCTGCCATGCTAGTGTGCGCTTATTCACTACTTTGGACTGCTGCGATCGCTCAGCCACTAAAGCTAAGGCTCATACTTCTAAACATCAAGAGTTCAAGTCCCACTTTTTGCCCCTCTCTCTTCCCTTAGTCAGTTATTCACTGTAACCGGCTCCTGTTTATAGGACCCAAGTAGTTATGGGAAGAGTGGGTTATAGGGGAGGAAAACAACCTATAGCCAGATTAAACTATGTGCTCCAAGTTCAGTTTCTATCCTCGTAATTAGCATGTGTATAACACTAATCATCGACGATGACACGCTTTCATATATATTAATGACAAGCCCAAAGGGTAGGAGAACTTACCACGATTAAGCAGAAGTGCAAACTGTTACTCAGAAAGGCCCATAACAGGTGAACAAAGAGCTAATTGTACTTTTTATTATGTACACAACATGTATGTCTGCAGGCCAGAAGAGGGCGCCAGATCTCATGACAGGTGGCTGTGAGCCACCCCGTGGGTGCTGGGAACTGAACTCAGGACCTCTGGAAGAGCAGTCGGTGCTCTCAACCTCTGAGCCATCTCTCCAGCCCCTAATTGTACTTTTAATTTAATACACACACAGCGGAGGTACTTGCCAGCTAGTCCCTCAGTACCATGGTTCTGCTCTTGATTCATGACCTGATATAGAAGAGAAATGAGGATTTCAAGGGGAAAATGGAGATTAAGTTGGAGGGGGCGGGTCGTAAGTAAGCGGTAGTTGGCTCAATTATTATTTTTTTTTGTCACGTGTATGTGTGTATGGTGCGCAGAGGTGTGTGTGCTCCCGAGTGCTCTGGCTTCATTTCTTTCACTGTGATACAATTCCCTGGCACGAACAACAACTTAGTCAACACGAGGATTATCTCAGTTTACAGTTCTGCGTTATAGCCGTTGCTGTGGAAACGTCATATGCTCACCCGTTTGCTTGTGTTGAGCCTTCCACCGACACTCTTATACGGTCCATGACTTCCTGCCTAGGGAATGGGGCCACCCACAGTGGACTGGTTCTTTTCACATCAATTAATTTAATTAAGACACCCCTACAGAGACATGCCCACAAGCCAACCCCAGGTAGACAAAAATCTTTCATTGAGAGCCTCTCCCGGGATGATTCTAAACCCTGTCAAGACAGTTAAAACTACCCACCCTTCACAGCACGTGTGTATGGGTGTATGTGGACACTGTGCCTTTGTGGGGGTTACTCCAAAGTTGACAGTGTCTTCCTTGATTCCTCTCCACATTTACTCATCAAGGCAGGGTCTCTCAGCAAGCCCAGAACTTTCTGACAGGCTAAACTAGCTAGCCAGCTTGCCATGCAGACCTCCCGTCTCCACCTCCAGAGTGCCAGGCTTACAGGCAGCAGCATACCTGCCTGGCCTTTATGTAAACTCTGGGGTCCAAATTCTGGTCCTCACACTTGCTGAGCAAGTACTTCATCCCGAGCCTATCTCTGCAGCTTTGGCCTAATTGTTTTGTTTCGAATCAGATTGAACCTATCTGGAGATAGCAAATTATCTTTTGTATAGCTTCTTTTAAAAAAACCTATTTTAGAAGTATTTGTTTTTATTTTATTGTTTTTAAAGACAGAAGTTTTTCTGTGTAGCCCTGGCTGTCCTGAAACTCGCTCTGTAGACCAGGCTGGCTTTGAACTTACAGAGATACACCTGCCTCTGCCTCCCGAGGGCTGGAACTAAAGGTGTGTGTGCCATTAGGGACCAGCCAGTATTTATTTTCTTTCTTTCTTTTTAAAATTTATTTATTATGTATACAGTGTCTGTCTGCATATATGCCTGCAGGCCAGAAGAGGGCACCAGATCTCATTACAGGTGGTTGTGAGCCACCATGTGGTTGCTGGGAATTGAACTCAGGACGGCGGGAAGAGCAGCCAGTGCTCTTAACCTCTGAGCCATCTCTCCAGCCCCCAGTATTTATTTTCTTTAAAAATTTATTTATTTTCTGTGTATGAGTGTTTTGCCTGCACATATGTATGTGTGCCACATGCATGCCTGGTGCCTCCACAGGTCAGAAGAAGGTATTGGGTCCCCTGGAACTGAAGCTATGGATGGCTGTGAGCCACCATGTGGGTGCTGGGAACTGAACTCAAGGACCAGCTCTCTAGACTCTCATGCATATTTTCTTGAGGATGGTTTATGAAGGGTAACTTTGTGAACATTTGTATATTTGGAGATAAAGGGGTTGAATTTGGATTATTACTGGACTCCATAAAAAATGGACTAAACAGTAATAACTGAGTCTTGCTAGGTACTGGGTATTGACTCAAGCATTTTATATTTATTTATTTATTTATTTATTTTTATTTATTTATTTTTTTGAGCTGAGGATCGAACCCAGGGCCTTGTGCTTGCTAGGCAAGCACTCTACCACTGAGCTAAATCCCCAACCCCTCAAGCATTTTATATAGTCTAGCTCATTCAGTGCTCACAACAATACAGAAGTTGTTAGCGAAGTATTGGTGGAGGTAAACGCGTTGCCATCTATGCCCATTTTACGGATGAAGCAGTAGGTACAGAGGGTTTAGCTACCTGGTCCATACAGATAGTAAGTCACAAAGTTAAAACCCATGCCGTTTGCCTCGAGCTGCAAAACTAGACTGTGGGCAGTTACAGGATGTGAGCACACACAGACTCAAATCACCGTGTGGACTTGATGGGGGTGTGGGGTGTGTGGGGTGGGGGAGGCCACTTCTTTGTCCAGGAGGACAGGAAGGATTGTGCCATTTCTTACTCCGGTTCAAAGGGCACTGCATCCAAACACTTATGCAATACCGTTATTGACTAGCCATCCATTTTCCCCCATTTGGAGTGAAAGTATGAAGAGTCAGGGCTGGAGAGATGGCTCAGTGGTTAAGAGCACTGACCGCTCTTCCAGAGGACGGAGTGGGGTTCAATTCCCAGCACCCACACGACAGCTCACAACTAACTGTCTGCAACTCCAGGTCCAGAGGATCCGACTCCCTCGCACAGACACACATGCAGGCAAAACACCAATGTGCATAAAGTAAAAATAAATAAAATTTAAAAAGGCAGTATGGATACTCTTATTTTATTCATATTCCAGTGCCGCCCCCACACCTCGTGTCCTTTTGTGCCAGCCCAGGATCAGTCAGGTACGTGTGTGTTCTAAAGATGTGGAGTACACCCGTGTCCACCCGCGCCTGCGGCTTTGTCTCAGACAGGAATGCACTGGCCTCCAGTCACTGTTTGCACTCGACTTTCTGGCATGTTCACACTGCAGAGGAAGGACAGTGTGAACAGAACATGCGTACTGGTAGACACATTTCACAGCGGCACATTTCACAGTGCCGGCTGTTGCTATGCCTGACTTGGATCCTCCCCCAGCGGGGCCACGCAGCTCAGTATTTGGCTCCTCTTGGTTCTCCAGAGTATGACGCACGAACAACCAAAAGGATGGCATCCTCGTGAGATCATCGTGAGACTCGGGGAGAACGGCGGGGAAGGGTCATCCTTGGAGGGGCGGAGCCCCCCCCTCCCCCGGTCTCTACAAGCCCTTTCTTGTCTGTTCACCTGGGTCTCTCCTCGGATTCCTGATGTCGCAACTCGGAGCACAGGAATCCAGGCTTTTGAAGTTTAGGCTCTGATCCCTAAAAAACCGTCTAGAAACCCAGTCTTCAGGTTTTTTTAAGTTTTGTCCAATGAAGAAACTGAGGGAAGGACTGGGAGGCGGGCTGGTGACGTAATGCAGATTGATTGGCACTGAAATACTAGCTGGCCTGGATTAGCCACGAGTTTCGCCAATCCAGAGACAGGGGTGGGACGGTGCAGGCGCAGAGACTTGGTTTGACTGGCTTGGATTTAAAGCGATAGAAGCTGTTGGGAGTCCTACGAGACGGTCCCCAGTACCCTCCCCTCAAGTCCTTGGGACCATTTGGGTCCCCAGAACTGGGGAGATGGTTTGCGGCGGATTTGCCTGTTCCAAGAATGCGCTGTGCGCTCTCAACGTGGTTTATATGGTGAGGTTTTGGAGGTGGGGAAAGCTCCGGGGGCGGAAAGAATGGGGAGAATTTCTAGGGGACTTCCGGTGGGAGAGGGGGTTTACTGGGGGTTCCGGGAAGCTTCCCAGAACCTTCTTCCGTGGAAGAGGAGAGACTTCCGGTGATATGGGGGATTGTTTGGGTGTGGGGAGGGTGGGTCGAAGCCCGCAGGCCTGTGGTTCAGTCTTCACTTAGGCTCTGGTTTCTTCGCACAGAAGAGATGCTGGACAACCCTGGGGAGTGTCTGTCTTGAGATGCTACTGCCATGGCCCCCCAGGCCAGCTATTCCCAGTTACTTGGGAAGAGCGCTCAGGGCTGATTAGTTCTGAATGCACACCTCCGTGGGCCGCCCTATTTAGTCCACGTCCCGGGTAATAGCCTTTGGCCGTGCTGCATGCTCGAGTTCGTGGGCGATGACAAGGTCTATGTAGCTAGCCCAGGCTAGCCTGGAGCTTCGCTGTGCTGCAGTTGTAGGGATTGCAGGCGTGAACCACCACATCGGGCTGAAGTGTATTCTATTTTGTGTTTTCTTGCAGCTTGTGGGCTTACTGCTCATTGGCGTGGCCGCCTGGGGCAAGGGCCTGGGTCTGGTGTCCAGCATTCACATCATCGGAGGAGTCATCGCCGTGGGGGTCTTCCTCCTCCTCATCGCGGTAGCTGGCCTCGTGGGGGCCGTTAACCACCACCAAGTGCTGCTCTTCTTTGTATCCTGACCTGGAGGGGTTGGGGTCCCGGGGCAGGCTTTTCCCAAAAGGGCAGGGGACCTCAGACATGCCTTTGTAGTTCTTCTGTAACTCACAGAAGTTGTTTTTGTTTGCAACTTGGTAAAAACTAGTTTTACGAACAGAGAAGGGCCTTGGACTCTGCCACAATACAGTTACAAATTACACTGGGTGAGATCTTAAGGAAAAAAAAAAGGGGGTCATGCTACATAATCCTGGCTAGCCTGGAACTCACAGCAGGCTGGCCCTCACACCGAGACCTGCCTGCCTGTCTCCCTGGGTGAGATATCTCAAATGGAAACCAGGTCTTTTTGCCATAACTTCTCAGTACATGATCATCCTTGGTTTGGTCTTCGTCTTCCAGTTTGGAATCTCTTGCTCCTGTCTGGCTATTAACCGAAACAAACAGGTGAGGCAATGGTGCCCTTTTCAGATACCTTTAAAGCTCTATTAATCTGACCCTTTCGTACCTTCATCCTTAGGTCCACTACTTCAGAGATGTTTCCTCTGATGTGTATAGTTAATTCCCCAAGATGTAGTCAGAATCTGAGACACCTGACATTGTCTGTGATCATAACATTGCCATCCTGTTCCTGGGGGATGCTGATTGCCCTTGCTAGAATAGGGACCTTGAAGCATGTGAACTGAGAGCAAGATGTAGGGAGACTGAGGTTCCTCTGCCTGTGTGCTCTAGATAGATGTCATCAATGCGTCCTGGTGGGTCATGAGCAACAGCACCCAGCATGAATTGGAGAGAAGTTTTGACTGCTGTGGCTTGTTCAACCTTACAGCGCCATACCTACAGGACAACACTTCCTGCGATGCGGTAAGCTGAAGGGTGGAGAACCCAGCTGGGAGGAAATGGGTAAAGGGCCATGCCCAAAGACGTGGCCTCGGTCTTGAACCGGGCTGTGCTAAAGAAACAGGGGCTGCAAGGGTTTTAGCCACGGGGACTCCAGCCTCAGAACTGTTCACTTTTTAATGTCTGGGGGCATCTGTTTGTAGCTGCTTGGATGGGGCAGACTAGCAGCTTTGCACTGTTTATTCCATTTATCCTCAGATGTGCAAGACCAGGAGTTCGGTGTGCCAGTTGTGTGGTGAGAAGTTCCTTAAGCATTCGGACAAAGCCCTGAAAATCCTAGGTGGTGTTGGCCTTTTCTTTAGCTTCACGGAGGTAATTATTCCCATTTCTTGTATGTGGACACCCATAAGCCTTAAACCCGAAGACTCAAAAATAACTTGTTCTCTCTTTCCTGTAGATCCTTGGTGTTTGGCTGGCAATGAGATTCCGGAATCAAAAAGACCCCCGAGCAAACCCCAGTGCCTTTCTATGAGACTTTTGATCTTCCAGATAGGATCTATGAATCCTAGGCTGGTTTCTAACTTGCTGTGTAGCCAAGGATGACCTTGAGTTCTGGATCCCCCCCGCCACAGCGTCCGAGTGGTGTGATTACAGGTGTGTGTCACCACACTCAAGTCTCTGGATCCTTCTGACTCGGTTTTGCTCTCCCGCCTTTTTATAATTCCCTGAATTCTTGAAAACCTCGGGTGCCCCCCACCCCACATCAGGCTTTTGTTTTGTTTTAAAGAAAAAGAGCCCCTGTGCCTCATTCCCCAAAACTGATCAAGTAAGTGATGGTTAGATTTTTGTCTTTACATATTTTGATGGAACAAGATATAGAAAGAAGAACCTTATACCTCTCCCTAGGAGAATAGAATATACTCCTAGACGCATGGACAGGGGCTGGAAGCCTTTCAGAACGCTTTTCCCTCCTTTTGACTGACACCTTAGCCTGGCTCCAAGGACAAACCACCCAGAAGTCTTGTCAAGGCAGGACCTGGAGGGAAGCAGCAACCTTAAAACTAAAGCCATTTTAACTGAGTACTCAGAAAGGAATTGAAAGGGCCTTTCCCATCCTGTCCGCCAGAGCTGAGCTGCCTGTCCAGGTCCTGTGTGAGAGTCTACAGAGGTTGCAGGAAACCTTTCAATTGAGCAGGCTTTCAGTCTCCCAAAGGCAAAGCCAACCAGGAAAACATTAAAGAAAAAAGAAGGCCATATTTCTTTTGTCTTGTTTTGCTGTATAAAAAAGATCCCAATATAAATGAGGGAGGGAAGGAGACAGGTACCCACCCTTTAGTGTAGAGAAAGGGGAGGGTAAGAGGGCAGGCCTCACGAAGAGGGGGGGGGGAATGTCATTAAGGCTTAAAATATTCTCTGTAAAAAAGTGGAGGACTCTCCACGGCCCCAGAGGAAGGCAGAGGTTGAGGTGTTGGCCACTCCACGTGTCCAGAGGTGAGGACAGGCGGACGCTCTTCTCACTCTGGGTCACTCTCTTCCTTGTGTAGGTAAGAGTGTTGCAGGGCTCGGAAGGCAGAGATCCGCTTATGTGGGTTAAAAGTCAGCATCTCCTGAGGGGAGAGGCAGAGGTCAGCAACAGCTGGAGCGGGTGATGCCCACCCCGACACAGCTGTGAGGGTGTTCCCTGGAGTCTACCCAGCTGACATCCACAGCAGCTGTGAGAACTACAGCCTCCACCACCCAGCGCTTGGTCCCACAACGGACTGGGCCTTGAACAACTGTTGTGTTTTGTCTTTGTGCATGCTCGGGTATGAAAATGTGGGCATGCACACGTACGTACGTCTGTGCCCACAGAGGTCAGGACAGTCTGTTGGTCCTTCCCTCCCACCTTGTTTGGGAGCCATCAGTGCTGCATTTACCAGGGTATCTGGCCTGTGGGGTTCTGTCTCCACCTCCCTTCCTGCTCTGAGAGTGGTACAGGAGCTTGCCGCCACATACAGCTTTTACATGGGCTTTGGGGATCCGAACTCGGGTCCTCACACTTATGCTCTACCCACGGAGCCACCTCTCCAGCCCATGCTGTGTCTTAACCCAATCCTGGCCCGCACCCGTGCCCAGTACCAGCAGCAGCTGCGCTCCCAATTCCTCCATCTCCGGCACCACCGACTGCACTGGCCGAGGCTCCCTGGAGGGAAAGGCCCCTCGGGGCAGAGACACCTCTCGAGGCCAGTCGTCTTCTGGAGGCAAGCCGATGAGGCTGTGGGGACAGGACAACTCTGGTCAGGGGGGCCTCTCCTTAGTTTTCATGTCCAGGGCGAGGGCCGGCTGCCACCTGGAGTTCGGCAGAAATGATCCAGAACGGGAAGTTTCCTTCCTCCTCATCGGATACTTACTCAAAGATTTTGCCCAACTGGTCGGCTTCAGAGTTTCCACAGAAGAGGGGCCTGCGGCAGAAAAATATTCCAAGTCTATATTATTTCAAAAACAGGAGGACGATAACCATGAAGTGGCTCAGACTAGAGAGGCCAGAGGATAAAGGAATGTGAAGTTCCCAATCCCAAGACACTTCAGGAGATTTGCCTGTCTGTATCATTTCTGGTTTTAGGCAAGGGGGTCAAGATGAACAGGGTAGGTTGGGAGGATGGCTGGCTGGCTGGCAGGGCACACGCCTAACACGTGAGGGTGTAGGTTGGGAGTCATATGTACAAGCGCCATATGTATAAGAATGATCAAAAAAAGGTACATCTTATTAAAGACTCAGGGGTGGGGAGTGTAGTTTGGAGGTTTAGGGCATTTGCCCAGTGTACATGTAGTTCTGATTCCAAGCTCTCCCACTATAAATAACAGCAAAAGATTTGTGGAACTGAGTGGCTTAAGAGTTCCAAGACCCGAGCTGGGGCGGGGGGCGGCGGCGGCAGCACACGCCTTTAATCCCAGCACTAAGGAGCAGAGAGGCAGGCGGATCTCTGAGTTCAAGGCTAGCCTGGTCTACAGAAGGAGTCCCAGGATAGCTAAGGCGACAAGGAGAAACCTGTCTCAAAAACAAAGCATTTCAAGTCACGTACTTTCGACGAAACATCTCTGCAAAAATACAGCCCACGCTCCACATGTCCACGGGTGTTGCATAGGTAGATTGCAGAAGAACCTCAGGAGCCCGGTACCAGAGCGTAACAACCTAAACGGAAGAGGAGAAAGGAGAGAGGGTCCTTCTCGCGAATCATAGCCTCGTAGCTCTGAACACATCAAGAACAAGACCCCTCAGCCGCCATGGGAAATCAAGTCCCACCCACCATCCCACACTATTTGGGCTGCCATCTTTGTACTGACCACAGGTGTCAGGGCCATCTGGTAGCTGTAGATTCTGGCGAGGCCAAAGTCAGCCAGCTTGACTGTGCCATTACTGGTCACCAGAATGTTCTCCGGTTTCAGGTCTCGGTGAACAATGCAGTTGGCGTGAAGAAAATCGAGGCCGCTTAGAAACTGCCGCATCAGATCCTGGTTTTTGAAAGGAGAAAGCACGAAACGCTGGAAACCTAATAACATGCTCAAAAATCCCAACAAGTTCTACTGCAAAGATCCCAGTCCACCTCTCCATGTCCGCCCCACTCACCTTGATGGTCTCAACAGGCAATCCCGGTGGGGGTGCCTTGTCCAAGTACGTCCTCAGGTCCTGGTCTATGTGCTCAAACACCAGGGTCACCTTGATGTCTCGGTCAGTTCGGGAAGTAGCACAGACGTCCATCAGCCTGACAAAAATAAGCGGTCCCCAGCTGGTCAGTCTCCTCTCAGGCACCCCCGCTCCTGACCACACCCCTGACTTACAGATCCTTTTTCTCTTTTCGCCCCCATTCCCAACCCAATCCAATCTTCTCACCGTACAACATTGGGGTGTTCAAAGGCCTCCAGCCTCCTCAGTAAGGCCACCTCGCGAACAGTGCTGATGGGAAGGCCCCCTCCAGCTCCTCCTCCGTTAGGAACCCTCACACTCTTGAGGGCCACGAAGTGGCCGCTGTGCGGATCTCGGGCCTTGTACACCGTCCCGTAGGCACCGACGCCGATTTCAGCCACGGGTTCATATCGCGAGGTAGCCATCATGCTGGGAGCAGGAGATCGCCTACAATCACAGAGGGCGTCGAACACTGAGCTCCCTTTCCCAGGGAGGGGGGGGGGGGGTGCCCCAGCACTAACAAAGGAATTCCTGCCCCGAGACCGCACGAACCCGGCGGCCCATCCCCTCCCCGCGCCCGCAGAGCCCCGCGCCGCAGGTAACACAAAAGACTCCACCGAGCCCTCCAGCCACGTGATGAGCGTCCGGGAGGAGAGAAAGGAATGCCTTTCTCCGGGAGGGCGTCGCGCCGGGCACAAAGAAGATCGCACAATGCAAATGCACGGGGGTTTGCACTGAGGACCCCACACTGCATTCTCTTTAAAAAAAAAATCACACCCCGGCCCGCGAGCACAGAGGCCCCACTTCCCGCCCCGGGGCCACCCCTTCCATAACCCTTGCCAGCGACGCGCACCCGAGGGGATCCGGGGTGGGGGTGGCGGCGGCGGCGGCAGGGGACTGGCCGCCCCCCCCTCCAATCCCGGGACCGGGCTGCACTCACTCACCTCACGGCCGGCCGGGAGCTGCGGAGGTGGCCCTTTATCTGGGCCCGGGAGCCGGTGCCTGCGGCGCCATACACCGGGGATCGGTCCCGGGCAGCTGGACGCTACGGGCCCGACCATAGACACGGGCCGCGAGCTAGAGAGGCCCCCTCACCCCCACCCTCACCATGTGACCCGCTGCCAGAGAGGCGCGCGGAAACCGAGGGGGGGGGGCGGGGGCAGCGGGGGACGGGGCGGGGCGAGCGCCGGACGTTCGGGGCACGTGACCGCCACCCATCCATCCAGCCGTGCATCCATGCATCCGTGCATCCATGCATCCGTGCATCCATCCAGCCGTGCATGCGCAGTGGGTGACCCGGGGCCCGCGGCTTGGCGGGGAAGGGGTGTCGTGGGGGGGGGCGGGGAAGAGAGAGAGAGGAAAAAAAAAATAATATCCGGGCGACCACGTGACCTGTTGCTATCCCACGTGACCCCCCGGGCTCCGCGCTGGGCAGCAGGGGCGTGGCTACGCCGCGCGGCACGTGACCGGCTGCCGTTCCCGGGACGGACGGACAGGCGTGGGGCGGGGGGGCGGGAGAGGGTGGAGCGCCCGGCGGTGCCATGGCAACCGGGCCCGCCGGCTCTCCACGGTGGGCTCCAGGCCGAGCCCGCGCGCATCTTCTCCCTCGCCTCGCTGCACGTCTGTCCGTACGTGGGCGGGGAGGTCCGGAGGGGGGGGTGCTGGTGGGAGATGATGATCCTGGTCCCCGGGATGGAGCTGTCACCGTGTCACTCCCGCCGCCACGGGGGGAGCAACACGCGGGTGTGCGTCTTTGTTTTTACTCACTCATTCAACACAGTGCTGCTAAGGGCTTTTCCTCCTCCCGGTTGGTATGCGATGTGTTTTGTGTGGGTGACTCAGTCATTCGCCCTTTAAAGTCATGATGAGGAGATGGTACGTGCAGGAGGCAAGGTGTCTTAGGACCCAAGGAGCACACGGTTTCTATCTGAGCAGGAAACGAGGATGAGAGGATGGACGGAAGAAAAGATTGACAGGCAGCCACTGTATGGGAAGAGCGGCAATGTGATGCACACACACACACACACACACACACACACACACACACACACACACACACACACACTTCCAACCCGTAAACCTCCCTGGGAATATGAAAAGCAGCAAGGAGTTATTGGGAATGAGGGTGCTTGATCTTAAAAAGCACTAAGAGTCTGTATTCTTGGTACATGTGTACGTGATTGTGCGTACGAACAAAGGGGTGAGCGCGTCCGAGTGTCTTGGGTCGCTCTGCAAACCTGCAACTCCTCGTTGGTGTCACATGCCTTTTTATTTTCAGTGCAGCTTTCTTTTTTTCTTTTCTTTTCCGACTGACAGGGTTTCTCTGTTTAGCTTTGTGCCTTTCCTGGAACTCACTCTGTAGCCCAGGCTGGCCTCGAACTCACAGAGATCCTCTTGCCTCTGCCTCCCGAGTGCTGGGATTTAAGGCATGCGCCGCCGCCGCCGCCGCCGCCACCACCACCACCACCACCACCACCACCTGGCAGCTTTCTTAGGGCTACTACTGCCCTGAACAGTATTTCCCAGGTGCTCTCTGCGCACAGGAATCTAGACAGACAGAGGTAGATTTAACATTCCTTGAATCAGGGGCTCCAACTCCTTTATTGTCTCCCACCTTTTTGGGAATAAAGGTCCATGTACCCATTTGTGAGAAACTGCCTAAAATCTAGAGCTATTTATAATTTTTTTTTTAGGCAGGCAGTGGTGGAGGCGCACGCCTTTAATCCCAGCACTCGGGAGGCAGAGCCAGGCGGATCTCTGTGAGTTCGAGGCCAGCCTGGTCTACAGAGTGAGTTCCAGGACAGGCACAAAGTTACACAGAGAAACCTTATCTCAAAATAAAATTGGTTTTCGGTGCTAGGGATTGGAGTCAGTGTTTGCTTTCGTGGTAAGCACGTGTTCAATCACTTCGCTATACACTCCCAGACGCTAAACTCTGAAATCATTTTGAGACAGTATTGCTGAGGGTGGCCTCAAACTCACATCGATCGGTGTGCCTCGGCCACCTAAATGCTGTTTTTACAGACACAAGTGACGACTCTGGCTCTGATTTTTTTTTTGTGGATTTTTGTTTTAATGAGATAAGGTTGCATAGAGTCCAGGTTTGGCCTTGAAACAGACAAGTAGTGAGGCTAGCCTCCAATGTCTGAATGCTTGATCCTGCTGCGGCATTTCACCAATACTACGGTTAGCAGCATGCACCGTCCTCAATTTCTTTTCCTTCTTTCACTCCTTTTTTCCTTCTTCATCGTCTTCTTCCTCTCTTTTTTTTTTTTTTTTTTTTTTTTTTTTTTTTTTTGGTTTTTCGAGACAGGGTTTCTCTGTATAGCTTTGCGCCTTTCCTGGAACTCACTTGGTAGCCCAGGCTGGCCTCGAACTCACAGAGATCCGCCTGGCTCTGCCTCCCGAGTGCTGGGATTAAAGGCGTGCGCCACCACTGCCCGGCTTCTTCCTCTCTTTTTTAAAATACATTATTTTGACTTTTTTTTTGGTTTTTGATTTTTTGAAACAGAGTTTCTCTGTGTAGCTTTGGCGCCTTTCCTGTAGCCCAGGATGGCCTCGAACTCACAGATATCCACCTGCCTCTGGGATTAAAGGCATGAGCCACCACTGCCTGGCTCATCGTCATCTTCTTTTCCAGTCTTGACATGTAGCCCAGGCTAGCCTCAAACTCTGAAGTCCAAACACTTGGATTCCAGACCTGAGTCCCCACACCCAGCCTGAAACCATTTTATTACCCAGTTTGCCATGTATTCCATTTTATTTATTTATTTATTTAATGGTTTTTTTGAAACAGGGTTTCTCTGTGTAGCTTTGGAGCCTGTCCTGGATCTTGCTCTGTAGACCAGGCTGGCCTCGAACTCACAGAGATCCGCCTGGCTCTGCCTCCTGAGTGCTGGGATTAAAGGTGTGCCCCACCACCGCCCAGCCCATGTATTCCATTTTAACTTCTTTTCTGATAGAGAATGTAATAGTGATGGGGCATGGTGGCATATGTCTTTAATCTCAGGAGGGGATTGGGAGGCAGAGGCAGGTGGATGGCCAGCATGATCTGTTTAGTGAGTTCCGGGCTAGCCAGGACTACACAATCAAACTTTGTCTGAGAAGGGGGTGGGGAATGGATACACAAACACACACACACACATATGTATATATATCCACTATGTATATGTGTATATACATATGAATGTCGATATAACAGCATAGACTCAAAGATGAACGTAATCAAGGACGACATGGAAGACTCATCAGGGCAGTTTCCTCTTCTGCCGCTCTGATGCTTCTTGCTGCCAAGGAGACTGTAAGAAAGAGCTCAGGGCCCAAATTGGCTAAGGGGATGGAGAGGTGGGCGTTTCATTGGCTGCATTCCTAGGGCTGTTTGGGGTTTTTAGCTTTCTGAAAGGCTAAGTGTCTGTGAGCTTATTAAACTCCCAACACAGTTTTGTTTTGTTTTGTTTTGTTTTCCCCCCAAGACAGGGTCTCACTGTGTAGCCCTGGCTGTCGTGGAACTTGGTAGACCAGGTTGGCCCGGAGCAGAGATTGCCCGCCTCTGCATCCAGAGTGCTGGGATTAAAGGCCATCACTAACTGGCTTATTTATTGTTTATTTATTTATTGTTGCTCTTGTGTGTGTTGGTGTGTTGGTTGGTTTCCCCAATGCAGGCATTCCCTGCCTCACCTCCCCTCTCATATGAGCACACTGCAGCTTGCCGGCCTCACAGGAAGAGCTAGCTCCCTTTGTCTGCTAACTCACAGACTTGCCCCATTACTCGGGTGTCTTGCAGAAACATCCCTGCCTTCCTTCGCTACCCCTTCCCATTGAGGAGTCTTCATTTGGCAATCCGTCCCCGGTCCGACTGGCTCCCTCCCTCCCTTCTCTGTTAATTACTCTTTTACTAATTAATTTTTTTCTCAGTGTCTTTGACCCAGTGGGTTTCCCGGGAATCCTTTTTTTCCCTCAGCTTCACAAAGAGGCTGAGAAAGAGGTTGTAAATATAAAGGGGGAAAAAAATGGATAGGCTGGTAGTAGCTCTAGGGGTCAACTTGAAACAAAGATTTAAGCGTGTGTGTGTGTGTGTGTATGTGTGTGTGTGTGTGTGTGTGTGTGTGTGTGTGGTGCTCACTTCAGAGTTGTGGCGCTGAGGGGCAGGGGGAATGGGGAAAGACACGCCCATCGCCTGGCGTCCCTTTTTCTGCTCACTCACCACCTTCCCACGTTAGAATCGGTCGCTTGGGCCCCCCCCCATACAACCCGATTCCACCCCTGCACACCCCCACCTCCCCAGTCCCGCACCCGGCGGGCGGCCCCCTCTACAACCGTTTTTGTGTTCCTAGGGTCCCTCTCTGGCCCGCTCCGCTCCCGCACACCTCCAGCCCCTGGCCGGGCTCCTCCTCTGCACGCTCCCATTGTGCACACACCTCTGCGCCGCGCTACACCTGCAGCCCCCGGCGCCGACGGCGGCTCACCTTCCAGCCTCACTCCCACCCGCGCGCGCACACACACCTATTCTTCCACCGGGGTCCACACTCCCGCCCCCCCCCCCGATTGGCCACTCCCCTCCTCCCTCCCTCCCTCCCTCCCTCCCTCCCCGTCTCGCACACTCGCCCCGCCCCTGGGGACACCTGCTCGTGCTGGGCAGGGCGGGGATGCGCAGCCGCGGCCCCTTCTCCTCCGCTCCCCCTCCCCGCCCCACCCCTCCCTCCATCCCTCACCGGCTCCCCGGCTCCCGCCCCGCCCGCCCGCCGCTCCGGGGGGGTCTCCGCCGCCGCCACCGCCACCGCCGCCGCCGCCGCCACCGCCGCCGCCGCCGGAAGGAGCCGCCATTTGCCACCGCCGAGCGCACGGGCCGAGCCCAGCCGGATCCGGGGAGTCGGAGCGGGACTGGGGCCGGGAGGACGGCGATGGGGGGCGGCCCCGCCGCAGGAGGACCGGGGCGCGTCAGCCCCGGCGCGCGGCCGGCTCCGGACCCCGACCCGCGGGGCGCGGCACCCTGAGCCCCTTCCCCGCCCCCCTGCCCCTGCCCCTGCCCGGGCCATGCCTGCCCACCCTGCCGTCCCCGGGCTGACGGCCCTCTCGGCCCCGCGAGCCCTGGAGCCCCGGCGGCGGCGGTGGCAGCAGTGAACGGCGGCGCTTGCAGGCCGCGGAGACCACCCCCCGCCCCGGCCCCGGTCCGCGCGCGCCCGCCCGCGCCCCGTTCCCGGCCTCGTCCTCGCCCCTCCCCCCCCGGCGCCCGGGACCCCCCCCACCCCTCCCCACCCCGTCGCTCGCCGCCCCCCGCTCCCCCCCGCCCAACACACCCGGCGCCCCGGACGATGCTCAAGTCTCGGCTCCGCATGTTCCTGAACGAGCTGAAGCTGCTGGTGCTGACGGGCGGGGGGCGGCCCCGGGCCGAGCCGCAGCCCCGGGGGGGCGGGGGAGGCGGCTGCGGCTGGGCGCCCTTCGCCGGCTGCTCCGCCCGGGACGGCGACGGCGACGAGGAGGAGTACTACGGGTCGGCCGAGCCGCGGGCCCGGGGCCTGGCCGGCGACAAGGAACCGCGGGCCGGACCCCCGCCGCCGCCCGCGCCGCCGCCGCCGCCGCCCCCGGGCGCGCTGGACGCCCTGTCGCTCAGCAGCAGCCTGGACAGCGGGCTCCGAACCCCCCAGTGCAGGATCTGCTTCCAAGGCCCGGAGCAGGTCAGGCCCGAGCAACCTACCTGGCTGGGCAGGGGAGGGGTGGAGGGGGGTGGTGGGTGGGGGTGGCTCGCACCTGGGGTGTCCGCCGAGACCGGAGCAGGGGGGGGCGGGGCCTGGGGGAGCTGGGCGGGACCCGGGACCCCGAGTGGCCTGGCTGGAGACGCCTGGAGTGTGTCCAGGGGGGAGATTGGGGCAGGGGGAGTCGGGGGTCGCGTCCGGGGGTGGCTCCCAGGATGGGGTGGGGCTGTCTCCCGGGCAGGGCTCGGGATCTCGGTCACCCAGGCTCAGGGACAGCTGTTAGCACCTGCTCCCCTCACCCTAGGGTCGTCGCCCTTAGCCGAGGGGACCCGTTCTTGCCCAGGTGGGCCGAGGGGAGCGTTCCCGTTGGCTCGCCCCTCGAGGGCAGGGGCGGGCCCCGGGACCCTGCCCTCCCTCGCGCAGCATGCCCTCTGGTCTTCTCCCAGCCGGCAACTTTCCGCCCCATCCTAAAGAGCCTCCTCCTTTGTTTAATTTTAATAGATAAAGTTGTCCCGGGATAGTGCCAGAGGGCAGCCCCCGTGCAGGGAGAAGCGACTGCTTGCCTAAAGGGGAGCGAGCGCGTTCCGCCCTTGCCCCCAGAATGTCCCCCCCCCCCATTCTAGTGTGGACGCCACGATGGGTTTTACCCACCCCGGTTGGCACCGGATCTGTATAACTGGAAGTACACAGTGGCGTGGGTGAGGGAGGCGTAGCCCAGCCGCCCTGGCTCTCCCCTGCCTCCAGATCCTAGGGAGAGGTCGTCGCCTCTTCAGGCCGTCTCTGTCACCTTTGCAAGGTCTAGGAGAGGAAGGGAGCGAGCACACGGGCTCCCCTCCCACCCCACATCTAAATAAGTCCTCTGGTTGGAGAAGTTTCTCTCGAGCTCTGACTTCTTACTTTCGCCCCGCTCTGGGTGGAAAAAAAAAAAGCCCGAGCTGTTCCATGTAGTGGTGGAGGAGCTCTCCTCCGCAGGGGTGCGGCGGGGCGGCCGCGGGGGTCCCCCGGTGAGCAGGGCTGACCCGGGCCCTGCCCTCTCTGCCCCCAGGGGGAGCTCCTGAGCCCTTGCCGCTGTGACGGCTCCGTGCGCTGCACCCACCAGCCCTGCCTCATCCGCTGGATCAGTGAGAGAGGCTCCTGGAGCTGTGAACTCTGCTACTTCAAGTACCAGGTCCTGGCGATCAGCACCAAGAACCCACTGCAGGTGAGGTGCCAGGAGCGGACCCAGCAGGGGCAAAGGCCCGTCTCATCTTACGGTTTTCCCCAGAGCCACCTCCTCCCACCACCATGGCATTCCAAGACGCCGACTTAACGTCCTGGCGCTAGTCTAGAGAACTCAGAACAGTGTTGAGGATGACAGCGAATGTCGTTTGCTGTACGTTAACTCTCTTGACTAGGTGCCATTATTATGCCCGTCTTTATAAATAAGGGCACTGACCCACGTAGAGATTAAATACTGGTCTAAAATTACTCAACTAGTTAGAGACGGAATTAAGATTGGAGTTCCGCCGGGCGGTGGTGGCGCACGCCTTTAATCCCAGCACTCCGGAGGCAGAGGCAGGCGGATCTCTGTGAGTTCGAGGCCAGCCTGGGCTACCGAGTGAGTTCCAGGAAAGGCGCAAAGCTAGACAGAGAAACCCTGTCTCGAAAAACAAAAAACAAAAAAAGATTGGCGTTCTGTGTCTGGGTTTCAAAGCGCTTGTCCAGCCCTGCCTTTCTAGAATGAGTTAGAGAAGTGGTGTCGGTAATGTCTCATCCTAGGTGTTCAGTCCCTCCTGAAGAGTTTAGGGAAGCTTCTGGAGCCTCCTCTCCAGGGTTGCCCACCACCCCACTCCTGTCATCCTCCCACACAGTGGCAGGCCATCTCCCTGACCGTCATCGAGAAGGTCCAGATTGCCGCCATCGTTCTGGGCTCCCTCTTCCTGGTCGCCAGCATCTCCTGGCTCATCTGGTCCTCGCTCAGCCCTTCAGCCAAGTGGCAGCGCCAGGATCTCCTCTTCCAGATCTGCTACGGCATGTACGGCTTCATGGATGTGGTCTGCATAGGTGAGGGCTCCTCCCCCCCCTTTAACACCTTCCTTTACTCACTCACCTAGCAACCCCCCCACCCCCCACCCCCCACCCCACCCCGCACAGCCTTTGGGTCCCCACGATCATAATTCCACCGCTAGAGACCCGTTAGGGCTACCCTGGGGCCCCGTCCTCCGTAGCTCTGTCTTCCCGGTCTGCAGGCGTGCCCGCGGCCAGGGCCTGTGGCCTCTGTGCCAGCGGCAGCAGTTCACCCCGGTTTTCTCGTCCCCGTTGCCCAGGCCTCATCGTTCACGAAGGCTCTTCCGTCTACCGCATCTTCAAGCGCTGGCAGGCAGTGAACCAGCAGTGGAAGGTCCTGAACTATGACAAGACCAAGGACACAGGAGGAGATACAGGGGGAGGGACGGCGGGGAAGCCAGGCCCCAGGACCTCACGGACCAGCCCCCCGGCCGGGGCCCCCAGCCGGCCCCCAGCCGCCCAGCGCATGCGGACGCTCTTGCCTCAGCGCTGTGGCTATACAATCCTGCATCTCCTCGGACAGCTACGGCCGCCAGATGCCCGTTCCAGCTCTCATTCTGGCCGAGAGGTTGTGATGAGGGTCACCACGGTCTGACCTGGACTCCAGGGGCAGGGATCTCAAGTCAGAGCGCGTCAGCCGGAGACGAGCTCTCCCAGCTGCTGGAGGTGACGGCCTAGGCAAGGCGCGTGGGGCACAGTGGCCCCACCACTGAGGATCTCTGTGGACAGCCTCAAGCTCGGAGACATTGTCAGGCCTCTGCTGCCCACAGGGTAGAGACGCCTGGATGACATTCCAGCTCCCACTGACACCACCTCATACTCATCCTGAGGATGGCCAGCAGGCAGGCGGGGAGAACAGCTTGCCTTCTTGGAGAGAACCATCTTTACCTCAGCTCTAGGGCCTCCAGTCCCCTGGCTCCACCATGGTGACTTGGTAAAGGGAGACCAATGCCAGAAAAACAGGGGCTGTAGACCCCCCCCCATTCCCCACCCCATGGCCACAGGGCATCTGGCAATAAGACTGGTAAACATTGACCTCCCGTTCCCTGCATGAGGGCGGGGGGACTTCCCCCCTGCCCCACCCCCCATTGCATGGGGGAGGGCATAAAGAATCATTTATATGCACGTGGAGACTCCTTTCTCATCTGGGGCTTCTCTGAAGGGCTGGGGGGTGCGGGGAGGTCCCCCAGCACAGGTTGACAGTCCCAAGTGTAGCAGTGCATTTGGAGCTGGTGGAGGGGCTCCTGCTGGCTGGTGAAGAGTTCCCACTGGCTGCTAGGTGCCAGGGCTCGGAGGGGGCTGAGAAGGGTAGACTCTGCCACCTGTGAGTTCTATGATTTAGGAAAAAAGACAAATCTGAGCTTTTTTTTTTTTTTTTTTCTCTTTCTTTTTCCTGTCTACCTCATAGACTTGGAAAGAGGATATTGAGGGACGGGTTAAATGCTATTACAAAGAAAACTGATCATGGTATAAAGAGAGTTCTGGACTAGTTGCTGGTCCACTTATTTCAAGCAATAGGTGGGATAGCCGATCCCAAAGTCTGGTTTTTTTGTCAGAAGCGGCACAGAACTTCAGCGTTTTTTTGAGTGAGAAAATAGATACTGAAACAAAAGAGGAAATAGATACAGTAACTGTGCAGGACAGTGGTTATTGTAGGAATGAGAACACTTTTGACCCTCCAAACATTGGACATGGTGTGTGGGGGGCGGGGACGACTGATACTGTAGCCACTCAGCCTGCTCTAAGAACACCTGTGTTCTATCAGTCCTTTCTAGGTACTGTGTCCCCCACCCCCCAAAAATGGTGTGCAATGGACATGGACTCGTTTTGCGTGACAGGGGAGGAAACTCCTCCCTCAGTGTTGTGTCTTTAATTCCAGTTGAAACTGTGGCCGGTCAGGGTCACAGGTCTGATCCAGGTGTGTGCCCAGCTGGAAGGTAGAAGCATAGGGGAGCTATTGTTTATTAGGGAAACGATTTGGGAACTGTGGGTCCGAGGGCTGGGGGCGTGGGTCAGTGGTAAGAGGTCTTGCCTGGTGTGCATGAGGGTCCCGGGTATAACTCCCATACCACCAGAAAAAGTATGTGGTCAGCTTGAAGCTTGGTCCCTTTCTCCTGAAGCCCGGTGGCTGGGTATTATATGAACGATGGTGTCTTTTAAGTGAACCATTCATGAGCAATTAAAAAAATTCCTTCATACATTGCTAAAGTCAGATCCAGAGGCCTTTCTTACTACTGGACCTGTAATGGAAGGTTCTGTTCTGCCCCCTCTTGGGGGAGGTTGGGAAAAAATGCTTGTCTTTTAACAGCCCACCTACCCTGAAGCCTTCCTCCATGCCTCTCCAGAAAAAAAAAAGGTGGGGTGGGAGGTCCTTTGGCTGCTGTCCATGGTGCTGGCATCCTTTGGTGGTGCTGGCATCCTTGTTTGGCTGTGCCGGGGGTCTGACTGACTTCCAAGTGAGAAGGTCCTGAGGGGATCGGGGTGAAGAGGGAACCGATGCAGAGCTCTCCAGCTCTCTCGTAGGAAATTTTTACCAGAGACTCACCCCTCTATTTCCTCCCACCAAGGGACGGAGGGGTTTGACCTTATTGATTGGCCGTTAACAGAAGAGTTGGTGGCGATCGGATGGGGAACAGAAAATCAGTGATTGCTAATGTCTGTCCTGGCAGAGAGGACTCGGGTAGATAAGTCACACATGCGGCTTCTGGGCCAAGCCTGTTCCTTACGGCGGCCCTTCATGGAAGCTTGGGCATGCTTAAGAACACACACACATATATCCGTGCGCTCTGAGTCCCAAAGGCCTATTTCTTTCTCTCCTTCAACACCAACGGAGGTCTTGGGATGGGGCCCACGCGCAGCTATCAATATGATCTCTTGCCTGTCTCCGAATTTACACAGACCCTTGTCCAGGAAAGGGGTCGTGGGCACTCTTGTCTCTTCAAAGCAGCATTTCTGTCACTGGACAGCACAGGGGTGTAGATCCCTTTTTGACTCCAGGGAAACGGGTCTCATAGCTTAGGCTATACTCTCCCTTCTGGCTCCGATCTGCGAAACCTCAGGTATTTTCCGTTCAAGTTAAACTTGGTGGTGGGTGAGCAGAAGCGGATACCGAGGTCACAGAAGAGATGGGGTGGGGGGGGCAGTAAGGAATGTACAGAAACCTTCTCCTCGGTCTCTGCACAAGGCTTCCAGGCATGCATGCCGTGCTTCTCTAAATCATGCATGATTGGGTCTCTGTGGGAAGTCTGCTGGCTGACGGTTTCTGTGGTTAGGGGAGCCATGTCTTGGATGGGGCAAAAGGAAGTGTGAAGGAGCTAATTGGAGGGAGAGGGAGGAAGGAGGGAGAGGCAAGCCCTAGCATGGGGAGGGTAATCTGGGGTACAGGGGGAGCTGTGCACAGTGCTGAGAGATTCATTGGGATGGAGGATGAGTTCATCCGTAGACATCACAAGGGGAATACTGTGTGCAGCCCATGAGGGTGGCCAGAGAGTGCTGACTCAGAGAAACAGAGGTTCTCTTGGCCTGGCCCCTTCTCCTGCCCCAGGCCCCCGGGGCTCCTGGCCCCTTCTCCTTCCCCAGTCCTCCGGGGCTCCTGGCCCCTTCTCCTGCCCCAGTCCTCCGGGGCTCCTGGCCCCTTCACCGTGGGCTTTCATCCTGCCTGGCTGACTCCCTCTCCCTGCCTGAGTCCCTGTCTTTGAAGGAGGGTAGAGTGGAAGGATGCCCTTCCATTCTGGTAGTCCGAGTTCCAAAAGCTCTTTTCTCACCAAGGGTCAAGCCGCCTCCAACCCAGCTCAGCAGAACGCTTAGCACCCAGACCCATGTTACAACGTAGCTCCTACCCTCACTGTTCACCACCACCTCTTAATCTTTTCCAGGAAGCTAGACAAGACTCGGCGGTTCCCACTACAGACAGAAACATGTCTGGGTTTGTCACGAAACACTCTTCCAGAGGGACGATCCAGACCTCCCATCGTTAAGGGAGTTATTTCCAGGACCTAAGAAGTCAAGGGTGGGAGATGGGGGTCAGGATCTTGCCAGGAGTGGGAGAAAAGTAAACCCAAAGCCAAGGAGTAGACATTTTATTTTAAAACTTAATAATATATAAACTTTTTTTCAATATAAAAAAGAAGACAGGCTGGGGGCATGGGGCAAACCAGCAGATGGGAAGTAAGACGTGGAGCAGACCCACTTTAGAGCTAAGGGGAGCTTAAAAAAAATACCGTAAACTAGGCGAGGGCAGATTCATTTTCCTAGGGGCAAGCTGAAGAGAGAGAAAAGGGTGGGCAGAGCCTGGTGAGGCTCTCCCTTCTTCCACAAGGCCTAGATTCAATCCGAGAATCTACGTGGTGCTGCAGAGCCAGAGACAGACCCTGAAGGGATGGATAAAGACTGATAAAGCTGGAAGTGTAGTCCATGTCTATAACCCCAACACTTGGGAAAGTGAGGCAAAGAAGGTTGTGAGTTCAAGGACAGCAAGAACTATATAACAAGACTCTGTCTCAAAAAAGAAAAGAAAAGAAAAGAGAAAATCCCAATAGACTGAGAAGGCTTCACCACTCTTCTCAAAAAGCTCACAAGCTTAGAAAGAGACCCGACCAGGCACACACCAGATGCACGATCAGGGAATGCATGCTAAGGTCAATGCTTAGCCAGGGCATCTATGAACACCATAAGCACGGGAGGACCGGTGGCTGAATCCCTCCCCAGGCCCCCCAGGGTTATTAGTTAACATCTGAGTTGGCCCTTTAAGGATGTGTTACGATCTGATGGCTCTGGGCCTTGAGGAATGACCAGGAGAAGTACTGAGCAGGAGAAAGGATCACGGTTCTGTGAGGACCCACTGAGTCAAGCCAAGTACACGCTTTACACATAGGTCAGGTCCTACGTCCTGAAGTTTGTTCAGACAGACAGGCCTCAAGGGGAAGTGTGCCTCTAGTGCCTAATAATGTCCCGTTAGGAGAGGGCAGATGACAGCGCTTCCTTCCTTCCATACGACTATCTGTCTACGAACTGTAGGTTGATGCTCTTCTCGGGTACCAGGACAGTCCGGGTCATGGGTCGGACTGGGAGAGCACCTGGCTCAGGCAGCACCTCAAAATGTATCAAGATCTAGAAGGGGAGAAGAAGGTTATCACGATGGGTGTGTCTGGAGTGGGTGCCTGATCGGTAAAGAACATTGTGAGCATCCGAACGGCAACTGTTGGGGTGGCTGGCGTCTGTGGCCAGTGAGGGCCTTCTTGAACAGGGCGGTGGTGGCACATGCCTTTAATCCCAGCACTCAGGAGGCAGAGGCAGGAGGATCTCTGTGAGTTCGAGGCCGGCCTGGTCTACAGAGTGAGTTCCAGGAAAGGCGCCAAAACTACACAGAGAAACCCTGTCTCAGGAAAAAAAAAAAAAAAAAAAAAAAAAAAAGAGGCTTCTTGATCAACGAGGGAGGGCAGGAGGAGGATATGGAAGGGAAACGATAGTCCAAACATCTTCGCTTATACTCCAGGCCTCTGTCAGCGGGACTGTCTGCTAAGCTGTGTATGTTTTGCTCTGTTTGGCAGAGGACGAGAACACCCATGATGACTGGGCCTTTCTAGTCAGGGCACGGCAGGAGCGCTGGACTACTGACCTGGGCCAAAGCCATTTGTAGCTCCAGCTCGGCCAGGCGTCTCCCGATGCAGCTGCGTCTGCCAAAGCCGAAAGGAAGGGACGCAAAGGGGTGCGGGGCTGGGCCTCCCCCCAGCCAGCGAGCTGGATTGAAAGAGTCCGGCTCCGGGAACTGCGCAGGGTCCCTTGAAGTGGCGTAGTGACAGAGCGAGACCAGCGTCTGGTGGGGGGATAAATGCAGATGGGTCAGTTCGGCAGCCAGGTTTAGTGTCCACACGTGCAGTGCTGGCCCTCAGGAGACAGAAGCAGGAGGAAGGTGAGGTCAAGGCCAACAGAGGTTATATACCCTCCCCCTCCCCTCAAAAGCAGAGTTATGAGTTTGAGCCCGAGAATGCGGGGTGGGGGGGTATGAAGAAGAGGGTCTGTGGACTAGTTTAAAATTAGGCCCAGGTTGGTGGTGAAGAACTTTCTTTACTATTCCATCATATCTTAGGAAGAGGCATCTTGATCAAGGGGGGGTGGTCTGGAAAGGCTTTGGGGGGTATATGAGGATGGCTTGGGCCCATGGGGGTAAGGAACGGCTGAGCAGAAGGATCTACTCACATTTTTGGGGATAATACAGTCACCTACTCGGATGTCTCTGTCTGGGACACGGGAATTCCCAGGCACCACAGGGTACAATCTAGGTCACCAAACAAAAGATGGCTTCAGCAAGGTGAGGCTGGGGGGGGGGGACGGGGGACACAGCTCCTCCTCCTCCTCCTCGGGGAGCAGAGTGCCAGTTTTCTCTCTTCTCGCTGTCCGCTCCCATCCACGGTCAGCTTCAGTTCTCCTCTAGTGTTTTCTCCAGTTCCTACTTGTCTTGTCCTCCCCCTCACCTTAGCACCTCCTTGATCACAGCCCTCAACAGGCGGAGCTGGGACAAGACCGCGGCTTGGGGGTGGGCGCGGGAGCCAGGGTCCACGGCAGCTGTGATCTCAGAGTGCAGCGCAGACTGGACATCGGGGTGCCGGGAGAGCTCATAGAGCGCCCAGGAGAGCGTGTTGGATACCTGGGGGAACAGGGGAGCTACCTCAGACGTGGTGGGGATCCTGGGGAGGGAGTAGGATAGGGAGGGGGTGGTCAGGGACCAAAGAATTACTAAGGCCAAGCCTGTACGCGTGACCAGGGTGGATGCCCTGAGTCAGAAAAGTGGCCCTAGAGCCGGGGGAACCTACCCTCCGGAAATGGGACCAGAGAGAACCTCACCGTGTCCACTCCGGCCAGCAGGAGCTCTGTCACGTTCCCCACGATGGACTGGACAGACAACTTCTCCCGAAAAAGGAAGTGGGTTAAGTGATGCCCAGACGGCACGTCCTCCTCAGTCTTCCCCTGTTTCCTCACGTCTGCTTCGCTTTCTCGCTGCTCCACGTGCTTCTGGGCTGAGAAGGAAGGCACACCGACGCCTCACGATGCTGATGCGGCTTTGGCTACCCCAGCACCGCCCCCTCCACACCCCCACCCCTCACCCCCACACTTCTGTGCCTTACCAAAGGCAAACATCTGGTTCCAGTCTCGGCAGAGGCGGGCCCAGGGTCCGGGTACAAGGCGGTGCATCCAGTTGGGCATCGCCATGGTCAAGAGTGTGGACACGAACACCGAGCCCACCGCGTGGATGAAGGTCTCGGTGTCCGCAGGTACTTCGGCCTCCAGGCAGCCGAGGCGTGAACCCAGCAGCACCGCGCCTATGCCTGGCCGGAAGGGGGCGCAGTCAGACATCGGGCGTCTCGGGCTCAGAGCCACCCACACCTGTCCCGATCTCCGTTTTAGGGATTCACCTTCTAAGCCAAATTTGTAAAACTCTCCCGCCACGTCCTGAACTAGGTTGGGTAGCCCAGAGCCACGTCCCCGCTGGCGCCTGAGTCGTCGCACAAGGTCACGGACCACGTTGTCCAGAGTTGCGGCGTAGCCCGCGGCTGCTTGAGGCCGGAGGAGCAGCGGGGCCAGGAGGCTTCGGAGTCTCTGCCATTCTTCCCCATCCCTGCCCGGGTGCAGAGAGGGCGCCACCAGGGAGGTGAGCGTGTGTGGAGGACGCCAGGGCAACCAGAGGGTATTGCGCCTGTTCCCTCGGGGTGGAAGAACCTGCCCCTGCCCTCGCCCGTCTTCCATCTCCCTTCCTCTTTACTCATTTCCTGCCCGTGGATGGGAGTGGGTTCTAGGGTAAGCGGCGTCACAGATGCTTACACGCCATCCAGATGCCAGTAACACTCGCCTACCCCACGGATTCTTAGGATTCAAAGGTGGGGCGAGGGGGGGAGGACTCGGCTCTACCTGAGTTTGGATAGTACAGACTGGAGAACCCGGGGATGCCAGAAGGTTGGTGGGAACGGCCGACCTCCCTCCAAGCCCAACTTGGCTGGATACAGGAGTCGGGCAGGGATGGAGGACTGGAGGTCAGGGGGGTCGACTCACGCTGTTAGCAATCCCGGAGCCCGCTGGTAGCGGCGACGGTGCTCTGCCCAAGAGGAGAAGCTGCAGCGCTCTGGACAGGGACTCTCTTGTCGCAGTAGCTGCTCCACAAGCGCAGGGCAGGCCACATACACTGTGCGAAGTGTCCCGAAGCTGCCTGACCATATTGGCCCGAAGCGCGCAGCTCCCTGCACCTGAGAACCCGCGAGGAGGACATCTGAACACCTGGGAGGGTGGCTCTCAGTTTGGCTTGTGACAAGGCCAAGGGCGGTGGCTAGGCTTGGTTAAGGGGAGCTTTTCCAGGGCCGGCCCAGATGCGGCAAACTTTTTCTTCCACCCCATGAAAGTTTGAGCGTGAATGGCAAAAACAGATTTTGCTTTGCATAAAGCAGACATTTAGGACTTCCTTTCAGTTATCTGGCTCTAACCTAGGGGGAGCCGTTTCTTCGGGGCTCCTCTGCTAGATTGCACCTCAAGAGGAGCCTCCAGGAAAAGAAAAGGAACGGAGCTTTGAGCCGGACCTGCAGGGTAGCACAATGCTCTCCTCCTGCACTGCACTGTTGTCCTGGATCTGCAGGGTTCCCTTTCTATAAAGGGAGAGTACATCCCTTTGCCAGATGTAGGGTAGTAAAAGTCTCCAGTTCATTACCCACAGGTACCCATTCTCACTGGCTCTCCTTTCTGTAGTCTTCACCATGGTCCTTTCTGCCAGTTCTCCCAGCTCAGTCCCACCAATGGCGAGGACAACCCCTCTTACCTGCAGTTCATGTAGCCGGGACAGCCCACTTTTGCAGAAAAGTTCTGCCAGGAAGCTAGGCATAGAGGGCCCGGGGATGTCAGACAAACCCCGGAGAACTGAGTCAGAGCCTCTGGAGGTCAGCGAGGAGGAGGTGGCATCCAGCTGTGGAGGCCGGTGGACTCGATGGAGCACCCTGGAGGCGAGCTTAACTGCCTGGGTCATGCCTTATGTTCGGGGAGTCAGCCGCACGTCTCCAGAGCATCTTTCGCACTTGCCTGAACCCCTTTATAACCCTTGGCCCTGGAAGGGAAGACGCCCTGCCTCTCTCCAGCTCTTCAGCCAATCCCTGTTGCAGGGTGGTCTGTGCTGGATGGGGCACCAGCACCCACCAACAGTGGGCGGGGCTAGGCTGACTCCTGGCTTTTGGGTCTCATGCGGTACCGATTCCTATTAGCGCTCCTCTGTCTGGCCCAGAGGCAGCAGCCTAAAGCAGCTCCTCTTCTGGGAAAGGCTACTTCGGCTGGATTTCAGAAGCCAGTACCTCATGTCCTCATCACTTCTCTGGGGAGCTAAGTCTCTTCGGGTCCAATCCTCCATTCTCTATCACACCCTGAATGGGAACTAGGTAGAAGGTAGTTTCAGCTGTCCCCATCCTCTTGGCTCCTGGCCTTGCCCCTTCTGTTGTGGGGATTACCAGCACTGGACACAACTCTCTCCTACTTTGCCTAACACGCAGAGGCAAGACCACACGTGGGTTAACGGGTTAAAACAGTACCAGCCACCTTCATCTTTTTTTTTTTTGTATATGTTTTTTATGTACATGATTTGCCTGTATGCTTGTGTAACATCTGTCTGGGGCAGTGGAAGTCAGAAGAGGGAGGTGGATCCCCTGGAACTGGAATTATGGATGGTTGTGAGCCAACCGGTGAGCGCTGGGAACTGAACCCAGGTTCTCTACAAGAGCAACAAGTGCTCTTAACCATTGAGTCATAGCTCCAATCCCCACCCCCGCCTTTTTAAAAGATTTTTAAACCATGCACATGCATGTTGGTGTGTCTGTGCGAGTGCATGTGTGCACAAGAGTGCAGCTGCCCAGAATCCAGGAGAAGACACAGGTCTCCTGGAAGTGGAGTTACAAACAGTGGTGAGCCACCCACCTTGGGTGCTGGGAATTCATCTCGGGTCTTCTGAAGAGTGCTCTTACCACTGAGCCATCTCTCCAGACTCCATCTTTGTTTTTTGGGAAAGGGAATTTCTTAGCTCAACAAGCCCCTTCCTTTCAGACATGGGAATAGGGTTTAAGAGAAATGAAGGAGTGTCTTAGGGCCAGCAAGATGGCTCAGTAAGGAAAGGTACTTGACACCAAGCCTGATGACCTGAGTTTGATCCCAGTGACTCCAACACAGTGCTCTTCCCATTACACACACGCTTGTGCACACCCTCACCGCCTGCACACAAAGAAGTGTAAATAATGACAATACATGTCAGGCGGTGGTGGTGCACACCTTTAATCCCAGCACACAGGAGGCAGAGGCAGGTGGATCTCTGTGATTTGAGGCCAGCCTGGACTACAAAGTGAGATCCAGGACAGCCAGGGCTACACAGAGAAACCCTGTCTCGAAATACCAATAATAATAATGATACAAAGGAGGTTTTTGTTGTTTTTTCTTTTTTGCAAAGTATGTAAGTTTGGAGATTCTGTCTTTGGACAGAATGAAGGTTAAGCACACACTCTGAACCCCAAGCTGACTCAACCTCTTTTGGGTACCTTTGTGGTCAGCAGCCAGTTAGTTACTGCTTTGAGCCACAGAATCCTCCAGTTCAGTGGCTGGAGAGACGGCTCAGTAGTTAAGAGCACCGGCTGCTCTTCCAGAGGAGCAGGGTTTGGTTCCCAGCACCCACATGGCAGCTCACAACCATCTGTAACTCCAGTTCCAGGGAACCACTTCCCTTTTCGGGCCTCCAAGGGCTCAGGCACGAGTGTGGAGCACATACCTATACGGAGGCAGATACTCATAAAAAGAATTAAAAACAATATTGCAGTTTAGCGCCCTGCTCCTCTGCCTCCCTCCCCTCCCCCTCCCCATCAGGCACTATGCCAGTCAGTCAGCCTGGAGAGTCTGGAGTCAAAGGTCAACACGGTAAAGCAAGGGTGTCTGCCCTCGTGCCCTCAGCACTGCAGGGACAATGGTGGCAGCACGGGATGGTCCAGGTCAGATCTCACACAGGGAGAAGACGGAGGAGGCACGTGATACACCCCCGCCTTCCCGGGGACAGCAGCGTGGGCACACGGGCACACACATTATCCCCAGGACTGCAAAGTAAACACAACGGGGTGGGGGTGGGGGACCGAGCCAACCCACAGCTTAGACAGAGGGTCGCTGCACTCTTCCCTCCGGCTGAGGAGAACCCCACAAGGGGAGGGAGCGCTGAGGGAGAGCAAATCCCCACACCCTCCAAATACACCCTCTGGTCCAAGGTCCTCTGGCCTCCCCAGCCAGCCTCCTGTGCTTTCTTCTGACAGCGGAGGGGTGAGAGAGCAGTGGTCAGCGACGGAGACCGCAGGCCGCACGTCTCGGAGATCGAGGCCTCTGCCCCCGCAGTCTCAGAGATCGTGGCCTCTGCCCCCCCAGTCTCGGAGATCAAGGCCTCTGCCCCCCCCCAGTCTCAGAGATCGAGGCCTCTGCCCCCCCAGTCTCGGAGATCGAGGCCTCTGCCCCCCCCCAGTCTCAGAGATCGTGGCCTCTGCCCCCCCAGTCTCGGAGATCGAGGCCTCTGCCCCCCCAAGTCTCGGAGATCGAGGCCTCTGTCCCCCCAGTCTCGGAGATCGAGGCCTCTGCCCCCCCAGTCTCGGAAGGCCTGGAACGGGGAGCTGAACTCTCTTCCAGTCACTAGTAGAGCGAGTCCGGCTAAGGCAGGGTAAGAAGTCAGTGGTCAGGCAGCGTGGGGTTGGGGGTCACCACCTGGAGGATGGGGTCCTGTATTCTTCGGAAGACAGCTGGGAAATTCTTCCCTCCATTGCGTAGAACTTTCTTTCCTTCCTCAGTTGACGTGCCTAGATGTTCCACGATGGGATCTTCACTCTGCAGAGAGAGAGTCCAGCATGTCCCTCCCTGCCCATGTTTCACACTGTCCTGGGTCTCTAGACTCCCATTGTCCTGGCCCTAAGCTAAGTTCAAGGACTATGGGACCACTCTGAAGAGGGCTGGGTTCTCACAGCTTCCCTGGGGCATCTCACTTACTAGCTCTTCCAGAGACACACGCTCAAACAGGGGGTGCTCTTCAAAATGGGCGCACATCCACTGGTGCAGTTCCAGCACGTCAGTCACGGTGTACACCAGGCCCTGCGCACACAACATCGTTTTAGATCCGGCGGCACACGACTGAGCAGCAGAGGATGAGTGTGAGGACAGAGTGCCTAGTGCCCCCCATCAATTCTTGGTGACGATCCCCGGGGCACCATCTTCTCTCCCAGCCGCTCACCCCAACTCGCAGCACGTAGGCATATTCCGCCAGCAGCGTGGTGCTGATGATTCGCCATTTATGCTTCGTTCGCTTAAAATGCGGGTCGGGGAAGAGGAAGAACATCTTCTTCAGCTGTGGGACCGACCAACAGGGGGCTCGTGAGCGCCTGGCTGCCACGTTCCACCAGCACCCCCCCCACACATACACACACACCACACACACACACACACCCCCGGGCAGCTCCTCAGGCCGCACCTGGCCCTTGCGGAAGAAGTTGGGAAGGTGCTTCATGGCGTTACTGCGCAGACAGGCGATGTTCTGGAATCCGCCTCCGGGGGTCGCTCGGAGAGCCCGAATCCTGTCTTGCACGTAGTCCGACACCTTCACCCGGATCTCCAGACCCAGGATCAGGGTGTCTGGGAAGAGTGGTGACAGTGCCACTGGGGACAGAGGCGGCGATGGGGTCGTCAGTGCCAGATTTGAGGAAGTACAAAGAGGTTAACCCAGGAAAGAAAGTTTCTGTCTGCGGATGTCTAAGTTAGGAGCCAGGCAGAGATGCCCACTCTCTGCAGAGTTCTCTGCAGGGGACAGGGAAGACACAAAACTGTCACACTGTCACAGGAGCAGGGTGTGGCGGCTCAAGCCTTCAATCCTAAGCTTTGGAAATAGGGGAAGGAGGAGAGAGGCAGGCAGGATCTCTGTGAGTTCAAAGCCAGCTTGCTCTATATAGCAAGTTCTAGACCAGACAGGGCTACACAGTGAGACCCTGTCTCAAAAAGTAAAATAAAATCAACAAAAAAAGATCTGTCATATAGACTAGAATAAAAGGGCAGAAACTACAGTTTACATTTGCTTTAGAGCAGTGGTCCTCAACTTTCCCGATGCTGCGCCCCTTTAATACGGTTCCTCATGGTGTGGTGACCTCCAACCATAAAATTACTTCATAGCTACTTCATAACTGTAATTTTGCTACTGTTATGAGTCGTAATGTGAATGTCTGATATGTTACCCCCCAAAGAGTGATGACCCACAGGTTGAGAACCACTGCTTTAGAGTTTCCACGACGATGAAGTCTCATGTAATCCTTTTCACACTCTCTGGTAGACTGTGAAGGTGGGGAGACTGAGGGTCAGAAATGCTCAAGATCATAGATTTAAAGCAGGAGAAAGCTCGGACATGAGGCAACATTTCCAGTCTCTACCACGCTCCTCTTCTCTCTTATTCTGTTATCTGTCTATGGGGCAAGATCGAAACACAGGCGAGTAGTTTGGCATACATGCTCTGGAAAACAAAGACAATATAACAGGGACCCCAAAACACGAGAGAGTGGAGCAGAATGTGTTCTGGTGAGGACGGGGGTAGGAGGGGGGGAGCTGGTGGAATCCCCGAGAAAGACGGTTCAGGATCAGTGGCCACAGTAGCTGATCTCTGACGCTTGTGCTGACCGGCTCACTGACCCAGCACAGGGCAGGTGAAGCTCATGCAGGGACTGGAGCCAGACAGAACAACCCAGCTTCTAAGACACACTTGAGGAGCCCCCTCCCTGCTCCAGGGCGAAGGCCACAGACCCAGAGGAGAAGGGAGATGGAGGCCCTGCACACTGATGTCATTGCCGTCTGGTGGCAGGAGGAAAGGTCAATTAACCCTGCCTCTAACCTGCTGAGACGGCAGAACCCAGGCCTGCCCTTGCCCCCGGGAAAGGACCAGCACGTTACCTAACAAACCACCATAGCCACAGCCGATGTCTGCAAACTCCACTTGGGCCCCGGACTGCTCGTCTCTCTTATCCTTTGGATCATCGTGGCTCTTATTTTGAGTTAGCGGAGCAAAGAACTCTGGGTAAAGCTCAGACCAGTCCATCTCCTCTGGCTTCACGGGGCTATTGGGAAGAAGGCAGGAGACATACGAGACGGTTGGACACACCATTGCAGCACCATTGCAGACGCGCTTCCGTGGGCATGGAAGGCGGATGGTAGCTTTCGCAAAACATCCACAGTCACGGGCCATGTGGTCTCTCGAAGGCACAGTGGAAAGTCCCCTGGCTCCCAGGGTGTCAATCCCAGTCCCTTCGTGAGGCTACGATTGCTGACGTGTGATATGATCTCCACTTCTGGGTACTGACGTGTCAGGGAAGTTTCCTTTCTGGGACTCAAGGTTCTTTTTCCCAGAGACTGACTGCCTGACTGCCTAAGGCATTGGAACACTACTCTGTTGATGTGTTTTCTGAGGAGAGGACGAAGCAAGGAGTGTGTGTGTGTGTGTGTGTGTGTGTGTGTGTGTGTTTATCTTTTTAGAAACAAACAAATAAATAAAAGCAAATCGGAGCCGGGCGGTGGTGGCGGCGCACGCGTTTAATCCCAGCACTCGGGAGGCAGAGCCAGGCGGATCTCTGTGAGTTCGAGGCCAGCCTGGGCTACAGAGTGAGTTCTAGGAAAGGCGCAAAGCTACACAGAGAAACCCTGTCTCGAAAAAAATAATAATTAAAAAAAGTCGGAAGGTGGAAATGACAGCGTGCTTCGCTTTCCTTTTAGTTGCAGCAATATTTTTCTCAGGTTTGGTTGGCGAGTCCACCCCGACGTGTGACCCACAGCACCGCGACCCCCCCGGCCGGCCAACTCCGCCTTCCGCCGCGTCTCCCACGCGCCGCCCTCAACGGACGTGTCCCCCGGACCACCCGCCCCGGGCCCCCCGGCGCTGGGGCTCCCGCCCGGCCTCCCCAGGCCCGCTCACTAGCACAGCGTGTGGTCCGCCATGGGGTTGGAGTGCGCGCGCTGCCGGTAATAGCGCTTCTGCGGCGGGGGCGCCTCGGCTCCCGCCATGATGCCACGGGGCCCACGTGGAGCGCCGCGGCCGCGGGCGCAGGCTGATGACGCAGCCCCGCGGGCCGCCGGCCGGCCCCGCCCCTTAAAGCACCAAGGGCCAATTCCGCGGACCTCCCGATGGGAGGACCCCGAAGGGAGCTGGCGTGCGGGGATGGATGGATGGATGGATGGAGAGCAAGCGCGCTGCTCGTCTCCCAGCTGGCGGGAAGGCCAGCTCCCGGCACCCCGCCTTTCCTCTTGCCGTGCTTCGGCCGGAGCCTGAGCTCCCCGGTGCCCACGGGCACCTGTGCGCCCCGCAGGTGAGCGCGCGCTCCAGCCCGGTGGCGGGGGGGCCACACTGACAAGTCGCACCAAGCATCCTTTCTTCTCTCTCCTGGTGCTCTCAAACCGAGGCAGCCGGGGCTGACCTGTGTGGGTGGCGCTGCGTGGGTCCCGTTCTGTGTGCGCCCCGGGACCCCACCTCGGGGGGTGGGGGGGTCGTTCCCCGTCCATCTCCAGGAAGTCCAGCTGGAGGAAGCAGGGCGAACTGGGGAGGCGGGGCCCGGTGCCTGGGAGCAGCCCAGATGGCTGGCAGTCCCCTGCCTCAACGCAGCCAGGGACTCGGATGCCCGCGCTGGCCGAGGTGGTATTCGGGTGCTCTCTCTCTGCCTGATGGCCAGCTCCCGCCCGGATCCCGAACCCGAGCCCGAATCCGTGTTCCCACGCGAGGTCCGCCTCTTCACCGACTCTTACTCGGAGAGCAGCCGGTTCTGCTTCTGTGGGCACGAGCTGAGCATCACGCAAAACTTTGGGTCGCGCCTTGGGGTGGCGGCACGCGTGTGGGATGCGGTGAGGAAGGGGTTGCCCTAAGTGAGGGTCCCTGAGAGGTCCAGTCCCCGGACCCCGCCTCTCCCATATGGAGCCCTGACAGCGTCCCTCTCTCTCTTCCTTTCCTTCCCCTCGTAGGCTCTGAGCCTGTGTAACTTTTTCGAGAGTCAGAATGTGGATTTTCGAGGCAAGAAGGTGATCGAATTGGGCGCTGGGACGGGCATCGTGGGAATCCTGGCGGCGCTGCAGGGTGCGTGAGCTGGCATTGCGCTGGGGGTGGGGGGGCTGGAGTGTGGAGAAGTTAATACGTGGATTCCTTGGGGGTGGGCAGGGCTTTTGAACGCAGCTCAGTTCTTTCGTTTTAACAAACCCCTACTTTTCTGTGAGGCAGACTGCGCTGATTGTGGAGTTCAGAACACCCAGGATAGTTGGTTCGAGGGTGGGTCAAACAAATCAGACAGGGATTCCATGAAAAATGCTGGAGACGCTCTTCCGTTAAAATGCATACGGGTGTTTTGAAGGGAGAAGAGACCTGGGGCGCAAAGCTTTGTAGCTTCCTTATGTTAGAGTCTCTTGAATTTTATCTTCTTTTCTTTTCTTTTCTTTTCTTTCTTTCTTTCTCTCTTCCTCTTTTTCTTTCTTCCTCTTTTTCTTTCTCTCTTCCTTTGTTTCTTTCTCCTCTCCCCCTTTCTTTCTGTGGAGGAGTGCACTGGAGTGTGGTCTGGTCGAGACAGGTTCTCTTGTTGCCCAGGCTGGCCTAAAACTCTTTATGTAGAGGAGATTAGCCTTAAATTCCTGGTCCTCATGCCTTGATTTTCCAAGTGCTTTTTTACAGGTGTGTACCACCATACCAAATACAGCCTTAGGTTTTTATTGCTAGGACAAACAAGGTTATGAATTTTGGAGGGCTAGGGTGGGATGATTATGTAGAGGGTAATTAATCAGCTGAGACTTGGGAAAGGAAAGGGTCAGGAAAATTCTGCTTCAGTTTTATAAAGAGCCAGAAACTAAAAAAGTTCCTTACCTTGTTGTGGTCTAAGCCATGCAAACTAGGATGTCCTTGTTCCTAGGGACAGAACTGGGTCACATTAAGGGAAAAGTCTTTGCAGAGGCAGACATTTATTCTTCGATTCATTCAGTCAACATGTATTCTAAGTCCTCTGTGTGCCAAGAAATGTGCTGGGGGCTGAGGATTTGACATCGAATAAGAAGAATTTCCACTTTCCAAGGAACTTGTAGTCCAGTGAGGGACAGTGTGAGGAGATGCTATGGTACATACTCGATTGGGAGGTATGTGTGGCATGGGTGTGCTCTGGCCAGAGCTATCACTGCTGAAGGAGGTCCACCCAGGAGAGCTCTGACAGAGGAGGAGTTGAGGGTGGGTGGTGGATGAGAGTCAGAAGGTTACATTAAAAGGAAAGAAGCCAAGGATTGGGGTTCGTGCTTGTAATCCCAGCACTCAGGCAGCCGAGGTGGGAAGGCTGCTGAGACAAAGGGCCAGCCTGGGCTACAGCGTAAGACCTTGTCTCAGGTAGGGAGGGAGGGAGGGAGGGAGGCAAGGAAGAAATTGTGTGTGTGTGTGTGTGTGTGTGTGTGTGTGTGTGTGTGTGTGTGTGTGTGTGAGAGAGAGAGAGAGAGAGAGAGAGAGAGAGAGAGAGAGAGAGAGAGAGAGAGAACACCTGTCTTTATTATTGATAGACCAGCGGCTGCTTTTTTTGTGCCCTGTTCAGTTTCCAAGTCCAAAATCTGGGTGTCATCTCCTATTTTCTTACTTTGTATCCCAGAAATCAGCTGGCCCTGCCTTCTCAATACTTGCACAACTGTTTATTCCTTGTCCCACCATATTTAGTTAGGACACTAACTGCTTCTTGCCCTGACTTTTGTAAGTATCTTTATGCTTCTGGATGGGAAAGGCTGGCACTCCCAAACCGACCCTGTGATTTCCCCCCATCAAACCTGTTTCTCTCTCAGGCTCTCCTATCATGAAGCCACCATCCACCCAGTGTGGAACCTAGACATCACCTCTGTCATGTCCCCGCTTTTCATAATCAAACCCTTCGTGTCCTGTGGGTTTTAACTCCTACAAATCTCTTGGATTTTCTTGTGTTTTCTTGACTCGGCTCCGGGCTCCTCAGCCTGAGCCACCACCATGTGCTCAGACTTATAATAAGTAGTCAGACTGGTTGGTCTTCTTGCTTCTGGCCCCCACCTAGATCCTGGCTCACACCACCCTACAATCAGAATGGCTTCTTCGAAACGCAGCTATCCTCATCACACCCCACCAACTCGCCTCCTGGTCCTGACTTCTTTCGCGGTGGAAGTGACCCCTTTAACCTGGCTGCCAACGTCCTGCCTCGCTCTCTCGCCTCTTCCTGTGCCTCTCCCTGGCCTCTTCTCCTCTCATTTCTCTTCTGTCCCTTCTGCAAACCTGCTTTGATGTCTCCTTCCTTAGGGACTTCACGGGGGCTGCACTTTCTGCTTGCAACCGTTTTACGGCTTGGTTAATGCAGATGTATTCTTCATTGCTAGGCTCAAACAACCCTTCCAAGGGAAGGAAGGCTTCCTGCCTCCCCCCACCCCCAGCCCAGGCTGGGTTAGGCCCTCTTAGTGCCCACACAATTGTACTCATTAGACTCATTTTAATCTTGTTTTCACTGAGCTCAGGTGGGTCCTTGTGCTACCCAGCTAGCTTGTCAAATTTCCTTTGCCCATTTATTCTTTCAGGATCCTAGACATCTGTTCTCTCTCTCTCTCTCTCTCTCTCTCTCTCTCTCTCTCTCTCTCTCTCTCTCTCTCTCTCCTCCCTCCCTCCCTCCCTCCCTCTCTCTCTTTCGTATGAGTGCTCTATCTGTGTGTATGCCTGCAGGCCAGAACAGAGCATCAGATCCCATTACAGATGGTTGTGAGCCACCATGTGAGATTTGAACTCAGGTCCTCTGGAAGAGCAGTCAGTGCTCTTAACTGCTGAGCCATCGCTCCAGCCTGACATCTGTTTCTTTTCTTTTTTTTTTGTTTTTCAAGACAGGGTTTCTCCGTGTAGCCCTGGGTGTCCTGGAACTCACTCTGTAGACCAGACTGGCCTCGAACTAACTGAGATCATTTGCCTGCCTCTGCCTCCCGAGTGCTAGGATTAAAGGCATGCGCCACCACCGCCCGGCTCGACATCTGTTTCTTAACTTTCTTATTCTTCAAACAGTGAATGTTTCCTCTGCATTATCACTCTTATCTGATGACTCTCTCTCTCTCTCCACACACACACACACACACACACACACACACACACACACACACACACACACACACACACATTCTATATGCAGAGTGTGTCTATATGGGGCATTGTATGTCTGTGTATATGATATGTATGTACATAACTATGCTGAAATTCCTATTGTGGGGGAGGACAGTGGCTGATCCTCCATCTCCTGAGCCATTCTTTGCTCAGGAGAGAACACACCCAAATGTTAAGGTCACTGTAGGGGCTGGAGAGATGGCTCAGCGGTTAAGAGTGTTGGCTGCTCTTCCAGAGGACCTGTGTTCAATTCCAAGCAACTGTATGGTGGCTCACAGCCATCTGAGGTGAGATCAGATGCCCTCCTCTGGTGTGCAGGTGTACATGCAGACAGAGCACTCTTACACATAAAATAAAAGTCACTGTGGTTCCTCTCCTTCTGTTCGTTCCTCAGTCCCCTCAGGTAGACTTTCCCTCCCTCTGTGTCTCTGCTGGGGTTCTGAGCTTCACTTCTAACCCCATGGTTTGAACTCAGGAGTCAGTTTCTAGCCCACTCCAGTTGACTTAGCATTTGGCAATGATACTCGTCTCTCCTTGAAAAGTCCTTTGCTTTCTGGGCCAACACACTTCTGGCTTCCACCTACATTGCTGGCACACTTTTCCATTTTTTTTTATTGATTCCTTTTCATCCTTACGACAGGAACTTTGAGTGCCCAGAGCTCAGGAGTAGCCCTTTTGACCCCTTATTTCTCTCTGTCTAGGCCCCCTCCTGAGAAGTCACATCATTTTGTGGCTTTGAGTGTCCTTTTTTATGGTGAGGACCAGGATTCCATCATCTCTATATCCAGACTCGTTTACATAACCCACTGCCTTTTTTAATATTTTCATGTGCTTGTTTGATGGACGTTTCAGACTTTGCTCACCAATGAAATCATGTTCCCATTTCCAAGCCTGCCTCTCCTGAAGCCCTCTGCATTTACATAAATGGGCAACTTGGCCTGAGTTAGGCCAAATGTTCAAAAAGACACCCTTAGTCAAAATAAACTCTCTCTCTCTCTCTCTCTCTCTCTCGTGTGTGTGTGTGTGTGTGTGTGTGTGTGTGTGTGTGTGTGGTAGAGAGAGAGGGAAAGAGAGAGAGAATCAGCTTGTCAACATTGACAGCAGCTTCAGAATATATTCAGGACTTGACTACATCTCAGTCACTGTCACTGCCCAATTTCTAACCAATGTCGTCTTTCCCCTCCTGACTAATGCTCCTGTTTCTGTTCTTGCCCTGCTGCTGTTGTGTGTGTGTGTGTGTGTGTGTGTGTGTGTGTGTGTGTGTGTGTTTTCTGCCTGCATGTGTGTACCATATGGGATCCTGGTGCCTGAAGAGGTCAGAAGAAGGCACTGGATCCCCTGGAACTGGAGTTACAGATGGTTGTGAGCCACTACGTGGGTCACGTGATGGGAGTCAAACCTGGGTCCTCTGCAAGAGCAACAAGTGCTCTTAACTGCTGAGCCATCTCTCCGGCCAGGTTGTTTGTGTGTTTTTAATCACAGCAATCCAAGTGCTGAAGTGTAAACCCTGAGTCAGTGTGGGCTGCCCCTCCACTCCAAACTCTCCCCTCCCCTCCCTCACCGCGGGGTGTGGCCCCTCTGTCCCCTCTTACTCTGCTCCTGCTGTGTGTGCCCTTGCTGCTAGATCTCCACACCTTGCCAGGCACAGTCCTGCCTCAAGCTCTCTGTGCTGCTGATCTGGTGTTTGGTAGACTTCAGCCAGGGAGAGCTCCGTCCCTGCCTGCCTTCAGGTCTTTCCTAATAATGCTTAAGGAGGATTTCCCCTTAAAGGTGTGCTCTGTGCCCTCACCCTCAAAGGATTCATACCTTTCCCTGCTCGGGCCTCACTGTAGCACATAATACTATTTGATGTACTGTGTGTCTTATTTCGTTCTTTGCTTTGTGTTTTTGAGACAAGGTCTGCTGTAACCCAGGTTGACCTGAAACGCCTCGTCTTCTGGCCTTTACTTCCCAAGCGCTGGGATTATAGGTGTGAGCAACTAGGCCCTCTTTCTTTTTGGTTTGTTGACAGTGTGTCTTGCCATGCAGCTCCAGACGGTCTAGGACTAACAGTCCTCCTGCCTCAGCCTCCCAAGTGCTCTGATTGCAAACAGGTGCCATTGTGCTCGGGGTCATTTCCAGTGGTCCTGTCACCTTTTCTTGCCCGTTTTAGTCTTTTTTTTTTTTTTTTTTTTTTTTGAGACAGGGTTTTCTTTGTGTAGTCTTGGCTATCCTGGACTCACTCTGTAGACCAAGCTGGCCTTGAACTCAGAGATCCACTGTCTCTGCCTCCCGAGTGCTGGGATTAAAGGTGTGCACCATCACTGTCCAGCACCACTGTTCTTTTTTTTTTTAATTGAAAAAAGTTACATTTGTTTATTGAGAGGAGTGTACTTATCATGTCGTGCAGGTGGAGGTCAAAAAGAACATTTTGTGGGAGGGAACAGTTCTCTCCTTCCACTTTATGGGACCCGGAGATGAAACTCAGATTGTCAGGCTTGGTGGCAACCATCTTTTTTTGGTTTTTGGAGACAGAGTTTCTCTGTGTAGCTTTGGGTCCTTTCCTGGAACTCACTCTGTAGATCAGGCTAGCCTCCAACTCACAGAGATTTACCTGCCTCTGCCTCCCGAGTGCTGGAATTAAAGGTGCGAGCCACCACTGCCCAGCAGTGGCAAGCATTTTTATCCACTGAATTACCTTATTGCCCTATTCCCCCTTTTTTTGAAATAGGGTATCATGTAGTCTAGGCTGGCCTCTAACTATGTAGCCAAGGATGACCTTGAACTTCTGATCTGGCTGCCTGTTCTTTTTTAGTGTTGGGAATACAGGCATGTACTATCACTTCCAGTCTAAAAAAATAATTACTTAATTTGTTTATTTGGGGGAACAAAAACCGAGGGCCTTCTGTATTCTACCAACTGAGCTACAACCCCAGCCTGCTCCCTTTTAAAAATTTATTAATTTTTAAACATTATTTTTATTATTTTGAATTATCTGTAGGCGTGTATGTCTGCATATAGGTTATATAGGTTTGTGCCCATGAGTGCAGATGCCATCAGAGGCCAGAGGCTCATATTTCCTGGAATTATAGTTCGGACCGTTGTGAGCCGCTTGATATAGGTGCTGGTAACTGAACCTGGGTCCTCTAGAAGAGCAGCAAGTGCTCTTGGCCACTTACCCGTCTCTCCAGCCCTCCTCTGTTTCTCCGAGTCAGGCTCTTGCTGCGTAGCCTAAGCTGGTCTCCAACTGATGGCTGTTCTGACTCTGCTTCCCTAGTGCTAAAGTCTCAGGCCTGTGCTGCTACCATCACGCTCAGCCCTTGGCCCTCTTCTGTAAACTCCACGAGGGCTGGATTCTTACCTGTCTTGATCACTGAGGTGTTCCAGACACCGCCTGGCATCCAGATCCATGGTGAGGATGCGTGAGTGAGATCTTATTATTTCTGCTCTCTCTGCTATTAACCGTGCTTCCGCTTAAGTGGTTACTTTTGTGGAATTGCGAGTGTTTCCATGTCTAGAATGAAACTTTAGGGAGGCCGTTAGCGTTGCCTTGCGTCCTGTTGTATCCCCAGCATTTAGCAAGTACTCAGTACAAACGTTCGTTCATTGTGTGACTATTCTGTAATACTGATCTGATCGTCTTCACCCCAGATTCTGCTCTTAAAACCTCTTTCTTGGACTGGGAATGCAGCTCTGTGGCAGAGTGCTTGCTTAGCATGTGAACACTGAGTCAAGCCTGACTCTCTTTAACATGTCAGAGTCCTCATTGTGGGTCTTGACATTTTAGATCAGCGGTTCTCAACCTTCCTAACGCTTCGGCCCTTCAATACAGTTCTTCATGGTGTGCTGACCTCCAACCATAAAACTGTTAATTTTTTTTTTTTTTGCTGCTTCATAACTGTAATTTTGCTACTGTCATGAATCGTTATGTAAACATCTGTGTTTTCCCATGGTCATTTGAGGGTCAAGACCCACAGGTTGAGAACCCCTCTTCTGGACTCTAGCCCTCCTTAACTACGCCGTGCCCTTTCCTGCTGGGCGCTTGTACTCTCTTCTCTGCTTGGAAAGCCTCACCTGACTGATTTGTCCCCTAGGGCTCAGCGGAGGTCACGTCTTCTGAGGCTGGGTGGGTAGACGGGTGTGGGGGGGTGCCCAGCTCACCCCCAGTTTAGTCTTCTTGCCCAGGCTTTTGCTGACATCTGGTTGTTGTACGTTGGCCAGAGAGGTTGAAGATTAGCCCGGAGAGAATGTTGATGTTGTAGAATGTAGAGTAACGAGAGTGGTATGGGTGAGGCTGAGGCAACTAAGGGCCAGTGAACTTCGGGCTGTCCAGACGTGAGGCCCTGAGGCCTCTGGACCCTCCAGGCAGGAGTCATGAGCCCTGTCCCTGTCCCTCTGACTTGGATTTCTCCCCCTTGATCTCCCTCAGGGGGGGATGTTACCATCACTGACTTACCACTGGTCCTGGAGCAGATCCAGGAGAATGTCCGCGCTAACGTGCCGTCTGGAGGCCGGGCGAAGGTGTGTGCCTTGTCCTGGGGAATGGACCAGCATGGCTTTCCTGGAAACTATGACTTGGTGCTGGGGGCAGATATCGTGTACCTGGAACCTACCTTCCCACTGCTGTTGGGGACCCTCCAACACCTGTGTGGGCCCCATGGCACCATCTACCTGGCCTCCAAGATGAGGGAGGAGCATGGGACAGAGAGCTTCTTTCAACACTTCCTGCCCCAGCACTTCCAACTGGAGCTGGCCCAGCGGGATGAGGACGCGAATGTCAACATCTATAGGGCCAGGCACAGGGAAGGGAGACCTGCCCGACATCACCCTTCCTGCTGACCTCAGCCCCAGAGCCGTAAACATCAGGACAAAAGGAAAGGATGGCTTGCCTGTCTTCTTTCTTCCCTCCTCCAATTTGTTCCCCTAGGCATTCTCGGGAAGATGCAGGAGGGGCACTGCCTGTTAAAAACAGCAGAGTCCTAGAAGCATTGGGTTTAAAGCCCAAAGAAGTGCCCAGCACTTGTCTCCAGAGGGGGTTGGGCGAGAAGGTAGTCAGGATATTTAGGAGCGAGGGAGGTATAGTCGCTGCAGAGAGACTGTCACTGGTCACTCCCAGTTCTCTAAACAGAATGGACCCTTCTGTTTGTTTGTTTTTTGAGACAGGGTTTCTCTGTGTAGATTTGACTCACTGTGTAGCCCAGGCTGGCCTCGAACTCACAGAGATCCGCCTGCCTCTGCCTCCCGAGTGCTGGGATTAAAGGTGTGCGTCTCCACTGCCCCAGCCTCAGAATGAACTTTTTAAAAATGCACATTCTTAGCCAGGGGGTAGTGTGGCATAGGCACTCCATAGGCAGAGGCAGGTGGATCTCTGGGAGTTTGAGGCCAGCCAGAGCTAATATAGTGAGACCCTGTCTCAAAAACAAAAACAAAAAACATTCTTTGACTTTTTTTTTGTAAAGGGGAAAATGAGCATTAGTGATCCTCTTCTACATTCCCAAACATGTAGCTATTGAGAGAGAGCTGGTACCAAGACCCCTCAGAGCTCCTGCTTCCCTTATAGTCTCTATAGACTTATAGTCTCACTAAGACAAGTTTGAGCTGTAGCTCCTTCATCCTTTGCAAAGTTCAGGACCTGATCACAGACTAGCATGTTGTACCCAACTCTGGATTGAGTTCTGGGTTCTTCTGATCTCTGGTTTTTCCTTCCTAATTTGTTTTACCTTCACGTCTCATCTCTGCCCTCTCGGGCAGTCTGGGTAGGGCTCTTCACACTTACCGTTTGGGCGCACAGCTATCGCTGGTGTGTCCGCAGTCATTCTCTTAACCTCCAAACTACTCTTCAGATTCGTGCAGCCCTTCCAGACCCTGCTGGATTGGCTTCTGCTGCGAGAAGGAGCGTCTCTGCTTGGCACGCAGGCTACACCCGCGGGCTCACAAACTTTGTGTTTCATTTCCTATTCCTTTTTTTTTTTTTTTTTTTTTTTTTTTTTTTTTTTTTGGTGGCTGGAGAGACAGCCGTGGGTGCTGGGAACCGAACTCTTATATTTTTGGTTGTGAGCCTAGCCTTTAACGGCTGAGCCATCTCTCCAGCCCTCCTATTCCTTTTGTATTGCACGGTTAGACAAATTGCAGAAGCTCTACTTTTTGCTCCCTAGCTCTACGGCGACATGCTCTTATGTCTCCACTCTCTACCGGAAGGGCCACTGCTTCAGATAAAACTCACTCTTTGCTTCTAAAACAAAAAACAACAAAACAAAACAAAACAAAAACAAAAACAAAAACAAAAACAAAAAAACCCTTCTTTTCCTGACTCCTCTATTTGGATGTGATTTCCTTCTTGGGAGATCTTTTAACTGTTTAGGGACCTTATCTTGTCTTACCTGATCTTCATTTCCTGGCCGGTAGATCCCTCGGAGGACAGGGCTGTGTACAGCGCCCGGCACACAGGTGTTCAGCAGATAGTTTGCTAATTCAGTAATTATTTATTCGGTTTGTTGAAGGAACTCCTTCACCTCTCCAGGTGATCTTGGACAGTTTTCCTGAGCCCACCTACCTACCTCCCGTTTGTCCTGAGTCCTAAATGAATACTGAATATGAAAACTGGAAATAAAGGAACACAAACTGCTACCTACGTGTCTTGTGTTGTTATTTTGTGACAATTTTATCATGCCACTTCTCCGTTTCACCCACGGAGGGGCGGGGTCTTTCGTAAAATGTGTTTTTTTTTTTTTTTTTTTTTTTAAGCCAAGCAAAAAAGAAAAGAAAAGAAAAGAGGCGATTATATTCCTCCAGCCTGCAGGTGGCAGCACCCCCCGCGCGGACACGTTCCGGGAGGATTTTGGCCCTCGCGCCGCGCCGTAGGCCGCCGCCGCCGCCTCCCCTGCGCGCCCGTGGCGGCCGGCGAGTCCGGCTGCTGGAGAGGATGTCGCTGCTGCGGTCTCTGCGCCTCTTCCCGGTCGTGTGCACCGGCCGCTCGGTGAGGGCTGCTGGCCCCGGGGCTGGCCCGCGCTCCGGGGTGCCGTGAGCGTGCCCTGCCCGACCCCCGCTCCCCGGACCCGGGCTCCGCTCCCTCCCGCCCTGCGCGCCCGCGGTGCCCCCGAGGTCTCGCCCTGCAGACATGCTCCCCGGCCGGCCTGCTGTCTGTCCGGCCCCGCCCGGCCTGCTGTCTGTCCAGCCCCGCCCGGCCTGCTGTCTGTCCGCCCCCGGCCGCTCACCCCTCTCTCCTTCCTCCCTGCAGGCGAGGCCGGCCCTGCTGCAGGGGTCCCAGCCGTGGCACACGCTGCACGCCGGCCCCTCGCTGTCCTCGTCCGCCTCCAGCAAGGAGCTCCTCATGAAGCTGCGGCGGAAGACGGGCTACTCCTTCGTCAACTGCAAGAAGGCCCTGGAGGCCTGCGACGGTGATCTCCAACAGGTGGGGGGAGCAGGGGCCGCTCCGCCCGGGGCCATGGCTCGACCTCGCACATCTCTTCCGGGGGCCGTTCTGGGGGGTGGGGGGCATAGACGGGACCTACTGCCCAGTGTCCCGAACGACAGGGCCCAAGGAGAAGAACTTGGCTTCAGCAATGATAGCTTTTACCCTTCGATTTCGTCTTCATTGGGAGCAGTTGACCCAGAATCCCAGAGTTAACTAACAGTATTCCTTGTTTAGAGGGCTGTGGGGTTTGCTGCTGTTTGGAGATCAGTGTTGGTGTAAATTTTGAAGTTAGATGCTTGTGCGCGCGCGCGCGCGCACACACACACACACACACACACACACACACACACACACACACACACACACGGTAACTTTATAAATTGCAGTTAACCCTTTAGAGCTGTCACTGTGTCTGTATCATGAGAACCCTGCCTTACACAGTTCCTGGTGTAGAGCATTTAGTAGTCGACCGGATTCTGTTATAGAATGCAGGAGTACAGAAAGAATCAGTTGGTTTGGATATGTTTGTTTGTTTGTTGTTTTGTTTTTCAAGGCAGGGTTTCTCTTTGTAGCCCTGACTGTCCTGGCTGTCCTGGAGCTCACTCTGTAGACCAGGCTGGCTTCAAGATCCGCCCGCCTCTGCCTCCTGAGTGCTGGGATTAAAGGCGTCCGTCACCACTGCCCGACTGGTTTGGATATATTTTATCTTTTTTTTTTTTTATAGATTTATTTATTTATTATGGACCATGTTCTGCCTGCATGTGTCCCTGCAGGCCAGAAGAGGGCACCAGATCTCATTACAGATGGTTGTGAGCCACCATGTGGGTGCTGGGACCTCAAGACCTCTGGGAGAGCAGCCAGTGCGCCATCTCTCCAGCCCTGGTTTGGATATGTTTGGAAGCACCATTCATTTCTGATTTCTGTGACTGGCTCTTTCCTCTTCCTCTCCCGTTCGTAGGCAGAGGCCTGGCTGCACAAGCAGGCCCAGAAGGAGGGCTGGAGCAAAGCAGCCAAGCTCCACGGGAGGAAGACCAAAGAAGGCTTGATCGGGCTGCTGCAGGAGGGAAACGCGGCTGTCCTAGTAGAAGTGAGTTGTTGGGGTTCTGTATTCGTGAAACAGCGTGTCTTGGACTATACGGTTTGCGGTAGACTCTTCACGTGCTTAAGGAACCTGTTTGAGACCACGGTGCTGTTTGGAGTTCAGTTCTCAAGGCCTATGGGTTTAAGTGTAGAAATGCACAGGGGTCTCGATGGGAGACGGCCTAGCCACCTAGATCCTTTCTCCTACGTGTGAATCCAGTGCAGCCCTGTTACCTGGAACAGGTAGATTTAGAAACTAGCATCAGGGTGTGGTGGCTGTCACTTGTGAGTTCATTCAGCACTTGGGAGGCTGAGGCAGGAGGATTAGATTACTGTGAGTTTGAGGGCAGCTAGGCTACAACATGAAATTTTGACCCCTTTACCCCTTAGAAAAAAAAGATAAGAAAAGAAAATAGATTTTTAAAGTCAGTAATTAACTTATTGCTGTGTATTGATGACCGATGAGTGGCGGATTTAGAGGAGGCTGGAGCGTCATGGCTGGTGAAAAAGCGGATGCCGCTGAGGCTCTAGTAAAGGAATGAGATAAGGGATACTAACGATGCTTTGGAGACGTGGTGGTGCATGGGGGTAATTCTAGCACTTGGGAGGTAGAGGCAGGAAGATCAGCTCAGGGTCATCCACAGCTGCTTACCGAGTTCAAGGCCAGCCCGAGACCCTTTCACAAAACAAAAGAGGTTTGGAGCTGGCAGAGGTTAATGGACAGAGTGATTATGGTGTGTAGTACAGGCAAGTGGTGAACTCGTGGTGAACCCTTCAGGGCCTTCTGGGGTCCTCCTGTGGGTGCAGGGTGTTGCCGACTGGCTGCCTCGGCAACAGTCACTTCCCGGTTTCTGCCTCCCCAGAACAAGGGAGCTGCCGCTTTGAAACCCGAGGTCACTTGTTTCTCTTGTGGTCTGCAGCTTGTTCTGTCCGTGCCTCGGCTTGGTCTCCAACCTTCAGGCACTCTTGAGAAACTTAGTCATCAACAGCTTACACAGCAACATCCATTTGTTCCCACAGGTAAACTGTGAGACGGATTTTGTTTCCAGAAATGTAAAATTTCAGCAGCTGGTCCAGCAAGTCGCCCTGGGAACCATGTCTCACTGCCAGAGCCTAGAGGATCAACTCTCCACGTACACTAAAGTGAGTCTGAAGTCTCCTGCTTGCTGAATTTCTCACTCCCAGTCTTAGGGGTCTGCGCTTTTTGGGGTGGCCATCTCTTTATGCGGGTGCTGGGGGGGGTCCAGCTCTTGCTGCCTTACTTGGTGACCCTGAAGAAACTCTTCCCAGAAGATTTCGCCTCGACGATGCTGATTTCTTACTCATCACAGCCCATTTCTCGGTCCCGGCCAGAAGGCATCGTTTGTCCCTGTAAAGCAGAGCTTTCAGGGCAGTGGTCCTGGTCTCTTGTTCACCACAAGCTGATGCTTCAGCCCCAGCTGATCAGAATACCCATGAATGACTCAGACTCTTTAAAGGAACTCTTTTAGAAAAAAAGATAAGAGATATCTTTTTTTTTTTTTGGTTTTTTTTTTTTTTTGGTTTTTTTTCGAGACAGGGTTTCTCTGTGTAGCTTTGCGCCTTTTCCTGGAACTCGCTTTGGAGACCAGGCTGGCCTGGAACTCACAGAGATCCGCCTGTCTCTGCCTCCCGAGTGCTGGGATTAAAGGCGTGCGCCACCACCGCCCGGCTAAGATAAGAGATATCTTATTCGCTGTTTTAAAGATATTTTTATTACATTATTCTTATTACCATATACTTACTGGTGTGTGTGTGTGAAGGTCAGAGGTCAGCCTGACAGGACTCTGTCCTTCGACCATGGTGGTTCTGTGGCAGCTCAGGTGGTCCACCTGGCAGCACACGCCTTTACCCACTGAGCCGCATCACCGGTCTCCTCCTAATTCCTCCTGAAGCTCGTTATTTTTTCCTGTACAGAGTTTATTTTACGTTTGTTTGTACGCACCTGGGTGCCCACAAAAGTCAGAAGAGGATGTTAGATCCTGGAGCTGGAGTCACAGGTGGCTGTGAGCCGCCCAGGATGGTACTGGGAACTGAACTCAGATCCTCCGGAAGAGCGTTACATGCTCTGAACCTCTGAGTTCCCTCTCCAGCCTTGAATCCCATTCTCCTTTCCTTTTTTAAGATTTATTTTTATTTTATGTGTATGAATGTTCTAACTATACAACCCACCACGTGTGTACAGTGCCCTCAGAGGCCAGGAAGGGCACTGGGTCCCCTGGAACTGGAGTTAGCACCATGTGAGTGCTGGGAATTGAACCAGGGTCCTCTGGAAGAGCAGCCAGTGCCATCTCTCCAGCCCCCCCTCCCCCACCCCCTATTCTTATCTACTTCTGTAGATAGGCAGGCTCATTGGATCATGCTTTTACTTTTAAGTATTTTTTGTTGCAAAAGTAAGTGTAAATGTACACTGATTTCTGGTACAGATGGTGACAGGTAGACTTGGTTTTTCATTTGTTGTGTGTTATGGAAACAGTTCACAGCGGTTCATAAAGATCGTCCTTTGTTTGAGACGGTGTCTCGAGCAGGCTTGGCCAGCGTTAGCCACCCTGTGTAGCCCAGGCTAGCCACGAGCTTCTCGTCCTCCTGCCTCCTCCTCCCAAGTGCCGGGATTAAGGCACGCACCGCCATATTTGCTATTTCTTTGTCTTTTTCCTAGCTGCATAGTATTCTGTTGTGTGGATGTGCCATGGATTATTCAGCCCATCTCCTGTGTTTGGGCATTTCGGCTATTGCCAAAATTCAATGATTAGAAATAATTGCTCAATGAATAATCTCATGTATATGTGCTTTAAAAGAAAAACTCATACTCATCAAGCCGGTTCTGGTGATTCGAATCTCTAATCCCAGCACTTGGGAGGTGGAGGCGGGAAGATTTCCGGGAGTTTAGGATCAGCCTGGGCTACAGTGTGAGTTCCAAGCTTTTCAAGACTACAGAATGTGACTCTGTCCCCCCAAAATAGTAACAAAACAGGAAATGAGTCCTCACGTCCTCAGCACTAGAGCCACAGAGTCAAGGGCTGAGTGCCCAGCTGGACACTGCTCTGTGGCCGCCTGCTTGGGCATCCTCATGAGTTCCTGGCAACACACCCCAAACCCGCTAGTGTCGATACTTTCTGATTGTGTAAAATCCCGGTCCCGGTCCCCAGGAAATCCTAAGAAGGTAGGCTAAGGATGAGAGAGTCCGGTGGAGTGGCGTGGTGCGGTAGAAAGCAAGGTTTATGAGTGTGACGACGCTGTCCCTTTTTAACATCCTTGGCTTCGCGGAAGCTTCATCCCTATAGGTGGTCGGTCGTCTTAACCATCTTCCCGGACGTCGGCTCTCTCTGCCTGTCCTCTGATTCCGGGGGTGCAGAGCCAGCTCACTCTTGTCTCCTGTTCTTAGGGCTTCCTGAACTCCTCTGAGCTCTCTGAACTTGCGGCCGGGCCCAACCAAGAAGGCTCTCTCAAGGATCACTTGGCCTTAGCAATTGGTGAGTATCCCAGGGTTCTGGAAAGTGGACATCAGGATCTGGTTTCCTTGGTGTCCGGTGTCCCTCCAGATGTCACGCACTGTGACCTCAGGTCAGGCGGTGGAGGCAGGTGGTGGGAGCGAATATGATGGAAATGTGTCGTACACATGTATGACATTCTCAGTAATAATTAAAAAAAAAAAAGAATTACAAGCTCATGTGGCAAGAGTATGTGAACATGGGTTGGCCTTGCTGGGGAGCAGTGGACACCCTGAAGAGCCAAAGGAGGCACCATCCCCAAGCTGCAACCTGTTAGTATATTGAGGAGTTCCGGTACGGTCAGAATCCTGAATTACATAAAGGAGTTTAGGTTTATAAACTAACTCTCATGGTTGTTGGTGGTTTACAACTGGTTAAAATGATTTTCTCTCTGTGCTGACTGAACAAAGGCAGACGACGTCTCCTCAGCTCCAGCCGACCACTTCGGTGTGTGCTGTAGGGAGAACATTTAAGGGACTGGAAGGTGGCTCAGCAGTTAAGAGCCCTGGCTGTTCGTCCAGGGGACCCTGGTTCAATTCCCAGCAATGGTGGCTAGCAACCACCTCGAATCCCTCCAGTCCCGAGGGGTTCTGGCTTTAAGGGCACTGCATGCATGTGGTTCACAGACACACACGCAGTCAAAACACCGTACACATAAAAAAAGTAAATCTCTTTCCTAAAGAAGTTTAAGATCATCTGTGTTCGGAATTAGATGGCGAGTCTTTGAGGTGCACATCTGTGGAAGCCACCGTGGGGGACCCACGCCCAGTCACTGTGGTGGCCTCAGGGAGGGTCTTGCTCTCTTTCCACGTGTCCGGATGGAGGGAGGGAAGCAAGCTGGCTGTAATTGCTGGGAATTTTCCTGTCGCTTGCTGCAGTGTCTAGTGAAGGCATAATCCTGTCTAGTGAGTCACGGGGGAGCAGACAGGCCAACAGCTGTGTTAAGAATCCTGGAAGAAACGGGAGTTTGGGCATTGTCAGCTTCTGGTAATTAACTGTTGGGTGAGCTCTGCGCTGTTTCCATATTCACTCGATTTCTTGATCTTCCTCTTCGTGACCTCTGGCTGTAAGTGTGGCTAACCTTGCGTCTTCTCAGACCCCGCTGTTCAGCCTCCGTCCCTGCCTGTTCTTTATCTCGGCTTCTCTTGGGAGGGGATCCTGGGGGAGAAGGAGAAAAAAGGGATCTGCTTTTGGTTCTCGTGAGGTTCTGGGAATGTTATCGTTGTACTCTTGATGAGTGAGCGGAAGTTGAAGCTGTCAGGTGACTGCGTTTGGATTTCCTGGGGCTTTTGTTAGAGACCCTTCCCAGATACTGTTGGTGATGGGAGTTGTGTGTGTCTGTTGTGGTTGTGGTTGTGGGGAGAATATTCACTTAACTGCTTTAGGGTCCACTTTGAGTTTAATTCCAACTCTGCCACATATAGGTGGGTGGGTGTATCACTTGAGTTCTCAGCCCGAGTTTAGTCTGATGGGAACAGCCAGGTTCTGAGTGCCCGCCATACATGAGACACCACAAGACATGCTTCTTGCATATTGTCTTTATTTCTCGCAGTAACCCTGACAGGTAGGTGGTGTCATTTCCATTGTATAGATGATAAATGCCCCAGGTCACAGAGCCAGGAAGAGGAAGAACCGGGAGGCGAGTCCGTGGCAGCCAGCCTCGCCTTAACTGGAGTGCTCTGCTCTTCTCCCTCCTCCCCTTCCTCCTTAAATACGGGCTGAGGCTGGGGTCTGTGTCTCATTGCGGATCTACCGCACATACAGAAAGGTCGCCGTGCACGCTGGGCCCCATTTCTGCCACCGCAACCCAGTGGTCGTTGTTTCTTGTTCTCTGCTCTTTTATAGGGAAACTGGGAGAAAACATGATTCTTAAGCGAGCCGCCTGGGTGAAGGTGTCGTCTGGGTTCTATGTTGGCTCCTACGTGCACGGAGCACTGCAGAGCCCCTCCCCCCACAACCTGGTGCTGGGGAAGTACGGGGCCCTGGTCGTCTGCGAGACCTGTGAGCAGAACAAAAACCTGCAGGACGTGGGCCGCCGCCTGGGGCAGCACGTGGTGGGCATGGCCCCGCTCTCGGTCGGCTCCCTGGATGATGAGCCTGGAGGAGAGGCTGAGACCAGGATGCTGGCCCAGCCATACCTGCTGGACCCGTCCATCACTCTGGGACAGTACGTGCAGCCGCGGGGTGTGTCCGTAGTCGACTTCGTCCGCTTTGAATGTGGGGAAGCCGAAGAGGCGGCGGAGGCCGAATAGGGTTTTGGCCTGGGTGGAATATTTATTTTTACATCTGGGTTTCCTTATAAAAAGTTATTTTCTAAACCTTTTCAACCCTCGAATTTGTTTTTTTCTTTTTAGTTTATAGTGAAATGATAGACTCGCAGGTGAAGTTGTTAAGTAGTGGTGTAATAAAGTAGACTTTTCTCGTTTAAACAATACTGGATTTAACTGCTTTTGAAACTTGAAAAAAGTGAGTGTGAGTGTGAGTGCGCGCGCGCGCACACACACACACACACACACACACACACACACACACACACACACACACACATACACACATGCCAGGCTTGTGTCGTAAGCACTTTGACCCAGTAGGCCGTCTCCTCGGTCCCCACGGTCGTCTGTTCCATGTTCCCTAGTTTCTTACACGCTCTGTCATGTTCCCATGGCCCTGCCTGCCTGCTGTGCTGTCTTGGACATCTTCCCCGGAACGTGCCCTGCACTGTTCCTCCTGTGATCAGGACTTCAGACGTTGCTGTGCCCCAGGGTTGTCCGGAAGATGTGGTCACTGGCCGATGACCACAGCAGGCCCTCCCAAGTGCTCCATACACCCACGTGTGCCCCTGGAATGGGTGTGGCTGCTGGGGCTGGGGGATTCCTGCGTAGCTGTGAGTCAGGTTTTGACATCTTGTGCCAGGACGGGAACGACAGTGGTTCCGTTAACTACACAGCTCTCAACGTTGCCGTTTATTGATTTGCTTTGGATGCTGGGGATTTGCCTAGGACCTCAGGCGTACTGCTGAGGTGAGCGTTTCACTGCTGCGTACTTCTCGTTTTTTAAAGATCTATTTTTATTTTATGTGTATGAATGTTTTGCCTGCATGTGTTCATATGTACCATGTACATGCCTGGTGTCTGCTTGAGGTCAGAAGAAGACACTGATTGGATCCCCTGAACCACCATGTGGGGGCCGGGAACTGGACCTGGGTCCTCTGCAGGAGCAGTCAGTGCTCTCAACCCCTGAGCCATCTCTCCAGCCCTGCACCGTGCACTTTAAAAAATTCTGAGACCGAGTCTTTGTAAGTCGCTCAGCTTGGCCTGGAATTCACCCCGTAGCCCAGGCCGGCCATGGCGTCACTATGCGCCTGTCCCGGCTGAGCTGGGAGCTGCGATTACAGGTTTATGTACCAGGCCCAGCTCAGCATTGCCTATGTGCTTTCTCAGCACTGAAATGCCTTTCCCACAGTAACCGAAGTCACCCTAAGAAGGAACCCGGGAGACTAGAAAGGACGCCGATATGCTCACGTGGCCTCTTTATTTGGAAAGTTGAAATGAACATGCTCTGGCATGTGGTAGACCTGGGTATTTGGAGTATGGCCTTTCAGTGAGTGTGCAAGGAATTCCAGTGCTTTGGGGGTAACAGGGTCTAGTGTAAAAGCAAATGTGGGTCCTGATGGCTTCTGGTTCTCTCTCTCAACCTGTCTACATCCATGCTTTCTGTAAAGGCCACAAAAGCCGAAAAGTGAGTAGACAGCATTTTCATGTATGACAACCCAGGACTGAATGCAAGGCTGAATGGGAAGGAAAAGGGCGTGCTGTGGATTTCAGACGGGTTGTATCTAAAGCAGCGGATGTCGGGCTCAGTGGGTGTGTGGCGTCTGCTGATGTTGGCACCATGCGCTTGCTCTCTCCTGGGGTCGGACAACAGACAGGCCTTGCTTTAGAAAAGCCCTCTTTCTTTCTTCAGCTGGAGCTGTTTCCAGCCAGGCAGAGCAGTGAATTGCCCTCTTGTGATGCCAAACACGGACACAAAGTCTTGTTCCGAGAGGTAATTCTAAGAGAAAACACAACTTGCAGTGAGAAGGGCATCTCAGGAGGGCCAACAGGGGAAGCAAGTGGGCAGGAGTGGGGGAGCTGCCGCCCCGGGGGCCGGTGGGGGAGCTGGGGGGACAGTGGGGGAGCCGAGCCTGCCCCGGAACTGCCTGGCTCTGGGCTTGTTTACCATGTAAGGGATCCTCCTGCCTGGCTTTGAGCCCTAGAGCTACAAACAGGCAGGCCCTGTATGTTCAGGAAGACTGTAACAGACCTAAATTGCTCATTGGCCATGGAGTCCCATCCGGGCCAGTGGGAGAAGCTGGTGGAGCTTACCACTCAGTCCTGGTTCCTTGCTCCTTAGGCAGTGAATGGGTTTTTACGTTATGGATGAATTCTAAACATCTGATTTTGGAAGGATGGAGAAATGAATGAATGGAGTGTTCTTTGCTTCGTGCTCTTAACTACCATTCTTACTGAATACTTACTTTTGGCGCCAGGGAGTGAACCCAGGGGAACTCTGGGGAATCTGGGAATGTGCTCCACCACTGCCCTGTACCCCTAAACCCCAAGAAGTCTTAAAATACAAGGCTGAGTAGATCATCCCAGTTCGGCGATCATGTTGAGATTATTTTCTGAAACAACCTCTCACCATAGCCCAGGCTGTCCTAGAACTCACTATGTAGGCCATGCTGACTTGGAACCTATGGTGACTCCCCTGCCTCGGTCCCCCTAGTGCTGGGATTACAGTCATGAGCCCCCAAGCCCAACCGACCTGTGGCCTCTGCTTCTAAGAACATTGGAGTCTAGATGCTGAAGACTCTGTCTCAACATCTCAAGACGTCACAGAATATCCCGAGTCCTTCAGCCAGCTCTTTGAAGGGGAAACCCATTCATTCATCTGTCCCTTCCACAGGAATGTATTGATTCACTTAACTAACACCTAAGGCGTGACAGTGAGTCCAAGGGGAGTGTGTGCCGCAGGGAGGGAGTGGTCAGGAAACTGGGCGTCGAGGAAGGCCAACCAGAGCTGAACTCTGAACGGCAAGGGGCCAGCTCTGAGGTGTTTTAGGAGCAGTGAACTCTCACAGGAACACCAGTAAGCATAAAGACTCCATGGCCAGGTGAGCATGTTCAAGGGTTAGACAAGCAGGCACTGACTGAAGGGTGGTGAGTAAAGAGGGTATGTGAGACCCCCCAAGGGGCAGGGCCAGACTGTGGAGGCCTTTGGGGTCTTCTGTAAGCACATGGGAGGTGTTTTAAAGTTTTCTATTACATGTATTTATTTAGTGTGTGTATGTGAGGGGCATGCATTTAGAGATCACAGGACAACTTGTGGGACTCAGTTATCTCCTCGCACTGTGTGGGTCCTGGGTGCCGAGCCTGGGTCGTTAAGTGTGACGGCAAACGCCTTTACCCTCTGAGCGGTCTCGCCAGCCCGTGAGGTGTCTTAAATAGAGCTTTTGAACGACCCCTGGCTGTTAATGAGGATGATGCTCTGGGGAATAGTGGGGGAACAGATTAATTCACAGCAGTGCACGGTGGCTGGACTGACTAGCAGCAGAGAGGCGAAGGCCACAGAGAGGAAGACACTCACAGAGGCGCCTTCAGTTGACGCAGTAGCGCAGATGCCCCCAGAGTGCCTGCAGTGTGCCCAGACTGCCCTAAGCCCTTTCTTGAGTGTGGCACTTTAATGCGTGTGTGTGGGGGGGGACCCCCTCACACACACACATGCATGCAGTTCCACAGTTGCGTACCTCCTTTTTGGCAGGGTTCACATCCTCAGGCAGCTCCTGGTTCTGACTTTTCAGTAGAACTTCTATAGGGTAATACATTGGCCCACTTTCATTAGAATTCAGGGAGAGGGTTGCATTCTTCATGTCCTAAGTAAGGAGAAGGATACAGACATGGGCAAAGACTGACGTCTGGCACGTCAGGTCTCTGCGTGTATAAGGTTTACATTTTGGCTTACGCCGCTGCTTCACCCTTTGTCACCGTCTGAAAGACGGTGGTCCCCAAACCTGGCTGCACGTCAGAACGGCTTCAGAGAGCTGATTCAGCAGGCCTCCTGTGAGTGTTTAGAGCCAGGTGGGCGTGCACACCGCACCTTAGGTCTTTACGTGGCGCTGGGAATTGAACCCAGTCTTGGGTGTGCTCGGCAGGTGCTCTGCCACTGAGCTGTACCTCCAGCCGCAAGTCTTTTCCGAACATTCTGCCTCCATCCCTTTTCTTGGCATTTTTATTTAGGGCCTATGTTTCCAGTCGCTCAACGCCTTGAGACTGGAGCCACGCTCAAGGACGGTTTAAAGACACTCACTGCAGCCCGTTAGCTCTGGGGTCTGACTTTGCAGAGCACAAAGGACAGCGTGATGTTGGAACACCCTGTGGCACGCAGCCTGTGGCACGCAGGACTGGCCGCTGGCTGCAAGGTCCACCTCTTTTAGCTGTTAAAATCGGGGTCAGCGGCCTGAGCTGCTGTGGACACGTTGGGAACTATTCAGATATCATTTGGATTAGAGGTTTGTCTCTGAGAAATACTGACAATAACTTTAATCTCTCCTGAGAGGCAGAAAAAGCTGAATAATAAAGTTAGGTTTGTTTGTTTGTTTCTTTCTTTCTTTCTTTCTTTCTTTCTTTCTTTCTTTCTTTTTTCTTTTTTTTTGGTTTTTTGAGACAGGGTTTCTCTGTAGCTTTGCGCCTTTCCTGGAACTCGCTTTGTAGACCAGGCTGGCCTCGAACTCACAGAGATCCACCTGCCTCTGCCTCCCGAGTGCTGGGATTAAAGGTGTTTCTTTCTCTCTCTCTTCTTTCTTTCTTATTTGGTTTGGTGTATAAGGCAGAGTCTCGTGTATCCCAGGCTGGCCCTCCACTCAGTATGTAGCCAAGGATGACCTTAACCTCTTTCATTTATTCTGTAGATTGTGTATGTGGGGGGGGGGGTATATGTGTACACGAGTGCAGGTGCTCTTGGAGTCCAGAGGGATATGTACTTCCGGAGATGGAGTTACAATCTCCTGTGAGCCACCCAACACAGGTGCTGGGGATCTGGACGAGCAGCTCATGCTCTCCCCGCTGAGCCGGCTCTCCATGCCCTCCCCATATTCTGGAAGGCAGTAAATGAGGAGCCTGGCCCTGAGACCTGCTTTTTCTTCCCCTCCTCCACCCCGCCCCCCTCTTTTTTAAGATGGAGGTTTTGCTGTGTAGACTAGGTTGGCCTAGAACTCAGGATTCTCCCTCTCAAGTGCTCGAGCCCGGCTCTTCTAATGATTTAAAACACCCCCAAGGATGGGGGTGATCCAGCGTTTAGAGCGCCCCATTAGCTTGCACTTCAAACAAAACAAACAAAAACCCTTTGCATCCAAGTAGACCGCTGAGGGGGGTAGGGATGGGGGGGAGAGGGGAGGGGGGAACTTAAAGACTTGGGGGGGTTTGCCCTGTGGTATCTGTAGCACCCGCTGTCTCAGACAAGGTCCTAGGGCGCCTTGTCTCAGGGTCAGCCCCACTCACGGCGGTGATCCGCACGATCGCAGCGGCATCTCCCAGCTCCTCCTTCAATTGCTCGTATGATTTTCCTGCCTGTAAAGAGAGAAACATAAGGACGAGGTATTTACTGATAACAGGGAGGAGGCATCACAGGCCTGGTGTGTATTTCCAGGAAAAATCAAAACGTGGTAGAATCATAAAGCATTTCGGGGTACTCGAGGTCCACGTAGGGTCCAGAGCTCTTTTACACACGATCAACAATCTCTGGTGGCAAGAAGCAGCAGGCGTCTGTCTGTCTGTCTGTCTGGAGCCCGACTTCTTCCTATGAGCCCACTGTGACTCTGCACTGGCTGTCAGGGATGTGAACACGGTGTAGACAGGTACCCTCACGGTTCCTCACTGCCTCCTGCCCACCAGCTTGGAACTACCTGACTAGAAGACTCCCTGCCGTGCGGGTGAAGCCGAAGAGGAGGAATAAGGCACGGGATTCAGCGGGAGGGAGAGGGAGGCCTGGTTTTACTTGGCTCTTGAGTCAGTACCCCACCTCCCCCATCTGGGTTCCGAGCCCCTTGGCAGTGAGAGCCGCACCCCCAATTTCTTACGCTCCAAATGTGAGGATCCCATGCCAGGAACCAGCCTGTGAAGGTAGGAGGCTCAAAGCCCTGCTTGATGATCAGGATCGGTGTGTCGGGGTCTCGGCCACTGGGGTGAGTTACCAGGTACTCCTGGGCAGTCGAGAGGGCCCCCTCCTTCTCCGTGGCGTTGGCCTCGGCTCCTATCCACAGGAACACCTGTGGCGCCGGTTTTATATTGTCAGTGCGTTCACACCAAGGACTAAGGGCTGCTGGGCAGGCTGCTCATCCCCTCAGCCAGTGAGAGCCACAGAAAACGCTCTCGGCCTCATTTGTGCTCCAGAGGAAGGTTCTAGAAGCAGCTTGACTTTGTGATTTTAATTGCTGGGTGTATATTCTAAGTCTTTGCCCCCTGACCTACGCTTCCTAAATTATCCGCCTACAAAACACTCATGCTGTCTCCCTGTACCTCAAACCTCAGCATGGCCAGGGTGTATCTTAGCTCTGTCTTACCACGTCTGCCTGCATGCTGTCCTGCTTCCCGCCATGATGATAATGGACTAAACCTCTGAACTGTACGCTGCCACCCCAATTAAACATTTTCTTTTATATGAGTTGCATGGTCATGGTGTCTCTTCACAGCAATAGAAATCCTAACTAATACAGCTGGTGAATTTTGTTGTTTTGAGACAGGGTTTCTCTGTGTAGCCCTGGCTGTCCTGGAACTCACGCTGTAGACCAGGCTGGCCTCGATCTCAGAAATCAGGTTGCCCCGCCTCCTGAGTGCTGGGATTAAAGGCATGTTCCATCATGCCTGGCCTTAGCTGGTGAGTTTTAAACATCATTCTATTCTGTGGCATACAGCAGTCTCTCTGGTAACTAACTACTAAAGGTGTTTCACTAGAGAGTTGGTCCAGCACCAGCTCTCACCCTGGGTGGAGATGCCACATGGAAACCAGGCCAAATGGTGACCTTTGCAGCTGTCCTGAACTCTGTGGCTGTGTCTTACCTGGTCCCAGGTGTCCAGGAGCATCACGTCACCTGGGTTCAGGTCATCCTGGGTGAAGTCTGTGACCTCAGTAACAAGGAACCGGCCAGTCTTATTGGAACATTCAAAGAGCCGGACCTGGACGTCCAGAATTTCTTGCTGGAGCCTGCAGTAATCATATGAAAGCACAGGGAGCATAGGAATCACATTGTGAGGGTCCCGTGTGTATGTGTGTGTGTGTGCATGTATGCACATATGAGCACAGAGGGCACAGGAATCATGTGTGGGTGCCCATGTGTGCATGTGTCTGTGTGTGTGTGTGCGCGCGCGCGTGTGTGTGTGTGTGTGTGTGTGTGTGTGTGTGTGTGTGTGTGTACACATATGAGGACAGAGGACTTTGGGTGTTTTCCTCCATAGCTTCCACAGAGCCTGGAGTGTGTCAATTCAGCTAGACTAGCTGGCCAGCAAGTCTGAGGGGTTCTCTTGTCTCCGCCTCCCCAGCAGCAGGTCGCAGGCCTGCATTGCTGTAGCTGCTTTTGTCTGTTTGTTTTGTAAGGTGCATTCCGAGGGATGGAACTCAGCTCTGCATGCTGCACCCCAAGGACTTTGCTGTGTCCCCAGCCCAGAAGGCATGTTTAAAACTGTGAAGGAGCTTAGGATTTGTACAGGCCACGAGCCTAGAGGCTAGAGGATCCCCGGATTCAGGGCGGATGTGTTCACAGTACCTCTTGTCGTTAGCATAGGGTGTTTTTCCTCCCAGAAGGTCCCAGAACTCAGGTGGCTCCTGGCCCTCAGCCACAGCGTCTGCGCTGCCATCGCAGAGAAGCTCCACCAGCTCCTTAGCCATTGCCCGCTCGTCCCCACTGGACCCCTGAGTGGGTGAGGAGAGCATGGGTGTCAGAAACCCGGGGCGCTTCAAGATGGGGCGCCAGGCTTCTGAAACTGAACGGGGTCAGCTCTGAGCTGCAGCGCCCCAGGATGGGGAGAGGGAGGAAATAGGGGGTAGGCCTGCTCTGAAACCCACAGTGGTCCCAGACAGAAGCCACCTCTGTTTTCCCTTCACCTGGAATTTCAGCACACGAGTTCTCCCTCGTCGTAAATACTGGGGTCTGGCACATGCGTCGTAGCAAACGCTCTGCCCCTAGAGCAAACACTCTGTCCCCCAGGCCTAGCGTGTAATTTTCATTCCTCTTTTCCGGGGGAGGGGAGGGTTTTCAACATGGTTTCCCTGTGTAATTTTGGTGCCTGTCCTGGATCTCGCTCTATAGCCCAGGCTGGCCTCGAACTCACAGAGATCCGCCTGCCTCTGCCTCCCGAGTGCTGGGATTAAAGGTGTGCGCCACCACCGCCTGGCCTCATACCTTTTAAAATTACAGTAGAATTGACTATGTTGGGCTCCACAAGGCTTAAAGACAGAACCTTGTTGCCACAGTGCAGTTAGAGTGACCTCCTTAGTCTCCCATTTCCTGCCCCTTTGGAGTGAGGCCTGCGCTCCTGACCGCGGCTACATCCAGCTGTTCTCCATCGGAATAATCTGCCGTCTCTGGGCTGTCTCACGTGGAAGCAGGCAACATGCAGCCACAGCATTTGCATACTTCCCCTTAGCGTGACTTGGAGACTCTTCCACGCTGGGCGCGTGAGTGGCCTCGTTTGTACCGCTGAGGAGTATTCCATTGTATGAACATGCCTATGTTTACCCATTTTCCAGATGACTTCTGACTTGAGAAGATTGTGAATAAATGTGCTGTACCCATGTGTGTACGACTCTTTGTGTACAGAGGTTTTTGTTTGTTGGGGTTTTTTTTAAAGATTTACTTTATGTGTATGAGTGTTTTGTCCGTGTGTGTGTGTGTGTGTGTGTGTGTGTGTGTGTGTGCGCGCGCGCGTGCGTTTTCACACTCACACCAGTGCCAGGTTATGGATAAGTACTCCTGCTCTCGGCCTTTCACGGTGCTGGGGCCGGGACCTGGATGCTTGTGCCGATAGAGCCAAGCCCTTTACCGAGGGCACCATCTCCTTGGCCGCTAAAGATGGCGTTTATCCTACTATAAATAAATACCCAGGAGGAGCGTTGCCGGGCTGTGTGGTAAAGGTGGGTGTCAGTTTATAGAGACTGTCAAACTGCTTTCTAAAATGTGTCCCATTTTGCAGCCCTACAGACGGTGCAGGAAGTTCCTGCGTCTCTTTTTATATGGTGCGTGTGTTCGTGTGGTCAGCCAGTGCACGTGTGTGCGCCTCACTGTGGCGTCCGCTAATGATGTCCCTAATCATGACAGCAGGCGCGCTTTTCTTCGTCAACGCCCCCACCCATTGGTTTTGTTTTTGTTTTTGGGTGACATGGGTCTTACCGTGCTAGGCTGTCCTTGAACTTGAGATGTTCCCACATCCCCCTCCCAAGTAGCTAGAATTGCAGGTTTGTGTCACCACGGTCATTTCCTCCCATTTTAAAATGAATCGACTGATTCACTATGGGATGTGTTTTTATGATGGGGGCATGCGTACTGGAGAACAGGCATCAGAGAGGCACTCTTGGGAGTTAGATCCCTCCTCCCACCGTGGGGTGCAGGGGTCAAACTCACGTTGTTGACAAGTGTCTCTAGCCCTCGAGCCACCTCGCTGGTACCCCCCTCACCCCACCTTTTGGCTTTTTGAGATAGGGTCTGACTAGGCCCAGGCAGTGTGGCTTCAGACTCCTGATCCTCCTGCCTCAGCCTCCCAAGGGCTGGGATTACAGCCACACGTCACCACACTTGACCCTGAATTCTCTTTGAAAGCACTTGGAACGATGACATCCCATGTGCTTTCTCCTCGTCAGTGCCTGACCCGCCACAGGGGACACTGACCCAGCGTCCGCGCACGTGGGTGCGGTGCCGTGTCTCTGGGGGCTGGCGGCACCCGAGTTCTAATGGCGGTCTGACTGGGGAACGCAGATGCTTCCTCTGAAGACCCGGGACAGGGTCCACCGCTTGAGGACTGCACCAGCCCACTGTTCAGTACCTTTGACCTCGCTGACAGGCCCAGGGTGGAGCCAGGGCAAGCATGAGCGAGCTCCAAGGGGCCGGGACCCACCAGCCATTTTTACCTTGCCGTACCACAGGTAGTGTCCCGTCTGAGTTCGCAGCAGAAAGACATCGTTGGAGTTGAGGGAGGAAGCGAAGGCCGAGACTTCCACTGCTTTGGTATTGGATTTGTCGTTTCCTTGGATCTGGAAGAGTCTTACCGGGGGGTCAGGCTCTGCATTTCCCTTCCTGGAAGTCCCGCCCTGGGGAGAGAAAAGTGGAGGCCAGATCTGCAAGAGCCACCACATGAACTGGCCGTTGTGGACGGAGACGTTCTGGATACCATCTTTACCCCTCGGGGCCTCCTGGGCTGAGAGGAAAGAGATCTGAGTGAGAATGTCACTCTGCACCAGGAGCTGGAACCAGTGTCTCCCAGCACTGGCCGATCTCAGAATAATTCTGTGAAGCAGATGCTTCTCCATCGTGCACGCTGAGGTTGGGGAAACTTGACTGATCCATGGCAAGGGAAGGACCTGATGCCGGGCTCGGGTGGAACCCGAGGTGACTGCGTTGCCGGCCCGTGCTTCCGTTGGGGCTCCAGGGAAAAAGTGGGCCTTCGACTTGAAGAGCGTCATGTCCGGGTGGTAGGGAGGGGCAGCATGGTGTTGGGAGGGTGCAGGGGGGGGGTCACTGAGGCTACAACACCTGTACAGACGGCGTGGCTCAGACTGAAAGACGCGAGCACTGGCTGGACGGGCATTTGAGAGTCCCTTGGATGTCTCATGCTAAACTCCTTTTTTGTCCTAACGCCTAAGCTAAGCCTGTGCTGTCCCCCGGCCCCCCATCTCGTCCCCGCCACACACACACACACACACACACACACACACACACACACACACACACACCCCAGCCCTGGCCTGTCCGGCAGCTCTTCACTGGCCCATCAGCCCCGAGCATCCCTGAACAGGCATGGCTTTGTCCGGAGGCCCTCACCTCGTAGATAACCAGCTTTCCTCTGAAGATGGCCATGAAGTGGCGCGGCTCCTTCCCCATGCTCACCCGAACCTGCACGGGGGCCCCGTCAAACTGCCGGTCCACCTCCACCGCCTGGTAAGCCGAGGCTGCCAGCTCATCCTGGGAGGCATGGCGGCCCTGCGGTGGTGAGAGGGTCGTGATGGACCTCGCTTGGCCCAGTGCCCAGGGCGCGTCTGGACCCAACGCCGAGAGCGGCCCGGCTTACCTGCCAGATGTACAAGATGTAATGGGGCTTCCCGTTCACCTCATACGTGTAGAGGACCAGATAGCAGTCTCCCCCGTAGAAGAAGCCATACCACTGCCGTTCCACAGGAACCAGCTCCAGGTTCTCAATTCTCCAGACCTGGGCACAAGAGGAGACACCGTCACCCAGAGAGGGGGCGTCCTGTTCAGAGAATTCCACCTAAACGGAACTGGGCAGTGTTTGTCGGAACACAAGTTGGGATGGGGTGCTAACAGCCATCCCAAGTACCCCCTCCCTCTCTGGGTCCCCTCTGCCTTGAAGGCTCATCGTATCGCATGATTTGAATTCTGAGGATGGGGGTCACAGGTCACACTGGTCCGGTACCTCCCATCATACAACCTAGGTCTTCGTAGACTTAAGCGATAGCTTAAACATATGTTCCGGGTGACAGCCCACTGGGGGAATGTGTCTCTCACCTTCCTGAAGCGTTGCGGGGAAACAGCCACCCCCACGCCTCTTAGAGGACACGGACATGTGGAGCGGGGAGGGAGGAGCACACAGAACGGGGTGCCCTCCTGCAGCAGGGACCCCCCAGAGGCCGGTGCTGCCCTCACCAGACTCACCTCCATTTTTCCACTGCCGTCATCCACCATCCTCTCCTGGGCAGCCACTTCCGGCTTGGTGTGTAGGAGAGTCACGTCAAACTTGTCCTGGAAAACTTTAGCTGCAGAGAAAGAAGTGGGAAAAGCCGAGTGGGCACGGCACACGCGTGCCGCGGTCCAGGGTCCCGGGTGGGAGATCTCACCAATTTTACCAAAGCTGAATATTTTCCCCAAGCCTGTGGTCTGGTCCTTCACTGACCATTTCTGGAAGAGCTGTTTGAACATGGCTGACTCGGCACCATCGTTGACGGTCTCCACGTTGGTGCTGCTGGGGTAACCCTTCATCTTGATGAAGTCCTACGGCCCCACCCCCAGATAAAAGACTGTCAGCCAGGGCATATCCTGAGTGTTTTGCTCCTCTCGTAATTCCTTCCTCCCTGCCCCTGGGAATCCTAGCCAGTGTCTACCTCACTTCTGTCTAAGGTTCTGAGTAACCTGCCTCCAAAAGCTGGGAACACATTGGTGTCTCTTCTTTAGACTACCCCGATTCTGACCATTATGGATTGACTTTGCAGACCCACCATGTAAGTCTCCTGATTTTGTATCATAGTTATTGGTTCATTTATTGCACCTGGGTCATGTGGTACAGCCGCAGGATTTAGTAAATGCCCCTTGAAGACTGGTCCCCTAATCTGGACATGTGACATCCCCTTCAATGACAACAGCACCTTCCAAAAGCAGGTTCTGTGCTTCAAGTATACTTCTGAGTATTTTACACAATTTTTTGTTTTGTTTTTCGAGACAGGGTTTCTCTGTGTAGTTTTGGTACCTGTCCTGGACTGGAACTCACTCTGTAGACCAGGCTGGCCTCAGACTCACAGAGACCCACCTGGCTCTGCCTCCCGAGTGCTGGGATTAAAGGCACATGCCACCACTGCCTGGCACGAATGGGTTTTATCTTCCAGAGGTTCTGGGAGACAGGGATTACCCCTTTAGATATCGGAACTGAAGCTCAGAACACTCGGCTGGAAAAGGTAAATCCTGCATTTGTACCCCAGTTGGTCTGTGTACTTGGAAGTTCGTATGTGTCCCTGCTCTGTGCGCATGTCCATGGTGACACCGGCAGAGTATTTGGGTGGTATCACACGTTGACAGATCCTACCAGGGCTTTGGACATGGCTGCCTGTTTCTCCACCTTTGTGGCTCCTTTGCCTTTCCACACGTAGATCTTGGCTCCACTTTGGTCCAGGATGTAGCAGTCCTGAATCAGCCGGGGATAAAGCATGGTTACCGATCCGAGAGGCCGAGGGAGGGCTTTGCCCAGGGTCTGCCTTTGGAGTTACTTCTGGCTTCCTCAGGCAAAGCCCCCTCCAGTTCTACTTACGTCATGGCTCAGGAGGTCCTGGACCAGGGGCCTTGCGGCCACCTCTGTGATCGCCAGCTGCCCAGCTGCATCCGAGACCCTGGAGAAGAAGGAGGTTAGCCTGTGCCTTTCCTCTGTAGACGTTCCAGGGGACGTCTCCCCACCCGCAGCCTCCAGCCCACAGCCAGGTTTGAGCACTCACTGATACAACGTGATATTTGATTTCTGCTGCTGATCCATGATCTCATCGGGAACGGCAGGCTTGATGGTGGAGCGTCGGCCAAGGGCGTCCTGGAGGACTGTCATCAGCTCGGGGCTGGCTGCCTCTTTGTCTCCCTCAATCACTCCGATCTCAGCGCGGCCTCCCCGCTCCCGGTCCCGAATGTCCCTTGCCAGAAGCATAGCCTGCCAAAGAAGCCCAAGGGAGCAAGCGCTCAGCTCACCCGGCACCCTTTCCTTCCAGATGGCTTCCATTCCGTGGGAGCACCACCAGGATTGCAGACAAGCGACCCCCCCTGCTGCCGAGGAGCCCCAGGGTGAGGCGCGCCGCCCGTGGCCTGTCTGCAAGACAGGGTCTGCCACTGGAAGGCGGAGGGCGAGGGCGCCCAAAGAGCCCCGCTCAGGGCCCGGAGCAGGTGAGAGAAACCTTGAGTCGCTCGCCACTGTTGCTCTCCGGGCCGTTCCACTGGATGATGACCATCCCCAGGTCCAGCAAGAAGACGTCGCCTCGGTTAAAACTGTCCCAGCTCATTTCCACCTGTACGGGGAGAGGTCAGCGCCGTTTAGAGGGGTGGTCTTAGGCGCCGGGGCAGGGGCACCGGACCCGAGACAGTCACTGGTGGGACTCACCTCAGTGGCCCGGATGTTTCTTTTCCCCTTTACGTGTAGCAGCCGCTTCACGTCATAGGCGTTGGTCTCCACATGCTTCATCCCAGAGGCCACTCCCCCCTTCTTATAACTGAGGAAATATTAACCCGGTTACTATTGGGAATTAAATGCAGTAATAACATGCAGATGTCAGTCTCTACCCACGTGGGTTAGGATAACATGTGCAAAGTCAATGCAGCTATGCCCCTGCTGCCCCGGGGGTCTGTCTTTTCTGAAGGGACGTTTGCGCTGAGATATTATAACGAGGAGTCCCAGAAACCGGAAGAGCCATGCTGCGGGCAGAGGGACCCTCACATGTTTATTTTACAGACGTGTGCCACGCCCCTCATGTTAAGTCTGTGCACGCCCACACCCACGTGCCAACCTCCTGGACCTCTCCCTGCCGCGTCCCCTGCCCTGGCAGCTTAATGTCCCTTCTTCATTGTATAAAACGTGTCCCGCTGCCTGTGTGCACGATTTTTATAAAGAAGAAGTTGGCATTCTGTGATCCATCTCAGTCTTTGTTCGTGTGCGTGCTCGGTGCGTACTCAATCTGCCGCGGCCAATACACATTCTCTCCCCATGGTGGACGCCTGCACTGACCACAGCCTCCTCCAACACACACACACACACACACACACACACACACACACGCATGCACTGTGTCAGGAACACTCTGGATCACGGGCCGCCTGCACTGACCACAGCCTACACACACACACACACACACACACACACACACGCACGCACGCACGCACGCACGCACGCACGCACTGTGTCAGGAACACTCTGGATCACGGGTCCTCGGGGCCCTGGGTGTGCAAGGGGTTTAGAACTCTGAGAAACGGGGTGTTCCCTTCTGCAGCCCCAGTTACGCTCCTGACGGCCGCCCCGTGCGGATCCTCACTCCCTGCAGCAGGTGTGAGGCCCACGCAGCACTCGGCCCCACCCGACTCTGCTGGGCACACGGGACTGCTTTGCATCCCTCGGGTTGCATCTTCAAAGGCCCCCCTGACCCTTGAGCTTCCTTCCTCGGGAACAGCCGTGCCCGGCTCCGCCCTGCGCGCGGCCACTCACATGATGCCCTGCTTGAAGTAGCCGCGGAAGGTGTCGGACTCGTGGTACTGGACCTCGCGGTGCTGCACGGGGCCGCCTCCCAGGTAGTCATCCAGCTGCGTGGTGTAGATGGCTGCACAACTCTGTTCGTCCTGGGAGGAGTCCTTCCCGATCCAAAAGTGAATGTCCTGGGAGACGAGGCTGCCCACCTTCCGGGTCTAAGGAGGTAGCCAGGGAGGTGAGGCGAGGCCCGCGATCACCTCTGTTTCCCGGTGTGGGAAGACCGCAGCATGCCTTCCTTCACCCAAGCAGCCCTTCCCTATCCGTAAGTGGGCGCTAGGACCAGCCCCACCCATTTACAGCCCTGCTTGCCCACATTTGGGGGTGTCGACAGCCTGTTCCTAAAGTGGGGACTCTTTTCCCTCCTCTATAGGTCCCCTGCACCCAAACAACGGTACAGCTGCCGGCACTGTCCGTGTGTGGTAGTATTTCCTCCACTAGAAGGAGCAATTTTTAAAAAGATTAAAAAAAAAAAAAGAAAAGAAAACCAGGTTATCGTGTAGCCCAAGCTAGCCCAAACTTTCCGAGGCTGGCCCTGAACTCACCATCTTTTGGTTTCACCCCCAGGTGTTAGAATTATAGGAGTGGGCCATCATGCTCCACTGTTTCGGTTTTTGGAGACAGATGTTTGCATATAGCCCAGGCTAGTCAAGCGCTCACTCTGTAGCCCAGGCTGACCTTGAAATTGTGGTCCTCTTGCCTTAGCTTCCCAAGTGCTATGGTTATAGGCACATTACCATCTGTCCTGTCTAATTCTTTGACAACTTGACACAAGCTGGAGTTATCTGGGAAGAACAGTGATTGAGAAAAAGTCTCCACCAGACTGGCCTGTAGGCAAGTCTGTAGGGCTTTTTCTTGATTGATGATTGATGTGGGAGAGCCCAGCCCATTGTGGGTGGTGCCAACCCTGGGCTGCTGGTCCTGGGATATATAAAAGTTAAAGCCTCAAGAAAGCAAGCCAGTAAGCTGCATTCCTCTGTGTCTCTGCTTCAGCTCCTGCCTCTCGGTTCCTGCCATGAAATAAAACTCTTTCCTTCCCAAGCTGTTTTTGGTCAGGGCATTTATCACAGCAATAAACACTCATCTTTTTTCCCCCCAAGACGGAGGGTTTCTCTGTGTAGTTTTGGCACCTGTCCTGGATCTCTCTCTCTGTAGACCAGGCTGGCCTGGAACTCAGAGATCCACCTGGCTCTGCCTCCCGAGTGCTGGGATTAAAGGCGTGCGCCACCACCACCCAGCAATAGACACTATCTTACCTAGTTTACAGTGAGTACTTTGTGGCCAAAGGCAGACTGCATATTTACCTAGCCTTCCTCAGAACACTTTAGTGGGCTGCTTGGACCCCAGAAGGGGGAGTTGCTGTGTGTATGTGCGTGCGTGCGTGCGTGCGTGCATGCGTGCGTGCGTGCGTGTGTGTGTGTGTGTGTGTGTGTGTGTGTGTGTGTGTGTGTGTGCTCTGATGCACATTCACAACCCCATGCCTGGTGGTGGCCATTCTCAGTCAGCTTGAGGTTTCGCAATGCAGGAGGAAGAATCCAGACAGACACCGGGAACCCCACTTCTCTCCTGGTCAGAGCTTCCGACAGCCTGGGCACTGCCTGCTGAGGAAGGAGTGCTGGACGAGGAAGATGTTGCTCACCGAGAGGATGATGTAGCAGTCGCCCTCATAGAAGTTGCCGTGAGCACTCAGAGGCACCAGCACCAGCTCCATTTTCTAGAAGGATTAGAAGAGTATGTGGCTGTACTGCCTCCTGCCTTCCCCACAGCCTCCCTCTCCTCTCTCGGGGCAGGCTCGGGGGGGGTGGGGGGGGGTGGGGGGGGTGGAGGAGCCGTCTCTGTAGGTGGCCAGCACAGCACAGGTCTGGCTGCTCTGACTCTGGGCGCTCTCCCCTAATGTGGGTTTGGATCTGTTGGGGTGACTTCCTGTGTCCTCCCACGTCCTTGGTCTTGTCCCCAGTTCTCTGGAAAGGACCCGTGAGCCCCCAGGAGCCGATGGATGGAAGGGGAAAGAGTTGGAAAAGTCGTCCTCTGGGCAATCCTGACAGGGCGTCCAGCCCTCTGCTCCCGACTGACCGCCTAGAGCCACCAGGGGAGTCTGGGGAGCTGGGCAGGAGGGAGGCTGGCAGCTCCGAGTGCCAGGGCACGGGCCGCTGAGGCTGTGTGTTGGGGCCCTGATTTGCTCATCCTAGGAGGGCCACTTGCCCAGCCTCACACAAAAGTGGCACTGTCTCTTCCCAAGGAAGGCAAGCCGTACTGTGTGTGCTTTATATAAAATCTGGATGTTAGGTATGAAAAAGACTAGATATATAACTTTTTATGAGTCCAGTTTAATGCCTTTCTCTTTCTTTCTTTCTTTCTTTCTTTCTTTCTTTCTTTCTTTCTTTCTTTCTTTCTTTCTTTCTTTCTTTCTTTCTTTCTTTCTTTCTTGCTTGCTTTCCTTCCTTCCTTCCTTCCTCCCTCCCTCCCTTCCTTCCTTCTCTTAAACATTTATTTATCGGGTGTGTCCAAGAGCCACACGTACATGTGAGGGTCAGAGAAACCTGAGGGAGTCGGTTCTCTTTCTCTATGTGGGTCCCAGGGCTTATACTCAGGTCCAGGCTTGGCTGCACATACCTATGTCCACTGAGCCACCTGGCCAGCCCTTATTCATTTTGAAGTAAATAGGGAGCCTGAAACACTGGAGGTAGGCAGGGCTTCCCACAAGCCTCTAGAGGCTTGCCAGAAAGCGGTGACTCACACTCTGGAGTTGAGCGGAGCAAAGGGACGTGTTATTTGTGGTGGTCAAGCTGCTGCCACTGACTGGGTAGAGGTGGCGTGTCCCGATATCTGGTAGGTGCACCCAGACCGGAGCTCAGAGCCACCCAGAGGAGACCAAGCCCACGGGGTAAAGGAATGGATGAGCAATGGCCATCTGTGCAGCATGCCCTCACCCCCGGAGCTGGGAGGGAGGGACCAGTGTTCTGACGATGATTAAGTTCCGTTTCTCGGACCTGTCTTTCCGAGATGTTTACTGGAAGTGTAGACTCACCAAGCAGATGGCTGGATGAAGGGCAAGCTTGGTTCTGTGTGGGGACCTGTACTGAGCACACTGGGAAAATCAGCCCTTGCTACTGACCCTCAGTGGCTCAGATCCCAGCGGTCGGGGGGTGGGGGGACTCACCTCAATTCTCCAGGTGATGATCCCAGGGTCATTGCCCACAGCCCTGAAGGCACCACTCAGAGACATGGTTTATCCTCCTGGAACTGAAATATCACAGAGTGGGAGGTGGACGCCCCTCACAATGGACGGGGACCCACCGCTTCTAAGACTCTTCCTGAGTTTCTCAGCCATTGCACGGTATGCCCTTTTGGTCTACCCCCCATCCACCACACCATCTCACCATGGTAGTCCAAGTCCACACAGTGACCTGGCTGGGTCATCCCTACCCCAAAGGTTTGTTTCCACTCGTTGAGAGCTCTGGCCGTGGTATGTTCCTCTTTTTTTTTTTTTTTTTTTTAATTATGTGTTTTGGTGGATATGTGCATAGGACTGTGGGTACCCTTGGAGGCCAGAGGTGTCAGATTCCTCGAAGCTGGAGGGACAGGGGATTGTGAGTCACCTGAAGCAGGTGCTGGGAATCAGAGCCAGGGTCTCTGGAAGGGCAGCGTGTGCCATCTCTCTGCTGGGGGCAGGGCAACACAGATTCCTGAAGGCGATGTCGACCCTGTGCTGATTCAATTTGCACACACTGTCTCATTCCTGGGGTGGGGTGGGGGGGCTGTCGCCTTGGAGAACAAATGAGGTTTGAGGAGGTATGAAATACCTTGTCTGTGGGCACACACTAGAATGAGATCCGTGTCTGAGCTTTTGTGTTTTATTTTATTAAAACAGGGTCTACCTACATAGCCCAGGCTGGTCACAGGCTCCTTCAGCGTCACCCCCGACTGCTGGGATTATGGGCTTCCTACCACCAGCCCCAGCCCCATACCTTTTATCTTCGTATCTGACCTTTAAAGCCTGTGTCTTGCCGGGCGGTGGTGGCGCACGCCTTTAATCCCAGCACTCGGGAGGCAGAGCCAGGCCGATCTCTGTGAGTTCGAGGCCAGCCTGGTCTCCAAAGTGAGTTCCAGGAAAGGCACAAAGCTACACTGAGAAACCCTGTCTCGGAAAACCAAAACCCAAAAACCAAACCAAAACAAAAAAAGCCTGTGTCTTAGCCACTTTTTCATGCCTGCTACCCTTCCCCCAAACGAAGTTCAGTGGCTCCTGGCGAGGAAACCCAGTGAGAAAAAGTATTTCCAAATGAAGCCATGCCCTTGTAATCTCTGAACTCCTCTTCCCAGGTTCCTGGCAAGATCTTGTCACCTTGGACCTGCTCTCAGCTTTTAATTTTGTCAACTGTCCTCGAACAGTTAACATCCCTTTGTCACGACTAAAACATGAGCTGCTCTTGGAGAAGACAGGGGAAGGTAGACCTGCAGAGCCTGGGACAAAGGGCTCTGGGTGCCCACGGGAGGTGGGCGTGGCCTCCTCGCCGGTACCACACGGGGCCCAGCTTCTCCAGAACTGTGCTCAGCGAACGAACGAACGTACAGGTTTCCAGCACCCACAGGGCTGAATAAGGCGGGGAGGGAAAAAGTGGTACGAAGACCACGGGGTCCCTTTCTACAGTCAGAACGTAGCTTGGTTGTGTTGTGTACATGCCTCCTCTCCCGTCCCACTCTGGGGGAGACTGTGCTCTGATAGCATGCCAAAGGACTGCGAGGCTGGTTTCTCCTGAAGCTCAAAGTAGAGATGGGATGGATGGGTTTATGAAAGATTAAAAAGAAAAAAATCGCCTGGGGGATTGTGTGTATGTTGGCTGTTTGGGGATCGACTGGGCTGGTTAAGTAGAGCATGTCTGGGGGCGGGGTGTGGTTCAAATGGTAGACCATTTGTTCTCCCTAGTACCGCCCCACCCCTTAAAAAAGAGAAAGGCCCGGCCATTCTTTTCTTGAGCCTTGATGGGTAAAACCAGGTTTGGGTGCCGCTGGCAGGAGACCCAAGCACAGCCACGGTGCGGAACGGCCAGTGTTGGAGGATTTAATGTGATAAGTTGTGCTGCCACGCCCTGCGCCGTTCAGAATCGGCAGGAAATACTCGGATGTTCTTCAGACCCTAGGTTTTGACTTTTAAGTCTAATGCAGGAGGACCCACTCAGGAAAAAGAACCGGAGCCAACCTACTCTCGGTTAACCTGGTAATGCCAAACCAACTGGCATTAACAGCTCAGAGCCCCCCCCCCCACCCAATACAGCCCATCTCCACCCGGAACTTCAGGATCCAGGAGCTGACAAGGGACCCAAGATTCAGGAACTGCCACACCCAGAAAGCCCAATCAAACCCACCCACCACATCAAGGCCCCCCAAAACTTGATCTCTGTCTTCCCTAATCCTCAGCACTTCAGGGTCCTTAGAACGCTGTGACGACCATGGGCACAGGGCGTGGTTTGGGGATTCCAGGTTAAAAGCTAGTGTCGTCTTGTCATCTACCGGTGTCTCAACTTCTCTCAGGCCTCATGGAGGAACAGGCAGAAGAGGGGGTGTCTCCCCCTCCCCCCCCCACCCCATCTTCCTCGGCCTTGAGAATGTGCTCAGCCTCCTCAGCCGGCTCTACAGGTACTTCTCCCAGTCAGAAGTTTGTAAAGCAGGTCACAAACTCCTGGCTCAATCTTTCAAAAGCTTCATCCCAGAAGGGAAAAACAAAGTGAGGGCCGACGACTCCTTCACTTTCTGCCCCATCAACTCAGAGCTCTACTAAAAGTACATGGACAACGGACCTACCTTGCCCTTTCTGTCCCCGGCCTTCCGGCAAAGCAGCAGGTGAAGCACTGATGAGCTATCCCAAGACGGCTTCAGGTCCCGCAGCCTCCGTTCAGCAATGGCCGCACGGACACCGGGTTATATTTGCTTGTGTTTGCATCATAACCACATTTTCCTAGCTCCGGCCAATCATGGCCCACCTAGCCCTGGGCTTGACTTATTCAAACCAGAGGGGAAGCTCTGTGCGCTCCTATTCAAAACAGCAGAAACAAGAAGAGCAGAGTTTAAAGCTCCACGCCCTGGTCTATTGATTTTTTTAAAAAGTGCACAGCCCATCAATAATTCAGCGAGAGGAGGAGGAGATGAAATCTGCCATATTGTAGATATGAATGCATTATGCTGATACAGAGCTGGCCGCAGTGCCTGGACATCCAGGGTGGGGGCCGCCAGAGAGGGCTCTGGGTGTTTTTCAGGGATTCTTCAGTGTTACACCGTGTGCCTGGACATCCAGGGTGGGGGCCACCAGAGAGGGTTCTGGGTGTTTTTCAGGGATTCTTTAGTGTTACACCGCATGCCTGGACATCCAGGACGGAGGACTCCCTGAGATGGTTGTGGGTGTTTGTCAGAAAGGTTTTGTTTCTGGGAGTCTTTGCTCGTCATCCTACTATGTGCCAGGAAACCATGCTGGGCTCTGAATCCCAGAGCTCCTGGTTTGGCATCGTCAAGCGTGAACCCAGAAGCACCAAGTCTCCAATTCCCCTAGGGCTTTAGTCTATGCCCAGCAGTCAATAGGACACCAAGCATATGCTTGGTAAGCACTCAGGACGACGGAGTCGGCCCCAAATCGGGCTGGAGAAGAGCTAATGTAGTCCAACCTCTGTAACCTTGATCCGAAACCCATTGTGTCCTGTGGGTCCTGTGGGAAGGACGGAAGCCGTGGGCCACAGCACGAGCAGTGGCCAGGAAGGAAGACAGCCCCCACGCCTGCACAGGTCTGAAAACCAGCCTTTATTAACTAACAGTAAGTAATACAAATATTCCAAAAATATAAACAGACTCTTAATGGCATCCTACATTTCAAGTTTTTGAATACAACAAATGTATCAAATCATGAAGCAAGGTGGGTCAAGGATCCCATAGCCCAGTCACAGTGGGACGCGGACCCCTCCCCTCCAAATGGCATCTTAGAAGGGTAAATAGGCAAATCTGGGGTAATGACAGGCAAAGAACATCACCAGCCTGAGAGGGGCCGTCCCAGGAGCCGACCCTGCACTAGAGGAGCGGGGGCCGGCCAGGTGGCCGGACTTGTTACCTCTTCTCCCTGGGTATTTACTAACGGTGTTTTCTAAAACGAGAAAAGGGGAGCTGAGGATGGAGCTTGGGCGGCGGCGGCGGCGGTGCTGGCCTAGCACGCACACACGCAGCCCCGGGTTGTCACCGGTCCCCCATGAGCCAGCACGGTGGTCACACCTGTGATCCCAGCATTCGGGAGGGGGAGGCAGAGGAGCAGAAGTTCAAGATCATCCTTGGCTAAACAGTGAGTTCAAACACCTGCCATTCATGAAACCCTGTCTGAAAAAAAAAGATAAAACTAAGGTATAAAAAAAAAAAAGAAAGAACTGAAAGGTAGCCGTGGTTAAGCAGCCCAAAGGAGAAACAGGGTGACCGTTCTCACACACTGGGTGCAGGACAGCCGTGATCAGGCTGCCCCACTAAGAGGCCTCTGGAACAGGGCAGGGCAGGGCACGGGATCGCAGGGGATCCATTTCCAGGCACGGCTGCCTGGAGAGTCCCAGGCTTTTAGTACAAAGCTTTTTCTGAGCCACTGTTTACACATGTACACAGAAATCTTTGGGAGGCAGGAGGGAGTGAAACAGGTCCCCGGTTAAATGAAGGCAACTTCACCCAACCTCTTTAATCCGGGACCCTCGGGCCTACAGTGTCCCCTCTACAATGTGCAGAGTGGAAACCCTTACCTGGCCCTTTATCAAACTGGTCCTGTGTCCAAGGCTCCCCCTATAAGAGGGACACGAACATCAGGCTTTTGATTTAGAAGCCCAATCAGAGAGACACACTGTGTCCCTGAAGAGGCACCGTGAGGAGCTGAACCTGGCAGGTGGGCAGATTCCTGGCATGGCTTGAGCAGGTGCTGGCCCCAGGCCAGGTGGTCTACTGACTCCTGAAGACTAGTCTGCAGCGGGAAGGTTGGTGGCAAGCCCGGTGACAGACTCCAGGAGGAGCTGGCTCCCTCCAGCCTTGCCCTTCTCTATGCCTGCCTGAGCTTCTGAGAGGCACCCCCGACCATCACTTGCCCCTAAGACGTGGAACTAGCAAGCAGGGCAGGTCCTGTTTAGGTTTGGAAAGGGGGGGTGGCATCTCTACAGGAAGTACCGGTGGCAGGAGAGATTCTGGGGACAGACGGGCCCAGAAGGCTGTGGCTTCTGTAGAAGCAGCAGGGCTCGCCCATGGAGCCACACTGGGTTCTGGTCATGGACCAGACTCCAGCAAGGGCTGAGCCCAGGCTCTTCCTCTACATGGTAAAACGTGGGAGACACAGACAAGGACCTCGACAGTCAGAACTCCGAGGCTCTTATTGCTTAGTCAGGACTAGCCCTCAGAGCAGGCCTTGCGAGGACCCCCCTCCTGCAATATCAGGGTGGCAGTGAGACCAGGACCTGCATCAGAAGCCACAACCAAGCTCCAGTGTTCCTGGCTAGCACCTGGAGCCCTATGCCACCCATCACCTTGCCAGAGAAGCCCTCAGGCACCAGCCAAGGATGCTGGGGAGCCGGGCCTGAGCTGGGGAGCCGGGCCTGAGCTGGGGAGCCCGTTCTGTGTGTCACCAAGCTCCACAGCCAGGACGAAGGAGACTGCGCAGGGCTGGATGGATGCCAGACAGGAAGCTCCCACTCAGCCGACTTCTGGAAACCTGTTCGTTCCTGAGGCAGGCCCTAGTGTGTGGAAACTAAAAAACTATTGTATGACTCCTGAGTGGGGCGGTGACCACACCTGGCACAGTTCACAAATGCTGGCACCTGCCTCCAGGGAAAGCAGAGATGGGGCTGGGAACTCCAACCAGCTCAGAGAGGGAGGAGAACCCGGCCCCGCCCCGGGGGCAGGACTCAATTAAGGCAGTAAGGCTGAGGCGGGGCGCCTCCGGGCCTCGTGCTCCTATCACTTCAGCACTTTCCTCTTGTCTGCGTTCTGGGGAAACTTCCTTTCTGCGACTCACTTTAAAGCATTGAAGATAGAAAATTTAGAGACCCCCCCGCCCAGAGTGCAGGTCTGTGAAGACCTCACTCAGTCCTAGAGCCACCAGAGGCAAGAGCCATCTGCCCATTTGGCAAACCAGTGACAGCAAGACCTGCTTTTCCCCCTCAGTCCTAGGAAAGCAGTTCTCCCAAAGCCCTGGGGAGGAAGAGAAGACAGCCAGGAAGGATAAAGGCTAGATGAGGCCAGACAACAGGGCAGGATACCAGGGAAGACACAATGCGATACAAAAGAGCCCTACCCAGGGAACCGGGAGGGCAGGAGCAGCCTAGCAACCGCCCCCATCCTCTGGAGCTAATGTCTGCATCAGCACCAGCACAGCATCCCTGAAGAGCAGACTTTCAGGATCTACCAGCAAGGAGCCACGCACTCTGCTTTGGACATCTGTGTTTCCCCGCACCCTAGCACCGTCCACGTGCATCTGAGGCCCAGGCCTGCAGCTCGGCCGGATACAAACCAGGCCCACCACTCCATGTTTAGAAAGAGAATTTTAAAGAGTTAGAAGAACAGCAATCAGTGCTCTGTCCTCGTCCAGGGCAGGGAGAAGACCTCCTTCCCCGTGGGAGTGAGACTATGGCTAGGGAATGAGAAGGCTGACTTGGTGCTGGAGCCTGGGAGACAGCAGGCCCGTGCAGGTACTCTAGAGCCAGATGCAGCCTGGGGGCCGCAGGCCCTGGCGATTTTGAGTACCGGTTCTGCAAACACACTCTCATCTTCCTGGGTATGTCTGCAGCTGCTGGCTAGTATTTTATGTTTTCAGAAAGGTGTGCGCCTTGGGCATCCAAGACAGCCTCTGGCTTCTCCTTTCTCCTTGGCACCGGCCTTGTGAAGTTGAGGAAGGCCATGGTTTGGCAAGAGTGCCTGCAATAGTCTCCATCACTGTAGGGCTCAACAGCTCATGGTCGGGGCAGTGAAGGAGATGATGGACCAGCTTCTCCCCTACGGAACACTGGACACCCTGGGCCATAGTTCACTGGATGGGCACAGGCGCACGCACGCACGCACTCGCGCGTACACACACTCACTCACTCACTCTCCTGGGCACCAAACACAGGGTGCAGACGGCTCTGGATAGGTCTCATTGGCCTGCTCTGCACCTAACCTGTCCTCAAGTTCGTCAACCGCTTTCCAGCTACTTCCAGACCCTTTGGGCAAATGCTCCAGCTTCTCGGCTAGGTCAGTCAGGCTGATCAGAAAGGCACAGTGTAGCCAGGTCCCCTACTGGGATGGCCGTTTCTTGGAACCAAGAGGGCTAAGGGGCCCGCAGCTGCCCGAGGCTGGTGTAGACGTCGTCGGCTCCGCTCAGCTCCTCGAAGATGGGAATTAGGTTCAGCAACTCTGTATCTGCCATGTCGTCAAACCAGGACTGCACAGGCACCTGGGACAGGGGAGAGGCGACGTTAGCCTGACTCTTCCTTTCCTGGCCAGCGCACTGTGGAGAAGCCCTCGTCCCAGCCCGAGGCCCGGGGGCCGATCTGGACCCACTCACTGCATTCTCCGGGTGGAAGATATAAGATGCGGGCGAGTTGTCCAGGATGAGGGTTTTCCTCAGGTCCCTGCCCAGGCGGCTCAGGTCCTTGACGTAGCAGCCCTGGTGGAACACACAAGACTCCCGGAACAGCCGGGCCCGGAACACCCCACAGCGGTCCAGGAGGTCTGTCACGGGGTCGGCATACTGGAAGAGGAAAAGAGGCCTTAGCTCGGATGGGGCGCTGGGTCCCTTGGGGTGCCACAGGTGCCCCTGTTCTTTCCCTCATCCCGCCGTCAGGTACCTTGGCCAGGCTGGCAGTGAAGAGCACGCATTCAAAGAGCTCCCCCATCCGTCTCAGGAACTCATCAACGTAAGGCCTCTTGAGTACATATACCTGGAGAAGCAGAGAGGACGGTTGGAGGGGTGGAGGTGCCCCACGAGGCCAGAGGAGGCAGCACCAGCTACCTTCCCACCGACACAGAGACGCAATCAGGCCTGGGTGCTCATGCCAGGACCCTGGGAACCTCTGCCCCACCAAGGATGGTTCCAACCAGACTTGGGCTGGCTCACCAGGCCCAATCCTCAACTGCCAGCCCGGAGAGCACACGGTGTCCCGGGAGCCATCGTCACCCAGGGGTGGATCATTAGCTGCCTCCAGAAACAAGTAATCAAGAATAGGCCTCACGGATGGAAACAGCCTATCCTGGATTACTTGAATCCAGCCACAGCCTCCATAGCCGCTTCGGGTCTGGATTCCGGCAGGACGGCCTGTGCGGACCCCCATCTGGCAAGGACCCCGATACTTCCTCGAACACATGCCTCCCAGGGGCTTCTGTGAACACCACCCAGAAGGAAGGGCGCCCTCTGAGGACCTCGCTTGCATGGCTCTTTCAAGCTCCTCAGGTGCTCTCTCTCTCTCTCTCTCTCTCTCTCTCTCTCTCTCTCTCTCTCTCTCTCTCTCTCACACACACACACACACACACACACACCGTCTACAACCTTCCCTTCCTGCCTCAGTTTCCATTAGTGCCCTCCCGTGCATTTCCTAAAGTTCCTTCTGTGAACACACACCCCAGCACAGCGTGCTGCCGCGATTTCCTCCCAGCCCGAGTTAGCCACCAATTCACTGGGAGACCCCCCCCCCCCCAGTTTAGCAGCAGGAACCCTTCATACAGCCACAAATGATTCTAACCACCCTGCTGTCCCTCCGCTTCACAACCAAGCCCTGTCCTCAACCGTTACGCATCCAACATGGCCTTTCCTCCCCATTCTTTTCTCAGCTCCACACTGGGCAGGCTGTCTTCCTCCCCTTAAATTCCACCACTCGTTAATCCACGCCTCTATTAACCAGGAGTGCCCCGCCCGCCCGGATCTGCCTATTTGAAGGCGTGTCCCATGAAGTCTGTACATTTCTACTTCCTTGACTAGACTGCAAGGGATGATGGGCTTAGCAGAGCACCCAGCTTTGTGGCTGTGGTACAGTAGCCTGCAACGGGAGATGGATTACAACGACGACAAACCACGAAGGCCTCAAGGTGTACTTTCCCTGTGCATAACTAACTACGTGACCAGCCCCTGAAAACAGGTGTCATGCTTGCTATGACATCAGCACCAATGGTCCCTGATCGTCAGGTCAACTGTCTGGGCCGTGGTTCTGAGCACATGGTCTCTGATCACCCACGCTGCATGAGCCTTAGCCCCAGACAGAGCTGGGCATGCACTGCTAGAGCCTGGTCTTGGGCTTCGGCAGATGCGTCCTGAGCACTTAGAGAACCCAGACGTAAAAACCCAGAGGGCAGAAGTCAGGGAAGGCGGGCATCAGAGAGGCCTGAGCTATGGGTGCGTGGAGGAGCCCCCCAGGCCGGGAATAGCAGCTCTTGGTTTCCTGCCTCTTACAGGCAGAGACGCCGTTACCAAGGAATTTAAAGAGTAAATCCTAACAGTACTGTATAAAAAACGAGGCTTCTGTCCACTTTGGCAGGGGTGGTGATTAAGAAACGACAGCCATAGGGCTGGAGAGATGGTTCAGTGGTTAGAGCACTGGCTGCCCTTCCAGAGGACGTGGGTTCAATTCCTGGCACCTACATGGCAGCTCACAACTGTCTGTCACTTCAGTTCCAGGGGACCTAACACCCTCACACAGATGTATAAGAAGGCAAAACACCATGCACATTACAAAAAAAAAAAAATTAAGAAAAGAAATGATGGCTATGATAACTATTATGAGGCAGAGGCAGGAGGATCTTAGTGAGTTCGAGGCCAGCCTGGTCTACGCAGCAAGTTCCAGGACAGCCAAGACTAAGTAAGAGACTCGGTCTTAAAGACCGTTCTCACAGTCTGACTACAGAGAGCAAGAGCAGTGGAGAATCGCTAGAGGATATTCAGATGAGAGCCACAGTGTCTAGCCACTAACCAAACAGGAGAGGCCGGAGAAAAGGAAAGGAACCGGTCTCACAGGCCAGGCGGCCTGGCAGACAGCTCACCTGGTGAGTGGTTCCCTCAATCTCCACAGGTACTATGAAGTCAGCGTTGTTGATTGGCTGGAAAGCAGAAGTCAACGGACTCAGGATGGCAGCTGACAGGAAGGACCCCCCCCCCCCCAGCCCACTAAGCGGGTCCTGGCCAGCACCCGATGAAGGAGCTCCATCTGCCCAACCTGCCCAATTCCAGCGGAGATAAGGTCCAGGGCTTCTATCTGAGATAGGGTCTTGCTAGTCCAGGCTAGCCTCTAATTCATGCTCCCATGAGCCAAGGACTTACAGGCATGCACCACTGTATGCCTAGCTTTTTTCAAGACAGCCTCTTACTGTGGCAGCTCAGATTATCCTGAAACTTGTAATTTTCCTGCCTCAGTTTCCCAAGTGGGATTGTGGAAGTGCCTCCACACCCCATTTAAGGCTCTCTTGAGTTAAGAAACATACTGGTGAGGAAAGCAGATGTGCCAGAACCGATTCACCTACTCTCTCCATGCTAAGTGGAGATGGCTGCGTGTGTGCGTGTGCGTGCATGTGTGCATGCGTGTGTGTGTGTGTGTGTGTGTGTGTATGTATGTGTGTGTGCATGTGCGAGTATGTGTGGGTATGTGTGTGCGTGTGTGTATGTGTGTGTGCATGTGTGTGTGTGTATGTATGTGTGCGTGCATGTGCATGTGCGTGTGTGTGTGTCTGTGTGTGTGTGTATGTGTGTGTGTGTGTGTGTGTTTGGTAGGTTAACACTCTTCGGTATGGCCTCTGGATATCTGACTCCAGGCCTGGCTCCTTACCCCGTCACTTCCGCTTCCCCTGCAGGCCACCTCACAGCACTTGTTGTGCGGTTCACACAGTCCTGGGTCAGGAGGGCTGCGTGTGGACTTACCTTAAAGGAACTATGCACAAGGGTTTCATCCAGGTCGATGACCACACAGATTCTTCCTTGATCTTGCTCTGTCACCTCTGGGAGCAGGCGGGTCCCAGGGATCTAAAACCAGAGGCCGGCTGCTGAGACATGCCCACCAAGAGGCAAGCCCACCATTCCCCTGAGCAGAAAGCTAGAAGAACCAGGCTGTCTGGAGACAGAATTACCAACCCAGGAAGGCCCTGCTTCAAGGCAGGAAACGGGCAGCAGGGTCGGTTTGGGCCTTAGGAGACGGTTAAAGCAGCGGGAGCCTTTGGTGCCGGTCGGGGTTGGTGTGGGATACACAGCAGAAACAAGAGGACCCGCGGCTTCCCCCACAGCATTACGGGGCCCTGGGCAGATACTCGGCACACACAGCTTCCCAGGGTGGGGAGGTGACCGCCCGCCTGCCAGGGTCAGCCAGATGGACATACCTGATAAAACTGGTACTGGAGACATTGTAGCAGATCCGACTGGAGGAGAGAGAGAGGAGGGGGTTAGTACCCGCTGTCAACGCCACCGCTGTCACCCAGCCACTGCTCCTGCCAACCGAGACCCAGCCACCTAGCAGCTCCTCACGTCCAAAGATCCCTTCCTGGGAGCTGGGCAGGAACGGGGAAGGCCTCCTCTCCACAAAGTGAAGACGGAACCGCAGGGACTCAATCTGAACTGCTCTCCGCGGCTGACCTCCACTTCGTCCCTTACACCTAACTTCTGGCTAAGAATGTGTGTGTCCTCTTGTCTCCGTGGGGCCCAAGTCATGGGGGGGGGGCTGCTGAAATACTGAGCGCACCAGCATAAAGCACTACTGGGCTGCCTGAGACTATGAAGGGAGACTGATAGAGATCCCAGAGACAGCATTGCACACGTTATAAAGTGTACTAAGCGTTCCTAATGTAAATCTTGGAGAAAAAAAAAGTAAGACTCGCCGGGCGGTGGTGGCGCACGCCTTTAATCCCAGCACTCGGGAGGCAGAGCCAGGTGGATCTCTGTGAGTTCAAGGCCAGCCTGGGCTACCAAGTGAGCTCCAGGAAAGGCGCAAAGCTACGCAGAGAAACCCTGTCTCGAAAAACCAAAAAAAAAAAAAAAAGTAAGACTCTGAACTTAAAAACCTAAGGTTGTCTGTCATGTGAGCATGTTTCAAGTACAGGCTGGCACTCCCCATGGGAATATGTGATTTTACATTCTGATTTAACTGTGCAGGTAAGTATTTTTTTTAACTTTATTTATTTATGTACTTTTTTAGGTATGAGTGTGCTGTCTGAATGTATGCCTGCAGGCTGGAAGAGGGCATCAGATCCCATTACAGATGGCTGTGAGCCACCATGTCGTTGCTGGGAACTGAACACAGGACCTCTGGAAGAACAGCCAGTGCTCTTAACCTCTGAGCCACCGCACCAGACCCAGATAAGTATTTTTTTCTTTTTCTAGATTATTTATTTATTATGTACACAGTGTTCTGCCTGCACCAGAAGAGGGCACCAGCTCTCATTACAGATGGTTGGGAGCCACCATGTGGTTGCTGGGAATTGAACTCAGGTCCTCTGAAAGAACAGCCAGTGCTCTTAACCTCTGGGCCATCTCTCTAGTCCCAGTAAGTCCCAGTATTTTTCTTTCTTCCTTTTAAAAATAATTTATTTTTATTTTATGTGCATTGGTGTTTGGCCTGTGTGTATGTCTGTGTGAGCTGCCATGTGGGTGCTGGGTATTGAATCCAGGTCCTCTGGAAGAACAGCCAGTGCTCTTTTTTTTTTTTTTCAGACGGGTTTCTCTGTATAGCTTTGCGCCTTTCCTGGAAGACGGATTAAAGGCGTGCGCCACCACTGCCCAGCCCTAGCCAGTGCTCTTAACCGCTGAGCCATCTCTCCAGCCCCATCCCAGTATCTCTTAATGTTACTAAGAATGCACCATAAAAATTAACTGCTTTGTAATACTGTTGGGTTGTATTTACCTAACCATTCCTTCACTCAATGAAAGAGTTCTGCATGATCCTCGTGTGTACAGCGCCACCACTGGCGTGTAGAGGAGAATCCTATCTTGTTTCTTGGGACTGGAACGCTAGCCTTCTAGTCACACGCTTCCAAGTGGCTCACAGTGCTGGCAGGGTTGGTTGGTTTGTTGCTGTTTTGTATTGAGAAAGGGTCTCACTATGTAGCTCAGACTGGCCTGAAACTTGCTATGTAGATCAGGCTGGCTTTGAACTCAGATCCACCTGTCTCTGCCTCCTGAGAGCTGGATGCTATCGTGGTTACTAAGAGCATGGGCCTTTTTAATTCCTTGGTTTCTACAAAGAAACTCACTCAGAAGACAGTTTTCAGAGCCAGAGACTTGGGTTCTAATCTCACCACTATCCATGGTTAACGTGGGGTACACTTAGTATATCCATGGACCTCAGTTTCTATATCTGCAAGGCATCTTTCAGGGGTCCTGGAATCTGCACCATCTCAACAGCCCACCCCACAGACGAGAACTATCAGAAAGGAGACAGGTTACCAAGGGAAGGGAGGAAGGGCCTTTGGGCCAGGGATCTTCACGGCTCCAGACCAGGCCAGAATGGCCACCCCAGCCTGCTACCTTAGCAATGGTGTTTGTCTCCTCCTTGTATGTGAGCTCGGCGGGAGAGCCTGACTGGACAACATGCTGGGTCTGAAAACAGCAGAAAAGCGCCTTGAAGATGTTCCGGCCACGTGGCTTCTTAGGAGAGGACTTGGAGACTAGGCCTAGAGAGGAAGAAGCAACAAGGCCGTCAGCCAGGGCGGCACCAGTCTCTGCCAGCAGCCGCCCAATGCCCACACCCCCTCCGGTCCAGGCTCTGCTGGAGCACAGTGCACGCTGCTCACTCATACAGTAACGATGAAATGTGTGCTTCCCAGCATCCTCCCTTGAATGAGGAGACAGCAGAGCTCCCCACTCTGTTTGGGAATGGGAGACCTGAGCTGCACAGGGTTTATCTTCATACTGTGGTGGGTCTCGAGGGTATCAAGATGGACCGGGTATTCCATGATCCAGAGGCCAAACAAACCCGAGGCCCTAAGTTCTCCCGATCCAGCCTGTAGGAAAACTACCAGTTGTAGGAAAGAGAGTAACCTAGGAGTCGGTGGCGCCGTGATTCAGCTCCATGCTGGCTTCTTTAGACCCTGATCAGCGGCAACAGATCTGAGCCCAAGTTGCCTAGAACCCCAGAAGTTGCCCAAAAGGAGTTGGTTGAGGGGTCAGTGGGTAAGGTGCCTACCACCGAGCCTGACAACCTGAGTGACGCCGCCACGTTGGGAAGAAAGAACACCTGCAAGTTGTCCTCGTGGTGTTTGCCTGTGCGCGCGCGCACACACACTGAACAACAACAACAAAAAGGAATTCCCTCCCCCAAGCCACAGCTCAGGAAGGCAGCATGCTAGTTTTCTGTATCTGTTTCCGTCTCATGATCTAGCCTTTTCCCTAATATTTCACTGCCTACCCACTCTCCTCCTCTCCCACTCCAGGGAGCTGGGTGGAAAACGGGATTAAGACCGTAGGTCATGCACACCTTGCAAAACCTTCCGTCTTAGACTGAGGCCTCTGCTCCCCAGACAGCTGTTCTGCCCTACCTTGGCCATCTGGGCTTTGGAAATACAAAGCCGCTTTAATGAGAAGCTTGCCAATGCAGCCCCAGAAAGACCGAACTGATACAAAGCAAAGGGCATTACAGGACCCAAATGGGCTTCAGATCTTTCCTCTGCAAGTTCCCTGACTCCAGAAACGGCTCTGCTGTTACGCAAACAAGGAGCCGCTGTGCAGGGCACTGTGGCCAGGAGGTGGCGCTGTACAACCAGTTATGGAATAGTCCCCAGCCACAGGTCCTGGCGCCTCTGTGAGGGAAAGCCAAACAAACCGTGAACCCCCAGAGTTTCCCTATGCTCTTCTTAGGGGAGGGGAAACATGGCGGTGTAGGCCACCCATGGGCATCTCCTGCTCCCGCAGCTCCTGCTGGAGGGAGGTCCCTTAGGGAGTAGGTGACGGCAGAGCCCGACCTGGCTGCCTGAGACCACGGGGAAGAGGAGAGAAAAACCAAGCCGTTCCCTGGACAGCAGGCTACAGTGAAGTGGGGATCAGCAGCAGAGCGCTGCTCTCACCCCGACAGCCAGGGCTTCCCTAGCGGGGGAGGCAGAGTTCTCTCCCCCTTCTGGGTTATGGCCCTGGGGACCTCTCTGAAAGCAGCCGAGCCTTTCCAGGAAATGGCCTGGAAATCTGGGCATCACTTTTAAAAGCTGTGAAGTCAGAGGACAAATGTTTATGGAGTCCCTCCCACCTGTGTGTGGACTCCAGGCCGTGAGGCCTGCAGGACGGCGAGCAGCACCGGACTGGACCATCTTGCTGACTGGCCCCTTTGGCATCACTTGCAACCTCCTGGCTACTTAGGAAGAACCAAGGTTTCTTGGGGCATTTTGCTGTGAACTACTTCTGCCAAAACCTTCTCAAAGACCAAATTCAAAGCGAGGCCCAGTGTGTAACGATGGCGGCAGCGGCGGGCTAAGTAGTTGATTCCTCGGAAAGGACCACCCTCCAGACACTTCTTAGCCATCTCTGCAGAAGCCAGAGGGAAGGAGCTGCTGACCGACCTGCCTGCTGGCCCACATTAAACCCCACTTTCAGGGACTCAGGACAACGCAGACACAAAGCCTTTGGTTATGGTTTCTTCACACACACACAACCACAACTGGAAGCTTAACCCAGGCACAGAGGCTTTCTTAAAAGGCCGCACAACCCAGGCCTTTCCTGAAGAGAGGCCACATCAGAAATGTGCTCCCCATCTTAGCGTGGTGACAGGAACTGTGAAGGCCGAGTGACCCCGACAGGCGAGGGTAAAAGAGGCAGCTGGCCGGGGCCAGAGAGGCCCAACAGACACACCAGCTTCCCAGGCCTAAGCAGGGACCTTGAACTTTGCAGGGCAGAGGAGAGGCTTCTCCAAAGCAGAGTGACCAACAGCCGCTGCCATTTCGAGAGGTCACAAACACACTGACCTTGAGAGCAGGCTCTCAGGGCAAACGCCCCACACCCATACTGTGAGGCTGGCCTAGCGTCTTCCTCTCACAGGCCCACTTCATAGCAGCAGACACTACTCCTCAGGGTCATCGGGCTGAATTCAGCCTCCCCACCACGGCCGGTCGCTTCCCCTCAGGACTAACAAAGGCCTCCTCGCCTGTTACAGTTGGCCCCTGCCTGGCAGGTGTTTGATAATCCCTCCGACTGACTGACTCCAAGGCCCTGCGGCTCCCACAGAGCTGGGTCCTGGGAGAAGCCTCCACTCTGCTGTCATATCCCAGAGCACTAGAGACAGAGTGCCTCCCTGTGAGGCAAGAAGGTGGCTCCAGAGGAGCCTAGTGCCCGAGGGAGGCTTTCCGGGCCCCAGCCACGTTCACACAGCACCAGAGCCATGCGTCACCACCTCACTGAATTCTCACTAGAAATCCATTTGTAGGTCCTGCCCCCCCCCCAGTTTGCAGTTTCCCTCCTGGGGGGGGGGTAGGAGTGGGGTGTCATGTGGTGATACGGCAGCCGAGTCAGAATTTGAACCCAGAGCCAAGGCTCTCAGGCATTTCCCAAGAGTCCTTGCAGCAGCACTACTAGGCTTTTCTGCCCCAGGATGAACTGGTGAGCGATCCGTCTGGAGCCCCCATGTCCGTCCGTCCGCCCCCCCCCCTCTTCAGTGTCCTTGGGCAGGTCAGTGAGACGCAGTTCCCATCCCTCCCAAGCACAGAGAATCTTTCGTTGGCTCCTTAGACTCCACACTCTGCGCTGCAGCCCTGACGGGCAGGGTGCAGGCCATTCTCCCGACCAGTTCATCGTGGGGTGGACACTAGTCCACCTCCCCAGGAGAGGAACACGGGCAGGCACAAGACCGCTCAGGGCTGAAGGGATTTTACAGTGCACAGTATCCCTGACAAGGAAGGTAGATCCCCACCGAATGCTGCTCACCCTCCTCCTCCACCCCACCCCGCCCTCCCCCAGCCACACCCTCTCTATGGATCCTGCCTGCTGATACATACTTGCTCCACGCGCCCCAAACCTCTGGATGTCCACAAAGGCACAATGGGGGAGCCAGCCCTAAGCATAAGGAAGAGCAGGGGAGGAGACTAGAAGCCAGCGCCCTGTCTTCCTACTGAGGCAGACTCTGGAGAGCAGCAGCCAGGGAGGTGTCCCCGACTTGGGACCGTCTGGGCTGGGCTCCAGGTTCTGCCCGCTCCTGATTCAACCATGCAGCCTTGGTTTCCTTAGCTCTAAGTTGGGACAGCAGCAAGACCTCACTCAGGATAAACAGAATGTATGAGTAAGGTCCTGGACAGCCTCTAAAACTAACAGCTACACTAACTGGCAACAGCCTGGGCCTGGTTTGTAGGTCTCAAGATGAATCACTGACCAGGGGTGGCATGGGTCGTTCCAGAATCCCAGCAGCAGGGGATGTAGGGCCTTCCTACCCCCACCCTATGGTTCAAGTTCAAGGTCAGATGAGGGATGAGGGCCTGGGAGAAATCCTCCCCCCACCTACTCCCCAGTCCACCAAAACAGTTCTTTCCCACTCCAGCTGCCCTAAACGGTACCCTGAGCGTGACAAGCAACACCCGACATGAACGCGGTCCTTGCGCACCCCACAGCCTCAGTAAGAAGCATGTGTCTGCACACATGCGTGCACACGTACAGACGAACCCTGGCCTGACCGGGATGGCATTAGTTTTAACCTTCTGAAGGTCAGGTTCGGATATCACGGTTGCCAACAACACAGGTCTGTATCCCAGTCAAGGAACGCCTCACAGGAAATCCACACAGCCCCGCACTGGGCCGAAGGCAACTCCTTGAGCTATGGGAATGTAACAAGACCATCATTCACATACAGGATGCTCTCTTGGCTCACTCTCCCCAACACCCCCAAGTACCGCCCCCCCAGTCTCATCCCCCCAGAGCAGGGGGCAGGGCTGGCTCTCACTATAAAATGGCCTCTCTGGGCAGCCTCCCTCCCTTGGCTGTCGGAGGAAGGAGAGATTTGGAGCATTTCCGGCCCTTCTTGGCCTGCTGCCTGGGCCCTGCAGCCAAGCCACATCTGATTGGAGCTCCCTGTGGAGAGAAGTCCTCCCAGGTTGTCAGCCTCTCCCAGAGGCATCGGTGCCTTGGCCAAGGGCAGGCTCTGAAGCGCCAGGTGTATGGAAGGACTCCTTGGACCAGCAGGTGAGTGGGCCGGGAGGCCGCACAAGCAGAGACCACCGCAGACTCGGGGAGGGCACACACTTCTCCACCCAGGCTGCCCAACCGCAGCTGTGTCCTTCTGCTAACAGGGCGGGCGGGCGGCACACAAAGTCCATGTGTGACTCTCACCGCACGGGCAGGTCACGTCACAGGGCTGGGCTCACCCTGGCATGGCCGACGCTGGGCTCTGGTAAGTCCTCACCCTACAGCTCCATTCCTCACCCCTGGGCAGGAAGGCTCCTCTCTTCTTTCTTTTGGGTGTACGCATTTGAGGCATGTAGCTCAGGCTAGCTTCAAACTCCTGCCTCGGCCTATGGCTGTCTCAGGGAGGAGTCGGGCTTCTGCTAGCATGCCTCACAGCCCCGCCTCAGCCTTGGCCCTCTCAAGGTCTCTGATCTCAATTTTAGGGACCTTCTCTCGAGAAGATCTTGGTTTTGGGAACAAGGATTCCCAGGCAACTTGATTTCCGAAGGGGCCTCTAATTGAAATATTGAGCAAGAACTATAGGCAGCTTCAATATTAAATAAGTTAGGAAAAAGTTTAAAGGTATGCTGGAGTTGGGGGGGGGGCCCTCCCAAAGTTGCAGGTTCTGGGCCAGCAGGGACAAACCTGAAACGGGATCCACAAAGACGGTAAGGGCTGGGTCCTACCTTGCTGGACACAGGCCCAACCAGAGCAGGGAGGACACTGCCAGGTCATGTCAGAGCAGCCATGGTGGCCCCCTCCTTCTGAGGAGGGGCAGAGCAGGCTCACGGGAGGGAGGCTAGCTAACAGACAAGCAGGGCAAACACCTCCTCAGTGGCCGTTCAGGGCTAACCTGGGATCTCTGCCCCAACTTGTGGAACTCCTGGGCTTTGTAGAGAACCAAGAAGAACTCAGTCCTCCCCCCCTCCTTCACTGTTTCAGGCTGACGGACACAGCAGGGGAGCAGGCACAAACAGGGCGGACGCTCAGGATGCAGCAAGCGGGGGGGGGGGGGGGGGGGGGGCGGGGGGGGCGGGGGGGGGGCGCCTTGGATCAGCAGTGGCTACCCAAGGTGCCCCTGGCTCTGAGGGCAGGGGGGGGGAAGCTCAGTGGGTTGGATCTCCACCAGCAAAAATCAGAACAATTCTGGCTTTGGCACAAGAAAACTACATGTGGTCAGGAGCCTCAGTTTTTCCATCTATAAAATGGGAAGAGGACTAACTCAGAGGGTGAGGATTTTCAGGGCTTTGGAGTGTTCTGTTGTAGTGGACGCTGCCTGTCAGCTGCCAGGCATCAGGAAACAGAGCACGTCCATACTTGTTGTACCTCAGTCTCAGGATGTTCACATTTTGACACCACTGAGATTGACTTCAGAGGCCACACAGCAGAACCAGCAGGACAGGGGCAGGCCTGGGAAACGGCTTTTCCTGGAACTCCACAAAATCCTCAGAGGCTGCTCTCCTTCCTCGGGGTCTGGCCCCGCAGTCCGTGTTCTGCCTACTTCCAGGACCCTGCCCCTCCCCCAGGCACCCCTGCTTCCCCTACCCCAGCCAACAAGAACACGCCCTTCTGTTCCTCAGCAGTTCTTAGTAGCTCTGGGTTCCTCCTCAGGCCAACGGGAAAGGCCTCCCTTGAGAAAGTGGCTTCAGAGCACTTCAAGGACACCACACACAAGAGCGGGGCCTGGGCAAGGGCGGCTTCCACAGCCCAGGCCAAGCGAGAGGCTGCAGCTTCTTCCTCCATTTCTACCTCCTAAGGTTGCAGAGACAAAACCAGTCACGGGACCATGGCCACAGTGGTGTTCTGTAAACACTGGCTGTTGACTATTACTGAGTAAGCAAGGACAATCACTCTGTCCACTCACTCAGAAAACTCTAAGAAAAACCGCAGGCTTCCTCACAGTGAATCTGGACCCTGAGGAGAATCTGCCCGGGGCTGAGCAAGCAGTTGGCGTCTCTGCCGAGCTTCCTGGCTCTTCTCCCAGGACACCTGTCAGGATCAGGGGGAGCATTTGGAACACACATGCCTGGCCCACCTGCCGCGCTCTGAGTCAGTGGGTCCCAGGTGTCTGTGTCGGGGGTGGGGGGGTCTGTATTTTTAGTAAGTGTCATAGGAGATTCTGATGTGTGTGTCCCTGGCTGAGGGCCAGAGAATTCTAAACCCCTTCCGGGATTAGAAGGACGTTCGGCCCAACCCCACCGGTCCCTGTCCACATCACGTCTGACGGTTCAGACCCTGGCCTGGGAGGAGTAGGACTCGGCCACTTGTTTTACTCCAAGAACAAAAACCAAACCAAACCCCAGTCAAGAGGTCTGAGCTCGCAGCCTCCCGCACCTCTCAGTCACTAGGGAGGAGGGGCCCTCCACGGCTGTGGAGACTGACTGGAGCCACGTCTGCTCCCCGGGGACAGTGTAAGCGGGTAAGGGCAAGCTCAACAGGCTGGACGTGGCGGCCCTCCCTGTGATCCCAGCATAGGCAGGAAGAGACGCTCACCACCACTGCCACCAAGGATGAAGACAAAACAGTGTGGGGTGTGTGTGTGTGTGTGTGTGTGTGTGTGTGTGTGTGTGTGAAGAGCCCCTGGAAGGGCAAGGAAATGTCAAGTCCACTCAGATCAAGTTCAAGGCTAACTGGTAGGAAAACTAACCAATAAAGAGAACGTACACCCCTTCTGCCCAGAGGGAGGCTGTGATGACCACAGGAGCCCCGCTCAAAGAGGTGTCCATGAAGGCTCACTCCAACCTGAAGGGCTGGATGCTCATCCTGGAACCTAGTCTACTGGTTCTGAGTCTTCCCGTCTTCCATTCCAAAGAGATCCATGCCTCCCCTTTGATCTCTATTAGTTTCTTCCTAAGATCTGCCTGTTACATGTTCATCTACATCCCAGCTGGGCACCAGCTTTCAGTGCTGAGCAGGTGAGAGACCCATAATCAGAGACCCATCCACACATTTCCTCTCAGTCATTCCCAGATATCTCAGAGCCGGCCAGCTTCAGACACAGACATGATGAAAAGCAGTTTCATGCTCTCAAGGTGCTCGACGCTCAGACCAAAGCCATAAAGGCAAAGATTAGGAATATCTACTTCTTAGAGACAAGAGAGGTGGCTCAGTGATTAAGAGCACAGCACTGACTGATGTTCCAGAGGAGCCGGGTTCAATTCCCAGGACATCCAGTGTCCGATCACGCCAGGATTGAAAAAGAACATCTACTTCTTGCTGGGTGGTAGCGCAAGCCTTTAATCCCAGCACTCAGGAGGCAGAGGCAGGCGGATCTCTGTGAGTTCAAGACCAACCTGGTCTCCAGAGCAGGTTCCAAGACAAGTACCTACCTCTCTACAAACCCTATCTTCTCATTCTTAAGAGTACCTAAGAGAAGTCCGAATCTCACTGAGGTCATTTCCTCCCAAGGCAAATGGAGACAGCAGTGGCTACTGTTAGTCCCACTTCTAAGAAGCCAAACTGCTTCCAAGGTTCAGCAGGACTTCAGAGACTCAGGAGGCACAGGACTCCAGCCCCCCACCCCCACCCCAGATGCTCAGGCACCGGCTGGAATGGCTGAGGCCTCACCCCAAGTCACACAGGCCAAGAAGCACTCTACAGGAGGCTGTGGAAGGCTCAGAGGCCCAAGCCCCTCCACATCAGTGTCCCCTGACCCTGGGGCCCTGGTCTGCTGCAGCAGAGCCCACATGACTGGGTACTGTTTACACAGTGTGTCCTTGGGGGAATGGAGGAGGAGGACAGAGGGCAGACAAGCTGCATGCATTCAGGAAAGACTGACATTTACCACCCATCTACGACGTCTGCGTTAGACATGGGTAGCGTTACTCCCATTTCACCAGTCAACTGCCAGGATCTAACGTAAATAAGAAGAGCAGGGATTTGAACCCAAGTCTGAAGCACGCAGTTTTGCTGCTACAAGACTAACTACAAACACTAACTTCCCTACCTCACGGCTGCTCCCACTTCTTCACCAATCCAAGAATCAAACGTCCCAGACAGAAATAAAGGTAACATCCCACAGGTCCTCAGCGCCGGCAGCAGACAGTGAAGGGGGACACGCTCTGCCAGACCTCACACCCCACTCACACTTCCATGGGGTCTGGTTTTCCTATACTTTTCTATTCCTTCTCCACAGAAAGCTTGGGAGCATCACTTTGCCTTTGTCTAGTATCCCCCCCAACACACACACACACTTTTATTTTCTTGAGACAGGGTTTCTCCTTGTGACAATCCTGGCTGTCCCCGAACTCACAGAGATCCTCCTGCCTCTGCCTCCTGAGTGCTGGGATTAAAGGCGGGCGCCACCACTGCTTAGCTAGTATGTCCCTTCTTAATAAAATTCACTGAAAGGCTGACTGGAAAGGCCTCGCCGAGAGCTAGCGGCCACCTTGTTTATCTTTCCCACCTTCTCCAGCTGGGAGGAAGGACACAGGCCTACTCACTCACTCACCCACCGCCTCTCTATCCGCAGGGACTTTTCACTCAGACGCTCCAAGTCGGCTGCCCAGCCTCAGGGTCTGCACATTTACAAACTGCTGTGGAGAGGGACCACCCTGGGGCTCTTCCAGTGGAAGCAAACACCCGCTAAACGGCCTCGGCCTCATTCCACCGATGCCAGGATGGGGGAAGTCCAAAGCCCAAGGCGAACCTCGGAGAAGGACCGAGGCTGTCACCTCCCAGCCTGCAGGCCGGCCGAGGAAGGCCCTACCCACCAGAGGTGCCAACAGAACTCCTTTCAAAGCCTTTCCTGTCTGCAGGGAAGGTGTTTGCTTGGCCTCTTAAAGGAAAAGAGCAGGATTTCTCCCTTCTGTGGAGAAGAAGAAGAAAAACCTGTCACCATGGGGCTGGAGAGATGGCTCAGAGGATTGGCGCACTTGCGGCTCTTTCAGGGGACCTGGGTTCAATTCCCAGCACCCACGTGGCGGTTCACAACTCTCGAACTCCATCCAGTTTCAGGGGATCAGACGCCCTCTTCTGACCTCCGGGGGCACCAAGCCCCCACGTGGTACACAGACATACACGCAGGCCAAACACGCACACACATAAAGTAAATCTAATAAAAAGCTTGTCACCATTCCACATTTTAGGGACAGCAAGCAGTCTTCGAGAAGAATCCTCAGGACAACTAGCTACCAGACCCCGCCCAGTTCCAGATGTGAGGAGAGCAATCCAAAGCTTAGGTCATTCTTCCAAGACTGAGCACGGGGTCTCGCCCACAGCAAGTCATTTCTGACTCCTCCCCAAAATCTGATAGGTTACTGAGCCGAGGAGGCCCCGCCCCACTACCTCACATTGGCCTATCACAGGGCGGAGCCCTGCTTCCCTGCCTTCTCCCACCTAAGCCCGAAGCTGGGCACGACCTCCGCGGATCTGGGTGACATCCTCACGCGAGGCTGCAGCGGGTGCCCATTCTCGCCACACGGATCCTTTTATTGTTGATGCTACACACAACCAGTCCTTGCTGTACCGGGGAAGCCACATCTCCCATCGGCCTGGAAAGATGATCCAATTCTGATGCTTTTATCATCAACGCTTTCGCCAACTTTGTTCTACCTCCCCTCCTCCTGTAATTCTGAAATCATCAACACACGAGGCAGCAGCCTTAAAGCTCAGGGAACAGAGTGGAAAAAAAAGAAAGAAAGAAAGAAATCTGCAATGGTAAACAACTTCACTAAGAAGAGGCCACCCAAGCTAGAAGCAACTTGTTTCTGTCCGGAAATCAACTCACTAATAAACTGTTGTTCCACCGTCCTCCTTCACTCTTCCAAAGGTAGATGAGGGTTGGGGGCGGGGTGAGGGGCAGGAACTCCTAAAGGAGGGGAGGACATTTGCTCCCTCCCACTCCTGTGTGTTTTCAGATGCAAGTTCTGTTTGTAAATGATGCGCAACTCAGTTGGCTGGGCGGCTGGATGCCCCCAGCAGCCCAGAAGCAAGCATGCCTTCCCCTGGAATGCAATCAAATTACGGGGGGGGGGGGGGGGGGGTGTGACCAGGAGGCTGCTGATTCTGGCTGGAGAATTCAGATTCCTCCAGGGAGAAGTCTGAAGGACACAAACCACATACAAAATAAAAAAGGAAGAAAACAAAAACGTAACTCCAAGAAGATCAACCCACACTCAGCAACCTGACACTGTCAGGAAACCAGCTGCTCGGCTCCCTGCTGCCTGTCACTCATCCTGCTGGATCAGACTTCGGCTCTGATTTGCTCTGAGCTGCCGCCTGCCACAGCACGGTCCAGATTCCTCCTACCCTGCCGTGGCCCCGTCACCACCACCGTCGTCGTGGGGACACCCACCGCTAGGAGACCCCGAGTGGAAGGAAGCACACGCCAGTCCCGGCTCATCCCTATGTCCCCCTCCTCTTATGTCCTGGTCCATCCTGATCTCTGCACCCCTGTCTGAAGCTTGGGTCCTTCTCCTGGGATGGGGTTGTGAAGGGAGGGAGCTGGAGGGCTCTGGCAGTGAGTTATCAACACAGGCCCTTTGCAGTCCTCAGCGCGGCAGAGCAGAGGCTTGGTCAAGTTGCTGCTGGGTCGCACAGCTGGGTCAGCGACAAGAACAGGGGCCCTGGCAAGGAGGAGGGGCCTTCCTGGGGCTCAGATCCGAGCAAGCAGAGCTTCGTCTCTCCCACCCCCCATCCTACTAAGGAGTGCCAGGGAGGCTGGGATACCACCACGGTGGCAGCTCTGCCCCGGGCTAGGCAAGTTGGGTAGACTCCCTGGAAAAGTGAACCCCAGGAAAAAGTGACCCGCTGATAAATAGTCATCAACATACCCAGGCCCCACAGCTGGCAGCCTTCCAGGACCAAGGCCTCCTCAGTCTACTCAACTGTGGCCCGGGCCTTTCTCATGCCCGGTCGGCGAGGAAGAGCAGCTTGGGATGTGGTCCCCAGAGCGAGCTCTTCCCCTCGGCCTCGGAGCCAAGTGACCGCAGTCCTGAGAGTTCTCTAGAAGGGGAAAGGGCGCGCGGGGGGGGGGGGGGGGGGGGGCGCAATGCTAGTCCTCACACTCGGCGGAAATTTCTACCGGCTATTTTGGACACGATCCTCAAGGCCAGACGAAACGCAGGGGACGGGAATAGTTTCAGGAGACCCCCCCCCCCCACTGCGACCACAACCCCGCGATTCCATCCTCCCGGCCCCCAACCTCCTCCCCGCCCCCGCGGGAGGCCGAGGCCTTCGCTCCGGTCCCCAAGCGCACCCCAGAGAGAGAGAGAGAGAGCCTGCGACACCCCTGTTTTCTCCATCCCGATCCTCTCTCCCCGCCCCCCACCTCCCCAAGAAGGCGGGGGTCGCCAGCCTCTGCCCACAGACAACTCGCACTTTTTTCGGCTGCGCGATTCAGGGGAAAAACAAAAAAACAAAAACACGCCGGGTCCGACTGCCATCCGAGGAATTATGTAACCAGGGACACCGCTCCCGGGCTAAACAAACGCGGCTGTGTGTGCATGTGTGTGTGTGTGTGTGTGTGTGTGAGCGCGCAGCGGCGGCCCCCGGGGGAGCGCACCGGGCAGGGAGGGGCTCCGGGCCCGCCGGACCTCGGGGTGGAGGTGGGTGGGGGGGTCGGGCTTGTTTGCTCCCGCCGAACCGCCCAAGAGTCCCGCGCCCAGCCGGGGGACCGCGACCCGGCCCGGCCCCTTCCCCTCTCCCCCCCTCCCGCCGCCCCCGCCTCGGGCCGGTGAACTTCGTCCCGAGTCGTCGTCCCCCCCTCCCGAGCGCCCCGCCACCACGGCCGACCGACCGCCCGCCCCGGGCCTGCGTGGGAAGAACTCCGGTCCCGGCGGCGGCGGCGTTGCAGCTCGGGACCCCCCCACCCCACCCCAGCGCCTGCGCGCGCCCCGCCTCGTCCCCTCCTCCTCCCCGCGGGCCCCGGGACGGGCGCGCAGCGGCGGTGGCGGCGGTGGGGAGGAGGAGGAGGAGGAAAAGTGACCACTCCATCCCCGCGGCTCGGGCGGGGGCGGCGCGCGCGCGGGTGGCCTGGCGCGCCGCGCGCCCCCCCCCGGCGGGGGAGGGGAGGGGAGGGCAGGGGAGGGGTGGCCCGGCGGGTGACAGCTGCGCGGATGACACCCTCCCCGCTGGGCGCTGGCAGCCCGAGGCCTGGCTCGAGATCCCCCCCACACACACACCACCACCACCCCACGGGGGGTCGGGTGCGCCAGGACTGACCGACCTTCCCGTCGTCGTCCCCCCCCACGTGCCCCCACCACCGCCGCCGCCGCCGCGCGCGCGCCACCCCCGGGTCCCGCCGGATTCTCCCGCCCCCTCCCCTCCTCCTCCTCCTCCTCGCCCGGGGTTGGGGGGGGGGGCGGCGGCGACGCAAAGTTTTGGGAAGTTGCGCCCCTACCTTGCTTGGTGAGCACCAGGGCGTCTTCCCTCCGCGCCTGGGTGATGATGGAGCCGTGTTCCATCTAACAATCCCGCGGGCCCCGGGCTGGCTGGGCGGGAGGACGCGCGGGCGGGCGGGCGGGAGGGCGAGCGCGCAGGCGGGCTGGGCTGGGCTGGGGGGCCTGGGCGGGGGCCCGTCGGGCTCCGGCTCCCCGAGACTCGCGGCTCCCACAGCTGGTCACATCCCTCCCCCACCAGCAGCAGCACCGCCACCAGCACCACCAGCACCAGCACCTCCTCCTCCTCCTCCTGCTCGCGTTGTCCTCCCCGGGCCGGGAAGGGAGGAGGCCTGCACGGAGGGCGGCCGGGCCCAGGCAGCGGCTCTCCCGGTGCCCCCAGCCCCCCGATCCCCCGGTGGCAGCTCCGGGCTCCTCAGTTTGGGTCCAACATGGAGAATCCGGAGCGAAAACAAGAGGAGGAAATGGGACACGGGGCGGTTTCCAGGCTCCCCCCTCCCCTCCGTACTCCAGATAAACAACCCGCGGCTGCGGCGCCCACCCCCGCGCTCCTCCCCGCGCCGGACCCGGCCTCTCCGCCGCCGGCCGGCGCGCCCCGCTCCCGGCCCGCGTCCTAGGCCCCGGGACCCTCCCCGAGCGGGCGGCGGGGGCTGCGGACCTGGCCGAGGTTTGCTATTTTGTTACGGAAAAAGCGAATCCCCCCCCCCGAGGGGGGTGGGGTGGCGGGCGGGCAGGCTGGCGGGGGAGACTTGAAACCGCTCCGGCGCTCCGATTGGCCCTCCCGCAGAAAGGGGGCGTGGCCCCTCCTTACTATGCGGTGCGAGGACCCAACAACATTCCAGCCGCCGCGGCCCCGCCCCCCGGGCCCCGCCCCGCCGCCTGGGCCGCCGCCCCCCGGTCCTCTCGGCCACACCCCCTTCCCAACTACTTAAAAGGCCGCTCCAGCGGCTCCGCTCTCCCTGTTCGGTGCCAGGGTGCTGGTGTTTCTGGGCTCCAGACTCCGGGGAGCGGCTCAGTGGTTCCGCCCTCTGAAACCGGGGCGAATGGAGAAGCCAGCCAGCCAGCCAGACCTGGGTTCGAGTCAGTTATGGTGTTTCCTGCTTAGAACCCAGGGGCCTTACATAAGAATACAGCTCATGAATCTTGGAAAGGAAGTGTTGCAGGGGCCGAAACCAGGACTCCAGAGTGCAGGACGCGGAGTTGACCTCGAGACTGGGTGACCTCCACACTGGAAAGGACACTTTATGGGCAAGGCCGGCCACCTTGGGTGCCAGCCACTCCCAAACCTGCCATCCCATCCTCCTGGCCCAGCTCCCCACCACCACCCCGTAGCTCCATCCTCCTTGTGAGGAGGATGGAGGAGACTCTAGTGGACCCAGGCAGCCCTTCCTCAGTCTTTAAGGCCCCAGGCCTGGGTTTGAACTCTCAAACGGCTCCAGGTTTCACGGGAACGGTGTCCACTTGCCTTCTAGGGGGAGCGGCTCCATATCAAGGTGTTGATGGCGCACGCTTTTAATCCCAGCACTCGGGAGGCAGAGGCAGGCGGATCTCTGTGAGTTCGAGGCCAGCCTGGGCTACAGAGGGAGATCCAGGAAAGGCACAAAGCTACACAGAGAAACCTGTCTCAAAAGACCAAAAAGAAAAAAAAAAAAAGAAGAAGAAGGATTGTGTGCTGTGTGTGTGCCCCACTGCGCTAGAGGCGGTGTGAGGACGTCTTTCCAGACCTTCACAGTGGGCTCTGGAGATCAAACTCTTGGAGGCTTTCATGGGGAGCGCTCTTACTGGCTGGGCCATCTTGTGGCCCCATTTCAAGTGCTTTTTGGTGATCTGTCCTCCATGAGGTGCCTTGGGAGAAAGGGATCTGCCCGGGTCGGGGCTGATGAGACTGATAACGCAGTCAGATTACAATGGATGACGGAAGTTACTTCCTGTGAACTTCAGTGGAACTCATCCTGCTAAGCAAGGCCCAAGACCTTAGTTCGTGGGGGGACGGGAGCGGCTGGTGTGGCCTCCCTACCCTACTTCTCAGAGCCTGACATTTGTCTCAATCTTGTCCAAGGAAGTCAAAACCTACAAGGCACCATCATCGTGATACGTACACACCTGTGTTCCTTAAGCGGGCATGCTTGCCTGTTCCGACACACACAAAAAAAAAAACACTTTTTTTACATAACACCATTTTAATGAAAATGCTGTTTTTTCCAAAGTGAAAGCCGCTGTTACAGAAGCTCTGAATGATGCTTATGTAACTCCAAACGTCTGGGTTTGGGTAGACTCTAATTCATTAACGGAAAAGAATTCTGACATATTTGCCGGGGGAGTTCTGACATATCTGCCTCCCACCGTTGAGACAATAGGCTTGGTAAAGTGAACCTTAATGGGTTGCTAAGGGACCTTGTTGGACTTTGGCCCTGTCCTCTTGTGAGGTAGTTCCGTGGCAGGGGGAACAGTTCAGGTAGGACTGAGTGCTCGGGAAGACCTGCTCTTCCGTGACGTTGGATGAAACCTCTCCTGTTCATTTCCTCGTCCATAGATACAGTCTCTCCCCCCTTATATTTACAAAGTACTTCCAGATATAGCATCTGACTCACTTGATTTTTTTTTTCAAGGTTAGCAGAATAGATATGTTCATCTTACAGAAGAAGCAGCAGTGTGGTCTGGAAAGGTTAATTGATTCATCTGAGGTCTCACAGCTTAGGAAGAAGCAGCCACAGTGGGGTATGGTGGCATACACCAGTAGTCCCAGCCCTGGGGAAACCGAGGCAGGGGGGACAGGGGTGTCATGAGTTCAAGTCCCTCCACACACCTTATTTAGGAACTGCTTGCCAATTAAAAGGCCCCCAGAGACTGGGAACTGTCCAGTTCATTATTGGCTCTCCTGTGTATAATCCTGACAGAACAAGAGGTACCTTTGCCCCATGTGTCGACGCCAAGTGTCAGTCAGTGTTCTTTTGCCCAGGGGTGCAGTGGCTCAGCCAGAAATGCATGTGAGACGACGGTGATACATGCATCGTGAGACGACTCGTCCTTGGCATGTGAATACAGTCTGGTATGTTCTATCGCGTGTGTTGCCTTCCATGTCTTTGAGTTTTGTTTTTTAAAGTAGGGTGTTGCCGTTACCCCTCGTTGGCCTTGAACCTACGTTGATTCTCCTGCCTCGGCCCCCTGAATCGTGGGATTACAACTATGTCTCTTTGCGTGCGTGGCTTCTGTTTCCTCTTTCGAGGTGGTCTCTAAATGGAGGCCCTGATCCGTGTCTTCTATGTATTGAGGTCTGGACATCTCTGAAAGATGCAGAGGAGGAGGGCTCAAGCACTCCTTGCTCAGAAGTTAAGGGAAGTTCATGGATAACTAGTGAAGCAAACCAAACAAAGCCTGGCGGGGGCACAGAGTGTGCACACAGCAGGGAGGGAGGAGGTGGATGAGGGAAGGCCCCTGAGAGACGCGAGTCTACCGGGACTCATCTACCCATGAGTCTAGAAAGGTAGTGGTAGCCTCACTGGAACACCCAAACCGAGAGACAGAAAGTTCGGGTACCCTTCTGCTCATACAGTTCCACTCCAGAAGGCCCTTCAGGGTTTCAGTGACGGGCCTCTTTTCTCAGTTACCATGGTGGGGGAGGTGGGAGGCAAGTGGGCGTTCTAACGTGTGTCTAACAGCCTTACAAATAATCTCCGGCCTTCAAACCCCGGACCAGATGCCCAGGGTGTAACTTTCACTTAGTTCAAGAGTGACCGGTGGGGGCTGGAGAAGATGGCTCAGCGGTATGAGCGCTTGTTCTCGCTGAGGACCAGGGTTTGATTCCCAGCACATGTGGGGTGTTCATAACCATCCGTAACTCCAGAGCCAGGGGCCCCCATGGCCTCCTCTTCTGGTCTCCGGGGCACTGTGTGTGAGTGATACACAGACATATAGTCAGGCAGCGCCCCCCCCCCCCACACACACACAAAGTGAGAAGTGAAGCTGGACCCCCTAGCCCCAAATACCCTCTCAAGAGGGGGCCTGTTGACTCTCTCCTGGTCACCCACCTGCTCCATTTTCCTTCCCTGACTCTGGACCCCGCATGCTATTGAGAAGCAGCTTGGAAACAGAGGTACTTCCCCCAATACTGGAACAGAGGGATGGGGGGGTGGGGGCGGAGGGGGGCTCACATGGAGCGGCTGTCTTGTCTTCTAAAGCGATTGAGATCCTGTAGGTGTTCCTGGGCCAAGACTGAACCAAGGGAGGCAGAGCTGGAAGGGGCTGGGAGCCTCCTCTGGACCTACATGCTTACGATGCCCTTCTATAAAAAGCAAGCAGGAAGGCCAACAGAGACCTTCCACGTCCCTCTCTGAAGTCACTGAAATGTTTTATTTGCTTATTTTAAAGAGCTGGAAATTGAACTCAGGACCTCTGGAAGAGCAGCCAAGTGCTCTTAACTGCTGAGCCCAGCCCAATCTAGACCAGAATTATTACATTAGGAGACAGTCTTTCCTGTATCCCAGGTTGTCCTCAAACTCACAAGGGTGACTCAAGATGACCTTGAACTTCGTTCGTGTGTGTGTGTGTGTGTGTGTGTGTGTGTGTGTGTGTGTGTGTGTGTAGACCAGAAAGGACAATCCCAGGTAGGTGTCTTTCTCAGTCACTCAATCATCTTATTTTTGAGACTGGGGGGAGGGGGAGTGGGGGGGGGCTGTTGTCTAGTATTGAACACGGAGCAAATCAGTCCGGGTAGGGTGGCCACCAGTGAGCTCCAGGGTGAATCAGCCTGCCTCTGCCCCCCCCCCCCCCCCCGCCCCTTCTCCCTGCCGGCACACCACATCTAACGTGTCTGTGAACACTGGAGGTAGGAACTCAGATCCTCACACTCACACAGTAGGTCCTTTACCATCTCTCCAGCCATGGACGACACTGATTCTTCCATCTCCCAAGTTCTGGAATTCCAAATGCATACCGACACAGCCAGTTTATGTGTTGCTGAGGATCACACTCAGGACTTGGTACATGCTTAGGCAAACACTTTACCACTGACCTATACCTTAGCCCCATTTTTTTTTTTGTTATTTTGCTCATTTATTTATTTTTATTGGGTTTTTTGTTTGTTTTTATTTGTTTTGGAGACGAGGTCTCACTGTGTAGCCCTGGCCAACCTGGAACTCACAGAGATCCACCTGCCTCTGCCCCCTAGTGCTGGGGTTAAAGATCACCAGGACTGGCCATGGTTATTACTTTAACCTCAGAGCTAGCTGGTTTTTTAGGGGTGTGTGTGTGTGTGTGTGTGTGTGTGTGTGTGTGGTTGTGTGTGTCATCTGTCCCCCAAGTCTCCATTCTGTTTTGTGTTGTTGGTGAGTCCTCAACACCAGGGATGCACAGCCCTGTGTCCTCCAGTCCTAAGGCTTGTGCCAAAGTGAGGTAGAGGGAGGGAGACAGGAGGTTGGGGAAATCAGACACATGGGAGGGGGCGGGGGTGGAGCTGGTGTAGAGAGCATGGCTCCCCTGCAGTGTGCCTGGGAAAGCAAGTGCCCAGGGCCTTCTGATTCTGGATGGTGCATGCTGGGCCACGACAGAGGCCCATCACTCAGCCCCTCCTGGAAAGATAACACAAGCTTCCCTCATGGCTGGTAGTGAGGATTTAGTCAGAGAATCGGTGAAGTGTGGGGCCCTGAAACACCACTAATAACAAAACCACTTCATCAACCTGTTCATCAGCGGGGGGGGGGGGGGGGGGGGGGGGGGGGGGGAGCCCTCACACCCGAGACCTAAGTCACCCCGTTCACAGCAATCCGCCCGGCTCCGCTCACACCCACCTACGGTGAGTCCCCAACACTGGCGGCCCCTCCTCTTCCATTCACGCTGCTCTTCTGTCAGGGGAGGCTGGCAGCAGGTGCCTCTTCAGCCGTTTTCACTCTCAGTCCCAAATCCAAATCCATCCTGCTCTCCCGGACGCAAATCTGATGCTGTCTACATGGAGTGGTGCAGCAGTTCACCCGAGGCTTCCGGGATGAAGCTGCTCAAAGGCTTGGCGGGGCCCACGAGCCCCCACCCACCCACCCACGTGGCTTCCCCTACCTCATCCCCTCCACTTTCTTACATTCCTGGAACCCCCCGGGGCCTGGGGCACCCTGCACCTCCATACTTTAGCGAGGGAATGTCTGTCTGCCTGGAGGCCCTCCTCTCTTCGTGGTACCCCCTCACCGTAGATAAGGTCCAAATGCCAGCCCTGCAAATCCCCCCAGGTCGCTGCGTGACTTAGGTACTGGCCCACAGCAGCTGAAAGTTCAAGAGCTATCTTGTTTCCTATGCTCCCCTCAGACTGGCGGGGAGGCTGCTTTCCCACCCGGGACCAGAAGAACCCAGAGCCCCAGATCTGAGCATGCCAGCAACAACCCTGCCTGCCACCTAGGTGTGGTGGTGCCAGTGGCCCCAGAATCGGGTCTCCATCGGATTTCTGTATCTAGGCTCAAACCAACTGAGGCTGTGCCCAAGCATTCAGAAAAGGGCACGTAGGCCGGGGGAAAGCCAGGGCAGGACAGACATGCCACCCTGACACACTTCATTCAGTATGGGGGCAGACAGAGGCAGTCAGTGTGAGCTAAATGCTGGACTATTTGGTGTGTGTGTGTGGGGGGGGGTGCACCCAACTCCTCTCCGCTGATCGGCACCCATCAGGAAGCAAAGGCCTGGCTTCCCCTGCCAGATTCTGGGAGGCCCACGTGAGCTGGGCCCCCAGCAACGGGGGACCTAGCCTGATCCTAAATAAGGAAGCCACAGATGGCAGATCAAGTTTCCCCGGAGTCCAGTATTTACAGGTTCCCTGGACCAGACCGATCCTCCTCCTCCTTCTCCTTAGCTGCTTCTCCTTAGCTTACCCAGTGGGGAAAGAATAGCAGGGGCCCCTTCTGCGCCCCACCCCCCCCCCTCCCTCCCTCCTCGCGGCTCGCTGGCCTCTCTGTGCTCTGGTCGCTGCATTCCAAAGCCCGGGCCGGCCGGGCCGGCGGCTCTTTGAGGTCACGTGGTGCAATGGGGTGGGGTGGGGTGGGGTTGGAAAGGCAGGACGCCCCTGACCTGGCCGGCAGCCTTGACGCCCCACGGTGATGCAGAATCTGGTCCCTCACCACCATCACCACCCCCCACCCCCACTTCCCGACCTCCCAAGGGGTCAGCTTCGGTCTGGCCTCTGGCGCGTCCAGGGAGGCAGATTGGGTTTTTAACCCTCCCTTGCGCTTGCGGCGGGTCCTCGGGGGGGGGGGGGGGGGCGGTGTCTGCGTCTCTTTCCGGCTCCAGGACCTCGGTGGGAGTCAGGAGGGTACGCCCACCCCCACCCCCCGGAGGAGGGGCTGGCACCCAGGCCCTCGGCCTGCAGAATGGGCAGGCAAAGTGAGAAAACCGGACAGACCCCGCCGCGTAGCCGGGGCCACGGTCTCTCCTTGTCCAGCAAAGTCTAAATCCGCACCGTCTGTTTTTAAGTCTGGTTGGAGGTTTTCTGAAAGCTGTCTTTTGGGACGGGACGGACGGAGGGGGGGGGGGACACCGAGGAATCCGGGAGGATCGATCGGTTTCCGTCCAGAATGGGCCGACAGATAACTCCCAGGCCACCGACTCGGATGTAAACTTAGAAACACCCTGCCCTGGAGTTGACCCTGGTCGCGGAAGGGGGCCTGGCTTCCTCTCGGGGGGGGGGGGGGCTCGAGGCTAGACTAGGGAATGGCTTGGGAGTTGACCAGAGCCCACCGCCAACTTGCCTGGGAAGCGCGACCTTGCAGGAAGGAGGGTGGATAGACAGAGGAATGCGAGGGGAAACCTCATGGCGAGAGGGGAGTGGTTTCTTGGAGAATCATTAATTCACTCATTCGAATGTGTATGGAGCCCTTAGAGAAAACAAAAAAACAAAAAACGAGACGTGCGTTCATCCAGGACTCCACCGAGCAGCAGGCCTCTAAGGGATCTTGCCCCTTCGCACTTCAAGAGTTCTGCGGTAGATGTAAACCGAGGGCGATTATTATCCTGTCTGCTAAAGGCCACACAGCTGGAGGCAGGGAAGGGGAGAGGAGACTGGGGGAAAAGGCGGTGGTTGGGAAGGAAGTATTACCTGAGGCGGGAAAGAGAAGCCAGAGCCCATCCGCTGGGGTGAGAGTGGATGGGGGAAGATAAAGAGAGAGGCGGTTCTTAAGAAGCCCAGGGCCATGGGAACTGAAATAGTTCAGCCACCCCTGGAATGGGAGGAGGTGGGGCAAATGGCATTAGAGGGAAAAGGGTAAGTTGAGGCAAGGTGCCCACCATGGAGGATGAGGGGGACATCCCCGCCCTCCCAACTCCACTGGATTCTGCAGGCATGTGGCAGGGGGGAGGCTGTGATTTCAGCCCCGCAGCCGCTTTACAAAATTAATATTTATCTTATCAAAATAGCATGCTCGCAGCTTAAAAACCAAACAGTGCCGAAAGGCTTCCGACAGGATCAGAAATCCCCCCGCTTTTCTCCTGGCCCCGATCCTGTCCCCGGGGACCACCCCTTTCATTTCTGAGCTGTTTCCCTCGCTGGTTTTTTGAATCATCTATGCGCTGCCACTCCGGATTCGTCTCTAATTTGTTCCCTTCTTGTTTTGGTGGTGGTTGGTGGGGGGCTTTGGGTCTCTGCTGGCTTCCTTCTCTGTCCATCCCCTCTATGACTCCCCGGTCATTGCTCCATCAACTTTGTTAAATATTGTTAGCTCCCGACGCTAGTGTCCCCGTTACATTTCCCTTTCTAATGTGACTTTGTGTTGTGTTTACATCTCCTTCCCATTACAACTGTTTTCATTTTTTTTTTTTTTCAAGTCGGTTGTCTCATTTTGTATTTGCTTGGTTTCTCTGACTATCTGGCTCTGTCTTCCCACATCCTTCAACAGCTCTGGGAAAAAAAAAAAAAAACAAAACAAAACCCGCCCTCAGCACAATTCCACATATGGCCAAAGCTGTCGGAATTTTATCATGTTTTCCTCCCCTCACAGACATGTGTCCCGGGACTCTTCATCCTGGCAATCTTATTCTGGGCTTGCTTAGTAGGCCTGTGGTTCACCTGTCTCTCTAGGCTTCTCATTGCCGTGACCGAACAATTGCGTGGTCTCTCCTCCTCTTGCTGTGGACGGACCGGACCGTAAGGCCTCACACATACTAGGCTAACTAACGTGAACCACCTCGCCGGGCCGAGTGGCCTCACAAACGCATCTCTTTTCCCCTTTCTTGGACTCTGTGTTTTCTTCTTGCTGGTTTTCCTCTCTGGTTTTACCGAAGCACATCCTCCAGTAGCTCCCTGAGAAAGACTGCCTAAGAGGTAACATTTTTAAAAATAAGACTTCTGAATATTTTAAATATTTAAATATTATTTTTGCATATTTAAAATTCCATTCTTGTACTTGAGTGATAGTTTTGGCTGGGTAAGGAATTTTAAGTTGAAAATTACTTTCCTTCAGAATTTTGAAGACATTGTTCCTTTATTTTTTTCAGCTTCTGGCAGTTGAGTTCTTGTTATTTCCTTATTTTTGAGACTTTGAATTCATCAATTCCCCTCCTTTTACTTATTTATTTATTTTGGTTTTTTTGAGACAGGGTTTCTCTGTGTAGTTTTGGAGCCTGTCCTGGATCTCGCTCTGTAGCCCAGGCTGGCCTCGAACTCACAGAGATCCGCCTGCCTCTGCCTCCCGAGTGCTGGGATTGAAGGTGTGCGCTGCCGCCGCTGCCGCCTCCGCCACCACCACCACCCGGCTTGCTCCCTTACTTTTATTCCTCCCTTTCTTTTAAGATTTTTTTTTTTTTAATTGAGCCAGGATTTCACTATGAATCCCTGATTGTTCTAGAACTTGCTTAGTAGACCAGGCTGGCCTCAAACTCACAGAGATACACCCGCCTCCGCCCTCTGAGTGCTGAGATGAATGGGCCACCATGCCCATACGCGGGAATTTTTGTCTTCTCATCTATAATATAGTGAAAGGCCATTGACACAGCCCAGCTTTTCGTTCACCTGTCTTGACATTTGGTGGCTTCTCGTCCTCAAACCGTGCTCTTCAGGACGGCAGCATCAAGATGGCCGGTGGGAACATGTTAGAGATGCAGATTCTTGGGCCACGGATCTGGCTCAGCAGGCAGAGACCCTTGCTACCGAGCCTGATGACCTGCGGTGATCCCCGGGACGCACAGGGCAGAAGGAGATTCTCTAATCTCCACATGTGAGCTTCCCCAAACCCCTCCCCTAATGCAGCTTATGAAAACAAAACTCTGGCCCAAAGCCCGTACCCACTGGAAAGAAACTCCTGCGTTTGGCCTCTGCAATCTGTGCTCCAATAAGCCCACCTGACCCACACTGACATGTAAGCCCCTCTATTCTACGGTTTATGCTCCTTGATCCCAAGAACTTAATTATTTAAATATCTCCATTACTGTTTTCCTCTGTTCATTCCTTAACTTTTAAATCCCATTTATTTATTTTGTTTTTTTCGAAACAGGGTTTCTCTATGTAGCTTTGCGCCTTTCCTGGAACTCACTCTGTAGCCCAGGCTGGCCTTGAACTCACAGAGATCTGCCTGGCTCTGCCTCCTGAGTGCTGGGATAAAAGGCGATTAATTTTTTTATTGTCTCTGGGCTTGGCAGTCCATACCCTTTCTCTCTGAGCTGTCTTATTAGCCTTCCGTCCTTTTCTTTTTTGAATCAGGGTTCTCAGGTTGGACCTGGTGGCACACACTTTTAATCCCAGCACTTAGCGGGCAGAGGCATGTGGATCTCTGCAAGTTCCAGGACAGCCAGGGCTATGTAGAGAGACCCCCCCCCCCCCATCTTAAAAGAAAGAAAGAAAGAGGGTCTCATGAGCTCTCTTTGTAGTCACAGATGACGTTGAACTCCAGATCCTCCTGCCTCCGCCTCCTCAGTGAGGGAAGAAGTGTAGGTGTAGGTACCCCCATACCCGGCTCTGCCCATTCTTTCTGTGACTTACATTATCTGTATTCTGCTTTCTTCAGATGGATCCTCTCATTTTCTCCTTCTCTTTTGTTAAATGTGCCTTTGTTCTGTTTCCTGGGACACAGTTTCCATGTGATGTCCCAATTGTTGACTCAGTATATTGTTATAACCTTTTTTCTTTTAATATTTATTGAGTGTTTTCATACTCTCTGGCTATATTTTTCTTCCTCTCTTTTTTTAAATGGCTTCACGTTCTTTGGATACATTCATTCCTCTCTCTCTCTGAGGCTATGACTTTGACATTTTTTTCCCTTTGGTCAGTGTTCCTCTTTCCTGTGATTCCATGTTTTCTGCTTCTCCGATTTCTATCATGTGGACAACATGATAGTCCAGCAGTCGGGTACCTCTTTGCTGCCCGTTAATCTCTGAGAGGAGAGACCTAGAGCCAGGTGGAAACGACCCGTGCAGGTTCACGGCCCAACAGCCCCGTGCGTGGGGACTCCTCTCCCTGGGAAGCCCCATCAGTCCTATCGGCAGCCATTTTCCTCTGGCGCAGTCTGCGTTTCCCAGAAGACCTGCCAGTATCCTGCCCCGATTAGGGAATCGATGGTAGAGGACTACCCAACATGCTCAAGGCCCTGGGTTCCACTCTTGCCCTGAGTCCTAGGGCTGGGATGTGAGCGATAGGCTTATTGTGTATATCTGGGACTGACGGTCTGGTTCAGGATGCTGGCTTTCAGTTTTTGGTTCCCACTGCTTTTTCTCTGGCTCCACATCTCCAACAGATTGCCCGTCCTGTCTCCTGTATGAATATTCACTGGGAACAGGGACACAGGAGGTCCCCTGATCATGCTGCATATGACTGGATTTCTTCTTTCTTTCTTTTCTTTTCTTTCCTTTTTTTTTTTTTTTTTTTTGTTTTTGTTTTTGTTTTTAGAAACAGGGTTTCTCTGTAGCTTTGCACCTTTCCTGGAACTCACTCTGTAGAACAGGCTGGCCTCGAACTCACAGAGATCCACCTGGCTCTGCCTCCCGAGTGCTGGATTCCCTGACGCTCCAGCTACTCTTGAAACAGATCTTCAGGAAGTCCCCATGTTTGAGCGTCACCCCACCTGGAAGAGAACGGTCTGAAAAGGGCAGAGAGAAGGGACTAACCCAGGGGGAAGTGTCCTCAGTAAGCAAACACCGCTGTGTGGACACCCTGAAATAGACTAGAACACAGGGGTGGGCGATGAGGAACGCTCGGCTCGGGCGCGACGGTGAACATGAAATACACAGGAGAAGACACCGGAAGGCGATTTTAGGAGGCGGCTTTTTCTTCATTTACGTCCTCTCCTTTCTTACCTTCCTATTCTGTTTTATTTCAGACAGGGTTTGGCTGTGTAGCCCAGGCTGGTCTTGAACACATGACCATCCTGATTCAGTTTCCCGTACGTTATTAATTTGCTAGCTTGTTTTTGAAACGGGGTCTCCCGTCGCCTCGGCTAGCCTCAAACTTGCTGTGCGTTTCAGGGTGACGCAGCTCCCTCGGCCTCTGCTCATGGAGTGCGGGGATTACGGGCACGAGCTGCCACATCCAGTTTGATTCAGGGGTTGGGATCAAACCCAGGGCTTCCTGAGTGCGAAGCAAGCCCTGTACCAACGGAGTCATAGCCCCAGCCCTGGGTGGTTCATCTGGCTGCCAGGAAAATCCCTCTAAGGAGACCCAAAAGATGGAAGTAGCTAGCCCACGAGGAACCACACAAAGACTGCAGAAAGGCATGCCAGGAAGCAGCTGGCTCTGTCCTGCCTAGGGCAGTCGAAGGCCAGCAGTCATTCAAGGAAGGGGAAGAGATGTAGGGGGTCTGCCATGGAGGCTCCTGCAAGCAGGGGTGAGGGCAGCTGGAGATTCTAGCTCCCCGGCCTGTGTAAATATCACCCCCCACCCCCCAGACAGGTCAAGCTGGGGACCCAAGTGTCAGTAACTTTCTGGAGGCTGGAAAAGTCTGAATGGAATAGGAGGAGGAGGAGGAGCCTTGGGGTCAGCAGATGACCCGTGTCCCTGGGACGCAAGCACCCAGCTGCCTCCTGTCCGCCCCACCTTCACATCCACCTGGCCACACAGCGCTTCTGAAATGTTTCTTCTTGAGCTCCTTTTTGCTGGTGTTTGTGGGGGGCAGGCACCATGACTCAAAGCCAAGAGCCGGCCGGCTTCAGGGCTCTTTCTAGGGCGGAAGAGACAGCTCGGTGGGTAAAGATGACTTCGGCCAAGCCAGATGACCTGAGTTCCATTCCCCATGACCCACACGGTAGGAACAGAGGACTGACCCCGCAAGTTGTCCTCTGACCTCCACATGCTATCACACGCGTGCACACACGTGTGTACACACACACACACACACACACACACACACACACACACACACACACGCACAAATGAGCCTTCTAGTCAGGATCCTATGACACTACATCAGGAACAGAAGTTTGTCACCCTTGTGCGGTGGTGTCCACCTGTAATCCCAGCATTTAAGAGGTGGAGGCAGGAGAGTCAGCAGTTCAAGATTATCCCCGTCTACATATGTCCGAGGGCATACAAACCCTGTGCAGAGTTGTAGACCGTGGGTGGCCATCACACATTGCGTATTGTATACGTCTGCTGTCTGCCGCATTGGTCCAACCTTCCAGCCAGCTGCCCACAGCCCTTCCTCCTCACCCACCTCTCCTTTCTTTGGCCAGATCCCTTTGGTGGAATGGGAAAGTCTAGCATGTGATTTCCGCTCATCCTGTGAGTCCTCCCTCTGGTCTCCTAGGGATGCGGAGGGACCAGTCAACCAGGCTGGACTCTTTTCCTCAGAGGTGATAGTGTCACAGTGGGCTCCATCAGCCTCAGACGGTTTGAGGATCTTCCCAGCACGAGCCCCAAATTTTGGATGTTCCTGTAGCTGAACAGATAGGAAGAGTGTCTTTCTTGTGCTGGGCCTACTCAAGGCAGAGACCACCAACACCTGCATTATCCCATTCGGTTCACATACCAGTGCTCTGTGGCGGGACCTTTTGTTTCAGTTTATAGTTGAGGCAGCTAAGGAACTGGGGTGGTTTGAATGAGGATGGACCCCATGGGTTCATATATTTGAATGTTTGGTTCCCAGTTGGTGGACTGTATGTTTAGGGAGCAGGTGGCCTGGAGGGAGGAGGTGACTCACTGGGGGTGGGCTTTGAGGTTTCAAAAGCCCACACCGGGCCCAGTCATGCTCTCTCTGCCGGCTGCCCGGATGTAAGTTCTCAGCTGCTGCTCCAGCGCACACCTGCCTGCCTGCCTGTCACTGTGCTCCCCACGGTGATAGGGACTAACCCTCTGAAACTGTAAACAAGCCAGTGAGCGGCACCCACCCACAGCCTCTGCATCTGCTCTTGCTGTCAGGTTCCTGCCCTGACATCCTTCAGTGATGAAGTGATGTGGAATTGTAAGCAAAACAAACTCTTTCTTTCCCAACTTGCTTTTGGTCATGATGTTTCATCACAGCAATAGAACCCCCGCCCCGCCCCCCAAGACAGGCACATAGAGGTTTAAAAAAACAAAACAAAACTCTTGCCCTACTCAAACAAACTAGTAAGCGGTGGAGCCGAGATCAGATGGAACCAGAACGGAATGGCTGCTGCATCCTGTCTGTCCACCACGCACACTGCCAAATGGCTTATTCTAGGAATTTCCCTTCTCTGTGCTTCAGCACATTAATAACTGAGCTGGGGGCCATTTTGAGCAAGGACCAAACCCTGCTCCCCACCACGAGAGGGAGGAATTCCAGGAGAGATACTGCCAGCTTGGGCTGTTTTTCTAGAAGGCTCCTCAGTCAGAGAGCGCCTGCCTTTCCTATGCCAGGTGTTCGGGTCGTTGCGATGTTCAGCAGAGTCAGCCTGGAGCTGGAATCCGTGACCCTGCACTTGGAGGCCAGCCTCTGACAGAGGACATGGTTGGGGTGGAGTTCCCTGGGCCCCGTCCATAAAAAGCTCCAGTGTGAGCGACCGTCTTTCTGGTGAAGGCCAAGGAAGCAGCGTGCAGGAAGAGGAAGAACCAAGCTAAAACAGCTCCTCTTTGCCTCTCTGGATTTTCTTCCAAAATGCTGTCAGCGCTGCCAGTTGGAAAATATTCTTCTCCCTCTCTTTGTCTTCTTATTTAAAAAAAAAAAAAAAAAGCCATCTGGAGTCAGAGTCACTCCTGGCACATCATAAAGGGTAGTACTAAAAATGTCCATGAAAAACTAAAAGCAAAGCCGCAGCCTTACACATGAATTTAATCGCGGCATCCCATAATTTCAGAGTTGCTAGGAGCCCAGAGATCAAACCCTTCCCATGCACAGGAAGAAACCGAGGCCGAGAACCATTAGGTCACTCAGAAAGGTTTATGGTGCGCCTACCCCGCTCAGAACGCTCCAGGTCTGAGAGATGAATCTCAGTCTCTGCTGCCTTGGAGTTCTCGGTGGGAGGGGGAGGCTCCTGCTTGGGTTCCTGGGCCTGAAGCAGGAGCCAAGTCCTGGTCCAGTGGCAGCAGCAAGCTGGACGTACATCTTCCGCGTGTGCCCCCTTGACGGCCGTTCACTGAGGAGGTCTGGAGCCCGCTGCCTCTGAGCGGTCTCCTCTGAGGCCCGCCTGTCATCTCCCTGGCTTCCTCTGGTCTCAGCCTTGACTCCGGCATTCTTCATGATTGAGCCACTTTCCCTCCCAAGGCTCTAGGCTGAGGCCAGGCAAGCCTTGTGCTGGGCCTCTCTCAGGATGCTTGGGCAGGAGAGCGCCGTCACCCAGCCCTCCCCAGCCAAAGCCTGCACAGAGTTCCTGTGTGTTTGGGGGACCGTAGCGGGTGAGGACAAATGACATCCTCTCCTTCCTGTGGCTTTGGCAGGATAGGCTGCCCAGACCAGTTGGTGTGTGGGTCTGACCCTGACCTTGACTGTGGAGTTGTTCTAAATTGACTCTCAGGCCAGAGCCCGCCCATCCTGGGGTGCTGGGTGAGCCGAGAATGTGTATGGGTCTCAGTTTTTGACTCCAGTCCTCTCTGACGGACCACTGAGGAAGGAAGGTTTGTAGCAACGTCCAAAGGGGGCTGCCAGCTCAGTCCTCGCTTCCGAATCTAAGCGTTTGCTCCAGTCCCATGACTCCAACCATGTTGCCCTTTGAGCATGCTCTCGGGTCCTCAGAACTTCAGCCTATCTCTGGAAGAATACTGACTTCTAGTTGCTTTCTTTGTCAATGAGCCTGTGGTACTGTGTTCCCCCAAATATTGTGCACGCTAATAAACTTATCTGGGGTCAGAGACAGAGCCGCCACTATATTAAACATAGAGGCTAGGCAGTGGTAGCACACGCCTTTAATCCTAGCATTCCAGAGGCAGAGATCCGTGTGTTCAAGGATACAGCCAAGCATGGTGACTCGTAACGCCTTTAATCCCAGGGAGTGGTGGTAGAAAGCAGAAAGGTATATAAGGCGTGAGGACCAGAAACTAGCAGCATTTGGCCTGGTTAAGCATTTGGCTGGTTAAGCTTTCAGGCTTTGGAGCAGCACAGTTCAGCTGAGATTCATTCTGGATGAGGACTCAGAGGCCTCCAGTCTGAGGAGACAAGACCAGCTGAGGATCCGGCGAGGTGAGGTAGCTGTGGCTTGTTTTGGCTCTCTGATCTTCCCGCTTCACCCCAATACCTGGCTCACAGGTTTGGTTTTGTTAATAATAACTTTTAAGATTCCTGCTACATGAGCCCTCTCTGACGCGCAGACCCCTGGGAACTCAGAGGCGCACTCTCTGCAAGCTCCGGAGCCCCCTCCGGCCTCCCGCTTCCCTTCCTGCCCCCACTTTCCGGAAGCCGGGCGATGGAGCCGGGCTATGGAGTCTGTGAGGTGGACCGGGGTTAGTTAGCGGCTAAGGTCGAGACTGTTTGGCGGGGTCACTGCTGTATCCAAGGCCCCGGAAACAATGCTTGGTACCTAGTCAGGGTCCAACAGGGAGCTGTTGAGAGGATGAGTGGTTATAAAGGGATCTTCAGATTCATAAGAATGCAACCCCTGGGGCTGGAGAGATGGCTCTGAGGTTCAGAGCAGTCGCTGCTCTTCCAGAGGGTCTGGGTTTGGTTCTCAGCACCCCAGTGTTGGTTCACGGCCATTGGTAACTCCAGCCCCGGGGGTCTGCCACCCTCTTCTGGCCCCCATCGGTACCAGGCATGCATGTGGTATACACACAGACATGCAGGCATATGAAATACAAACAAATATTTTAAAAAGAAAAGAATTAGGTCCATAATCTCCTTCTTGCTCTTGACCTTTTATTCACCCATTTATTTGTTTTTTTTTTTTTTTTTTTTCGAGACAAGGTTTTTCTGTTTTACTCTGTAGACCAGCTGGTTTGAACTTAGAGATTGGCTCGCCTCTGCCTCCTGAGTGCTGGGATTAAAGATGTGGGCCACCACTGCCTAGTGACATTTTATTTTAATTATTTATTTATTCATTCTTTTTTTTTTTTTTTTTTTCCCGAGACAAGGTTTCTCTGTGCAACAGCTCTGGCTGTCCTGGAACTCATTCTGTTGACCAGGCTGGCCTCACAGAGATCTGCCTGCCTGCCTCTGCCTCCATTTTTTTTTTTTTTTTTTTTTTTTTTTTTGGTTTTTCAAGACAGGATTTCTCTGTGTAGCTTTGGCTGTCCTGGAACTCGCTCTGTAGACCAGGCTGGCCTTGAACGCCTGAGTGCTGGAATTAAAGATGTGAGCTACAACTCACTAGTTTGTCATGACTCTTTATAAAATTTTTATTTTTATGTGTGTGAGTGTTTTGCCTGCCTGCATGTCTATGCCACTGTGCATCTGGATACCTGAAGAGGGCATCAGATCCCCTGGAACTGGAGTTAACCAACAGTTGTGAGCCTCCGCGTGGGTGCTGGGAATCAAACCTGAGTCCTCTGGGAGAGCAACCAGTGCTCTTAACCCCCTCCAGCCCCTGAAGTGTTATTTAAAGATGACTGATTAATTTTTGTTATTGTTATTTTGAGATACTGTCATGTAGCTTAGGCTGGGCCTCAGACTGGCTATGGAGGTGAGGATGACCTTCACCTTCCGGTCCTCTGCTTCCACCCCCTCCAGTCTGTGCACTGGGATTACAGGCTGCGTCACCACCCTGGGCTTATGTGGTACTAAGAATCAAACATGGGGCGCTCTATACATGCTAAGCAAGCACTCTGCCAACAAAACTATATCCAAACCTCTCGTTTCAATGAACAACCTTTAGATTGTGTAGCAAAGGTCGTATACAGATTTCATGCAAGCTTTTAAGCCCGTTTCCTCAAAGTGAACATCTCCACGCAGCCATGGTACGACGTTTGTCAAAATGGAGAATGTTGATGTAGCTACCTACCATACTCCTAGCCGAACTGCAGATCTTATTTGGATTTCGCATTTGCCCATCCGTGTCCTTGTGTGTCAGGATCCCTTCAGAGATACCATCTTGCCTTAGGGAGCTAAGCCTTTCACTGTGTAATCCACTCTCCCTGTGTGGCGGGGCATTGTCCCCGGGGATGAGGCAGGAAGCCCAGTCATTGGCACAGACTGAGCTCCCTGTCCTGAGGCCTAGGAAACACCTTGAGCCCAGGATTTCCTACTGGTGCTATTAAGGGATGCTGGCTCTGAGAGCCCCTGGTACAAATCCAGGTTCCCAGGGCCTCCCTGTCTCCTTCCTCCAAATAGATAGACACCTGAAAGAGAACGGAGACGATGCTCCAGCTTGCTGAGATTTTCGCTGGACCCGGTTCATCCATGCTGCTTCATCTGACTCCTGTTCCTTCCTGGGTCCTCACGAGGGGCAAGCCCCCATACACGCCTTCTCAGCTTCGCTCCTCCTTTCCCTGGTCCTGGGATCATCTTCTGACCCCAGGCCATCAGGGGGACAGTTTCTGGGTGGTCCCAGCTCCCCAGGGAGTGAGCCTCGAAACTACAGATGAACGAAAGACAGCCCAGTCGGTCGGTCGCAAAGATGCACAGCGAGGGTCCCTGCTCTCCAGGAGCTCACATCACAGCTCTAGTGACAAGTGATGAGAATGAATGATTGTGTGTGCCTTGTGGGACGGGCCCTGTCGGAGCGAATGTGCGGATGTAGTATACACACGCACGCGTGTGGCAGACAGCTCAGAGACAGAGCCGGAGGCTGGGACAGTGAGGGGCGGCTGGGACAGCTTCTCAGATGAAGTCATGCTGGACTTGGGACTTAAAGAATGCTTGTTGGAGAGACAGGAAAGAAAGCCACCCCAGGCAGCATCATTAGCAGGTGCAAGGTGCAGGGGCCTTTGAGAGCTTGCATGGGGGAAGCCGGGCTGTGTGGGGAAGAGCGGCAGTCCTGTCTTTTTTTTGGCGGAGGGGAGGGCGGGTTTTGAGACAGGGTTTCTTGGTGTAGTTTTGGTGCCTGTTCTGGAACTCACTCTGTAGACCAGCTGGCCTCGAACTCACAGAGATCCGCCTGTCTCTGCCTCCCGAGTGCTGGGATTAAAGGTGTGCGCCGTCGCCGCCCAGCTGCAGCCCTGTCTTTAAGAGAACAATGGTCAGTGGTGGCCAGAAGCCACCAAGGGTCATGAGCCATGGAATTCTTAGCTTGGCCCTTTGGGAAGCCCTGTGGGTCGTGGACTGGAGTCTGGGGACAGCTGGTGGGCATCTGCATGGGAATCTAAGAAACAGTGGGACCTGGGCCAGAGCAGTAGGGTTAGGTGTGGGGGACAGACTAGGGGATGTAGGGGTAGAGCTTAGAGAATGGGTTGGGGGCGGGGGCGGGGGGGGGGGGGGGAAGGCTGAAAGGTGGAGTTTAGTGATTTCAGAATTCTGCTTGCCTGGAGAAGGAAAGAGACGGAAGGAGAAGCGGAATGGGTGGCGTGGTCTTCCTCCAACACCCAGAAGAGCATCTTGAGTGGGTATGCACATGAGCTGTGGAGAGACTGGGCTGGCCGCTGGGCCCTGCCTTCACTTCCAAAGGGGGTGGGTCCCAGGCTAGTGAGGGAGAAGCAACCTGGCCTTTGTTCCTGAGATCCTGGAGGGGGTGGGATGGCGCATCCAGGGAAGAGGCATCTATCTGGGAGCGACTGGGGTTGAAGTCGGAGAAAGAGGCATAGTTTGGCCCCAGGGAATCAAGAGGAGGCATGAATTAGATAGTTCAGGTGCAGAAGTCAGCGGAATCCAGTATCCTCCTCTAACCTGGATGTAGACAGGGAAAATCATGGGATTTCCACGGGGACTCTGAGAGTTGAGGAGGTGAGCGGGCCCATGACGCCATCTTTAGACACTTCAAGACCTGCTAGAACTCTGGAAGTGGCTGAAGTCTCACCCGGAGGGGCTCGCTGTCCTCTGCTTGATATGGGAGGGGTCCAAGTGCTGGCAAATACCTGTGTAGCCGGGAAGAGACCAAGAACTGAAGTCTACCAGCTCCCCCATGCAGAGAGTCCAACTCTTTGCTGAACACCATTGGGGGCTGTGAAGGGTCTGAGACTGCACCCCACATACAGGCTAACAAATCGGCCCACACATGTCACAGCTGCCCGTAAAAGCCAAGCCTGCTGGGCGAGTGATGAAGGACTGTTTACTGCTCACGGCAGGGGCAATGTGCAGGAACTCCAGGTTCCCAGGTCCTCCAGGGTCTTGCCGAAGGACCCAGGGATGCCCGGGCCCAGGAAGGACCGCATTTCAGGAGGGGAACCCAAAACACTGATGAGGGATGGGTGCTTATTCCATAGCAGGGCAGCATGCCCGACCTTGTGTACCCCTTAGCTTTGTGTTATGTCCTGGAAATGGCCGACTGGAACAAAAGACATTCAGAGGAGGTGGAAGAATGTAAGAGAACCTCCCCCCAAAACCATTCAGTTGTGGAGAACCAGCATCACATTCCCCTACCCTTACTGCAGCTTGGTGTAGGGGCGTGGTTAAGCCACTGCCTCTTAGCCTTTTCTTTCTTTCTTTCTTTCTTTCTTTTTTTTTTTAAGATTTATTTATTTATTATGTATACAGAAGAGGCCGCCAGATCTCATTACAGATGGTTGTGAGCCACCGTGTGGGTGCTGGGAATTGAACTCAGGACCTTCGGAAGAACAGTCGGTGCTCTTAACCTCTGAGCCATCTCTCCAGCCCCTGTTAGCCTTTTCTTACACAGAAGCTTCGGGGAAATCTCAATGGCTGTGTCCACGCCTGGAATGCGGATACAATGTTGGAGCTTCAGCAGCTGTGTTGGGTCATAACACAGTAATAACACCCAGAAGAGCAGCAGGTGACCTAGGTGTCTGATGGTGGTGGGAGTGACCAGCTGGTATACCAGCTAGGTACTGGTAACCTCTGGGCTGCTTTTCATGACAGAAAAAAAAATTCTATCTTATTTCAAGTTTTAAAATTTATGCACATCAGGCCGGGTAGCAGTGGCCCATGCCTTTAATCCCAGCATTCAGGAGGCAGAGCCAGGCGGATCTCTTTGGGTTCTAGGCCAGCCTGGTCTACAGAGCGAGATCCAGGACAGGCACCAAAAGTACACAGAGAGCCGGGCGGTGGTGGCGCACGCCTTTAATCCCAGCCCTCGGGAGGCAGAGCCAGGTGGATCTCTGTGAGTTGGAGGCCAGCCTGGTCTACCAAGTGAGCTCCAGGAAAGGCGCAAAGCTACACAGAGAAACCCTGTCTCGAAAAACCAAAAAAAAAAAAAAAAAAAAAAAAAAAAAGTACACAGAGAAGCCCTGTCTCAGAAAACAAAAACAAACAAACAAGAAAAACTATGCACATCAGAACTTAATCCTAGCTGATGCAGAGCTAAATCAAAGCAGGGGGGGAGATGGATGGGGTTGTGTGTGTGTGTGTGGGGGGGGGGTTAAAGCCACCAGCAGAGAGAAGGGTCAGCAGGACACTCCCTCCCCAGCCCCCTCCCTTCCTGAAAACCCATTCACGAGGGAGCCTGGCCGGCCCCACCGACCAGCAGCATCCATTTGAAGGCGGGCGAGCCACAAGCTGGCCCCATTCACAAACCCTGTCCTCCTTTGAAAGCCAATCAGCGCGCGAAGCGTGACTGGGTGGTGGCCAGCGTCGGCCCATCTGTCACGCCCTTTCATCGAGCCGGGCCACCGCCGCGGGCCGGGATGGTGATGAGCCAGCCACCCCCGCCCCCCACCCCGGTTTCCCTTTGTACCCCGGGGACACGCGGCGTGAGGGCATCGCAGCGCCTGCTGCATTATTCAGGACTGCCCTCCCCGTCAGTTTTTTTTTTTTTTTTATTACGAACATGCAGATCGCTCCAGGTCCCAAACTTCCCACCCAGGAGCCAGGGACCTCCCTCTAGGAGTCGCGCACGGCTTTGTCCCCGGGACTTCCTGGGGGCTCCGTGGCCTAATTTGCCTTTTGAGTGGATGCTGCTGGCTGCTAGCTCGGCGCTAGGCCTGGGTATCCCTCTCCCCAGCGAGTCTTTGGGCCCTAGTTCCTCGTGGAGCAACCGTGGTCGTGACCCACCCCAGCACGCCCGCCGGTGACGTCAGCCTCTGGCAAGGGCGACTAAGGCTGCCCACTGGGCCTCCTAGGCTCTGTAGCCCCATCTCAACCCCCTGTCCCTCACAAGCTCCTGACACACAGGCTATTGACTGCTCCCCTCCCCCCGGGGGGGGTAGGGTCTAGAGAGAATCCCACCCCCCTCCCCAAACCCCCAGCTGGTAAACGAAGGCATGATGGCAATGCACAGTTAAGAGTAATGGAATGCGGTGATATTTCGGGCCTGGCAGACCTATTTCTGGAAGCCTCAGAAATTAAAGTGTGAAGCTTTGTGCTTGCAGCTGCTACTAGGAGCCTCGCGCGAGCTCTTCTAAAAGCTATGAATAAAGCTCGTGGGGCCCGCAGCTCGGATCACTGTGGCTATTTATCCCCGCCGCCCGCCGCCACCGCCGCCGCCGCTTTCATTTCTGCGCCCTTCTTTTATTTGAGATGTTAGAGCTTTTTAGATGAAGGGGACGCAGCAGCCAGCGCGGAGCACACAAGACATCCCAGTGGGGGGAAATGTCCCCGTTTTCCTCTCGATTGTCCCTGCGCCTCTAGGGAGGAACCGCTTGCTCATGGGGAGCGGTTGCCTCTGTCTCCCCTTTGAGTGGGCTCCTGGAGGCTTGTCACTCTGCTGCAGGGGGGCAAGGGGCTTCCTGAGAGAGCATGCCACCCGTCACGGCCGCCCCCCGCCCTGTGTGTGTGTGTGTGTGTGTGTGTGCATGCATGGTAAGAGTTGAACTTGGTTGGACCAGATGGCAGGACCCCGGGCCTGTTGCAAGCTCTCTTCCTGTACCCCAGGGAGGAAAGACAGCTTGCTGGTTCCCATCTCCTGGTACACCCCCCCCCCCACACACACACCTATGGCTGCTGGCGGTTGGTGCCATTCGTGGGCAGTGGGACAAAGCATGGGCTCTGCCGTTAGAGTCACCTGGGTCCAGGTGAGGTCGGTGCTGCTCACCAGCCGCAGGGCGTGGGGACAGGCTGCCACTTTCCCTTTCTGGACCTCGGTGTTCTCTCCTGAAAGGGAGGGCAGTAGCAGGCCCACTGTTGAGGTCAGGCGTGAGGTACCTGGCACACATAAAATCACAATGTCTATTGGAAAACTGAAGTTATCCGGGAACTCGGGAGAGCTAGGGCTTCCTTCCTGTGGCACTTGTTCTGGACCAGGGGAGGGGCTCAGAAAGACCAGGTTCCAACTCCAGCTCTGTTATCTCCTGGTTTTGTGAGATGGGCGGGTTGTGACACATCACCAAGCCTCAGTTTCTTCATTTGTGATAAATGCTTCCCTCGAAGGGTGTAGGGAGGATCGAATCAATGTTTATAAACAACCCACATGAAGGGCTGCTGTACAAGGATGGAGATCTGAACTCGGGTCTCCAGCACCTGTGTGAAAAGCTGGGTACCCCGGTGTGTGCTAACTTCTGGGAGGAAGAGACTGGGGATTCCTGGAACTCTGGCCAGCCAATTCCAGCCAGATCAGTGAGTTCTAGGTTCAGAAGAGACACTGTCTTAATTAAGCAGAGGGCTGGAGAGATGGCTCAGAGGTTAAGAGGCTGCCCTTCCAGAGGACCTGGGTTCAATTCCCAGCATCTACATAGCTGCTCTGTAATTCCAGTTCCAAGGGATCCCATGCCTTCTTCTGGCCTCTGAGGATGCCAGGCATGCACAGGATGCATGATGCACAGGTGCGCATGCATGCAGGCAAAACACACACATATTGAAAAAAAAAAAAGGTGGAGGGAGAGAACCAAGTCCATCCTCCAGCCTCTGTACATGCAATGAGGAATGCTTGTACACATATACACAGTAATAATAAACAAATGAAAATTTTAAAAAAAATTAAGATTTATAAATAATTGTTCCTGAGGGGCTAGGGAGATGAATCAGTTGGTAAAGTGCTTGCCTGGAAAGCTTGAGAACCTGAGTTCAGTCTCCAGTGTGTGTGTGTGTGTGTGTGTGTGTGTGTGTGTGTGTGTGTGTGTGTGTGTGTGTGTGAATCTCTGGCAGTATCATGCATGCACTTATGATTCCAGAACTGAGAAGGCAGAGACAAGAAGGTCCCTGGAACTCACTGGGCAGCCAGCCCAGCCTGCTTGGTAAGTTCCAGGCCAGTGAGAGATGCTATTTCAAAAATAAAGTGGATGCCACTTGAGGAACAACAGCTGAGGTTGTCCTCTGCCTTCCACACACACAAAATAAGTGTAGATTTTTTTTTTTTTTTTAAGAGGGAAGTTTTGGGGCTGGAGAGATGACTCAGCAGTTAAGAGCACTTGACTGCTCTTCCAGAGGACCTGAGTTCAATTACCAGCAACCACATGGTGGCTCACAACCATCTGTAATGGGATCAGATTCCCTCTTGTGTGCATGAAGACAGAGCACTCATACACATAAAATACAGGAATAAATAAATCTTTTTTTTTTTTTAAAGAGGGAAGTCTTAAGTCCGGTTACCAGTTTACAGAAAATATAGGAAGGAGGTGAGCATGCTAACTGATACCACGGGATTCAATCTGTAAGATTTTGTATTTGGGGAATCCTGTAGGGCAAATGACCTCTAATCCTGGGGGCTGGGGTGAAATGTGAAGATTTTATGTGCGTGCTAGTTCAACAAACCGACTGTGACCATTAAAAAGACCACGGGGAATTTTATATTCATGGAATGTTTTTGATAACTCTGGCTGGCCTCGAACGCTCAGAGATTCATCTGCCTCTGTCTCCCCAGTGCTGAGATCAAAGGTGTGTGCCTGGCTTGGGGTCAGTTTTTTATGTGCGATGACAGTAGACACTTTATGATTCAGACACACATTGAAGAAACTACTGCAGTCTGCGGTGACAGATGTGTGCTTTGTGAGGGTCTCGTGGGGTGGTGGTGTAAGTGGACACGCAGATGAGGCGGTATTAGTCACGTGTGCCTCAAGGCTGGCTGCCGTGATACTGGGGTTTGCTAAACTATCTCTCTACTCTTGTTCCTGTTCGAATATTTCCACCAAGGTGGACAGGCGTGTGGGAGAGCAGTCCTCTTCGGGTGGGAAGGGCCCTCCTGTCTGTCTCCTCCCTGCTCGCCTGGACTACTGCGACAGCTGTCCTCTGCCAGCCCTTGGTCTATCTCTCTCCTGCTAACCTTCCCATTGTGCTGCCAAAATCATCTTCCTAAAATACAAATCAGATTATATTATTTTCCTGCTTAAAGCTCCTCCGGTGGCTTCCTGTTGCCAGGAATCTATTTAGAGTATAAAATGTTTCCCATGTCATTCAGAGTCCTTTCCCATCTAAGTTCACCTTTCCTGTCCGGTTCCAGACTCCAGCCCAGCCCTCAACTCCTCGCGAAGAAACTTTGGCCGGGTTTGCCAGGTATTGGGAAGCCTTGCTGACTCCTTCCCTCACACGGTTCCGTCCAGCAGGCCCTCCTCCTCATCTATTGAAGACTAAAATATTTGTCAAAGGTCAGTCCTCCATGATGGTCTCAGAAGGTTTTGCACTGTCAACCAAACATCCCTGCTTCCTCGCTTTCTGACATATGGTAGCATCTGTCTTTCTGGCCCTCTGTTGTTGGATGGAGCCATCTGGCCGGCTTTAACCAGTGGGTTGTAAGTGGAAGACATGCATATCGCTTCTGGGCCAGGAATTCAATTGCTAATTCAAAAATGCTTCCGAGCCCTCTTTTCCTCTGACTCAGCGATGGGCCATGTGCAGATAAAGACTGCTCCATCAGGCTGGGTTCTGGAGTGAGTACAGTGCCAGTCAGACCTCCTGGGCCTCTGCGCAGGCTGGGTTGCATGGGGTAAACCAGTCTGGGTAGTTGTTCCTCTAGCATAATCTAATCTATCTGAACTAAGTCTTCCTTGGAGTTGGAACAGAGCAGGCTAGCCTCTGCTCTTTTACATGGGTGTAAACTGTGCCTAGCCGGGCGGTGGTGGCACACGCCTTTGATCCCAACACTCAGCAGGCAGAGCCGGGCGGATCTCTGTGAGTTCGAGGCCAGCCTGATCTACAGAGCGAGATCCAGGAAAGGCGCAAAGCTACACAGAGAGACTCTGTCTCGAAAAACCAAGACAAACCAAACCAAAAACCAAACCAAAAAACTATGCCTAGATGACACTTCCTTCAGGTTAGGATAGGTATATTGTATTCTTTCGTTCTGTGCGCAGGCTCTAGCTCCTTTTGTGGTGCCAGATAGATGGAAATACAAACTGTATGTGTCCATAGCCTTATGGTTATGTGCATGGGGTTAAAATTTTCTTTTTAATTATGTGTAGATGTGTTTGTCTGTATGTGGGTATGTGCATGTGAGTGCATTACCTGTGGAGGCCAGGAGAGGGAGTCAAATCCCCTGGAACTGGAGTTAAGATGGTTGTGAGCTGCCATGTGGTGCTGGGAACCACTATCAGGCCCTCTGCAAGAGCAGGAAGTGCTCTTAACTGCCGAGTCATCTCTTCAGTTAAACAAACAAACAAACAAACAACAACAAAAAAAACAACAACGTTCCCTTCTTGCCAGAAGCTCCTACACTCATTAGTCCTGGTGATGATGAGCCTTGGCAGTGGAGTCGGCACCTGGCATGTTCCCTTTGGTGGACGGCGGCCCCACCCCAGGGGTAAAGCCTGGGCCTCTAAGCCACTCATAATTCTTTCCCCCTTGTGACGGTAATCAAATTAGATCTGGGTATACCAGCCAACTCTGGGCAATGGGGCATGAGGACAAGATTCCTAAACGCCCCCCGCTCCTCCTCCTACCCCCAGTACAAAAGAGCAAGAGATGAGAAACATAGTCAGCCATTTTTTTTCTTTTTAAATTGAACTCCTCTGGCCCCATACAATATATTTTGGTCATGTTTGGATTTCCTGGCCGTCAAGTCTGAGACAGGAGTCATGCGTATCTTCTGTATGGGGAGAGAGCCAGGAAGCAGGGGAGACAGAGCGGGGGACGGGGACAGGAAAGAATGAGGGAGGACAGAGGGAAAACCAAGACGGGGTGGACTTCGGATCTTGTCATTTCCTCCCAGGGACATCTGAATTGTCCCTCCAAATGGCAGAAGGTGGAACATTTATCCCACGGCTTTCACTGGTCGCCTGCCAAACCTCAGTTTGCTGGAACCGGCTCTTCCCTGGTGGCTTCCGAGGGACAGGAACCCAGTGGGTGTTTCTCTGCCTAATTCTGTCCTTGCTGGACCTGCCCGTGGCACCCTGCTTTCACACTCTCTTCTCTCCGGTTTCTCGGCCGCTTCTCCCTCCCGGGCTTGTCCTGCTCTCTGTCCACCGGTTCCTGGTTTCCTTCCCAGTCTCCTTCCCGAGACTCTCGGTGACGAGCTCTTGGATTCTGTTCTAGTCTTCCTCACTGCTACCCACTCTCCCTGGGCAGACCATTCCATGAAATTGTTCCTCCTCCTCATCCACAGCCCTAGCTCTCTCCTGAGCCCTGTATGCTATCATCCTGTCTGTCTGTCTGTCTGTCTGTCTATCATCTATTCATCTATCTATCTATCTATCATCTCTCTCTATTTATCTATCATCATTTCTATGTACCTATCATCTATCTATCTATCTATCTATCTATCTATCTATCTATCTATCTATCTTCTATCATATATCTATTTATCTATCTATCTATTATCATTCATCATCTATCTATCTACCTATCTATTTGCCTACCTACCTACCGATTTATCTCTCCATCCAACATATCTTGACTGAGGAATGTGCCAGGGTTGGGGACAGAGAAAACAGGCGTTCGCCTTCTGTGAGTGCTCGCCAACTTGGAGCCAGGGGACAAGAGCCAAGGAAACAAATAAACCAGATATTTTTAGAGAGTGGGAAGTAGATGAAGCCAAAAAGCAGGTCAGTGTGATAGGGTGTGTGCATACGTGCAAGTGATTGGAATGACTGCTCGAGGGGGTGATGTGTGAACAGAGATCATGTCGTGGCATGCGTCAATTATTACCGTGCAAGAGTGGAAGTCGCAGAAGTATAGAGGACTTCCTAACATGCTTGTTTAAAGAAGAAAAAGAAGGCCAGCGTGGCTGGGGCAATGTGAGAGCGAAGGAATGTGGTTGGAGATAAAGTCAGAAAAAGAGCAGGGACCTGATCAAGCAGGGCAGGGAGCACCCATTTAATAAGATCCCCTGGGTGGCGATTATGTAAGCCTCTGTCCATCGGAGAGCCACTAGGTAGACAGAGAAGAAGAGCTGCTCCGTGCAAAACGCTATTCTTAAAAACTATTTTGGAAAGTCTAAAACACACAGAAGGATAGAGCAGGGCTCCAACCTCCCATGTACCCGTCACCCGGCTTCAGTACCACCCACTGTATTTCACAAAGGAAACTGAAAATAGTAGCCAGGATGTGGGAGGAAACCCAGGGAAGTATTGTGTCAATAAAGGATGTCTAAGGGAGAGGGGTCAACAGAGGCCGATGAAGGCCGGAGGTTCTGTAGTTTGAGGAAAGGCCTCACCTCTGCCATCTTGCTGCGGAGGCTCATCACGGTAAGGACAGGTGACCATGGAAGCGCCCCCTCAGCCACATCTGTGTTTTCTTTTGTCTAAGTGTCTCGTGTGGTTCTTGTGGAGGACAAAAACAGAGTCTGAGACTTGAGTTCCCACAGTCCGTTTGGGAGGAGGTCTTGGGAAGGCAGAATGAGGGTCTCAGCTAATTCTGAAGAGCAGGAGGCTCGGGAGCCTAGCCTATGGTTTCTTACGCCATTTCTTAGGACTATGCTGAGCACAGTTGTGGCTACGTCGCCCTGTGTGCGGGCTGGATGAGTTTCCCAGGCTACATCCAAGGTTGCGGTCTGGCCATGTGGTGTCCACGAAAGAGGGCCGCTGACCACATGGTGCTAGTGGTGATGTGGGCTGCCTTACAGCTGCATGTGGCTCTGTGGTGGGTGAAGACGGGGAATGCAGCACTCTTACAGTGTCTTGTTTTGAGACGGGGACTCCCTACATGCCCCTGGCGGAGCTGGAACCCAGTATGTAGGCCAGGCTAGCTTCAAATTTGCAACAATCCTCCTGCCTCTGTCTTTCAAGTGCTGGAATTATAGATAGGCTCAACAAGGCTTGTCATGTGTATACTAGGATCTAAACACTGAGTATCCCTCTATTGTCCAGGCCGGGAGCACAGAAATCATTCTAAATGCTTCTGCTCATCTGTCTCAGCTCTTGTGGTCCTATCTTGAGTACACTTGAGATAGCCTCCTTATCTGGCATTAAGTGACACACTCCCTCCAACAAGGCCACACCTCCTAATCCTTAAGTCGTGCCACTCACTAATGACTAAGCATCCAAATATATGAACCTGTGGGGGACATTCTTGTTCGAACCACCACACTGGTGAAGAAGCCATTGAGAGACCGTGTGGGGAGGGAGGAGGGGGTCTGAGTCTTTTGGGACACACTGTGAACTCTCCGATCAAGCCTGAAGCCACCTCTTCCCCTCTGTTCCACAGATGCATGAGGTGCTGAGTGTTTTACATTGCTTAAGCCAGTTGAACTGGAGTTTTGTTTATTCTAGCCTAAATATTCCCAACTGATAGAGGAACTAGTTCATGAATAGAGCTAGGGCCCTAAAAGTGGAACTGGCTCCGTTAGAAGGGTCAGGATGGAGGGCTGTGAGGCCCTGCATCTGGAGCTGGGAGACTGCGGTTGACCAGAGCTGGTCACTCAGGCTCCCAGGCTCCTCTCTTACTTCTTGGGATGCGGGTCCTGTGCCTGCTGGCTGTAGCAGTAGCCACTCCGAGACCGTTGGACTGGATTGGCGGTTTCTTGTTACTGTTAGTAAACTGCTATAAATAGGCAACTTCATCATCAGACTAAACAGAAGAGAAGAAATACAGCATGGAGAAGGGGATGTCTTGCTTTAAAAACACAAAACAAAACTGAATGGGGTGTGACGGCGCACGCCTTTAATCCCAGCACTCAGGAAGCAGAGGCAGGTGGATCTCTGCTGTGGGATGTTCTGTATGTTAAATGTGTTACTCTGATTGGTTAATAAATAAAACACTGATTGGCCAGTAGCCAGGCAGGAAGCATAGGTGGGACAAGCAGAGAAGAGAATTTGGGGAAGTGTAAGGCGGAGGAGGGAGACACTGCCAGCCGCCACCATGACAAGCAACATGTGAAGACGCCGCTAAGCCACGAGCCATGTGGCAAGGTATAGATTTATAGAAATGGGTTAATTTAAGATAGAAGAACTAGATAACAAGAAGCCTGCTACGGCCATACAGTTTGTAAACAATATAAGCGTCTGTGTGTTTATTTTATAAGTGGGCTGTTGGACTGCTGGGGCTTCGCAGGACACGCATCTCTACAGATCTCTGTGAGTTTGAGGCCAGCATGGTCTATATAGTGAGTTCCAGGATAGCCAGGGCTATATAGAAAGACTCTGTTTCAGAAACACAAACAAAACCAAGTAAAATTGCTGAGATCCTGAAACCTGGCAGGCCCAGAAAAGCCCAGGAACTTCGATCCAAGATACACTTGTGAGTAAATGAGCAGGCACTCCAGGTGTATAGTGCATTATCTGGCATGTGGAAGCAGAGAGAGGACACTGTGTGAGACAGAGTGGGGTGTTGATGAAGCTGCTCCCCATCTCCTTCCTGACACAGCTTGAGACCAAGGAGACCACCATTCCTGTCACAGACGTGAGTGGGTACAGCTTATGAGCAAGGACCAGATTTACACACCTCCCTTCATGTCCCTTCAATTTGCTCTTAGGTCTGGCTCAGGACTGGGCTTGAGGCTGGGGCTTTGGGAAGGCTGCCAAGGTTCGTTCATTGCTTAGAGGACCAAACAGCCCTTTCCTGGTCCTGAGCGGAGCACACAGAAGACATCTGTCAGCATCAGTACCATCCAGAGTCAAAGACCAGTTTCATCTAGATGTTTGGTCTTTATATACTAGCTCTCGGAATCATCCAGAAACAGACAAACTTGACGTCATCGCAGGGTGTTATACCGGCAGAGAAACGCCAAGCTAGGATGGAGACATTGGGTGGAAGACACTGCAACTCCTGATGTATTTCTCCATTTTCCCAAACAGTATGGGTTAGTCTTCTTACGGCCGAACCACTGAAGCGCTGGGTTCTCATACCTGCAGATCACAGGAAGTTCAGTAAAATACAGCTTCTTGTAGCCGGGGAGATAGGCCAGTCAACAAAGTGCTTGCCGAATCCTAAGGACCTGGAGCCGAATCCTCAGCACCATGGAGAAAAGGAGAAGAGAAGGTGGTCTGCCAGCTGGTCATCCCAGTGCTGGGGGTGTGAGACCGTGAATCCCTGAAGCTTGCTGACAGACCTTACATTAAAAAACGAAGTGAATGGCTGGGCGGTGGTGGCGCACGCCTGTAGTCCCAGCACTCGGGAGGCAGAGCCAGGTGGATCTCTGTGAGTTCGAGGCCAGACTGGTCTACAGAGCGAGTTCCAGGAACGGCACAAAACTAGACAGAGAAACCCTGTCTCGAAAAACCAAAAAAAAAAACCAAAAACAAAAACGAAGTGAATGGCTCCTGAGAAACAACTCCTTGACCTCTGGTCTCCACACGCGTGTGTATCCACATATAAAATTCAAGCCCCACCCCCTCCTTCTTGGGCTTTATCTCCAAAAATTTGATTCCTTCCATGTAGAATTGGGCTCAGAGATCTGCGTTAAATGTTCCACAGACAGGTGGCTAGGGAAACCCTCCTTGAGAATGTTGCATTTAGGGCCATTTCACACTCCTTAGCCATGGGTAACAGGATTAGTGTTTTGCCCTTGCAGTCTCTGTACCTGGTGTAGGGCACAGAGTAGGAGTTTGGCGGAACCATATTTACTAGGCCCCAAAATGCAGGGTTTGCCCCTCGTCAAGGAAACTGCTCTTTGCGGCAGACAAGAGACCATTATAGAAAACTGCAACCAACCAAAATGCAGAGTTGTGGAACCCAGTCCCAGGGGACACGTCTACAAAGCAACTCCTGAGCCTACAGCTCAGGGAACATTCCAGAAGAATGGGCAGAAAGACTGTAAGAGGCAGAGGATCGGGGAGTTTGCTGTGAGACCGTCAGAAGCCACACCTGTAAAGTCTCACCCAAATAACTGCCCAAACATGAGCTGAACAAGGACAACAGCAGTAGACCTGCCAAAGCAGATGGCGGAAAGAGCAATAGGGCCGCCGTCCTACACACAGAACTACAGGCAACTCAGGGAGGCTGAGAGTGGGAGAAACAGTCTTCCCCAGAGAACGTAACAATTGATTATCAAGCCGGGCGGTGGTGGCACATGCCTTTAATCCCAGCACTTGGGAAGCAGAGGCAGGGGGATATCTGTGAGTTCGAGGCCAGCCTGATCTCCAAATCGAGTTCCAGGAAAGGTGCAAAACTACACAGAGAAACCCTGTCTCAAAAAACAAAACAAAACAATTGATTATCAATACCAATGGTCAGCCCTGAAAACATGCACACAAGTAACATGATACAGACCGAGCTGGTCTGTATATATAGGAATATATATGTATGTACATACACATCTATGCATGGGACAACCGTGAATGAGAAAAGAGGCATGGATTTGAAAGGGAGCCAAGGGGTGTAGTGGAGCATTTGAAGGAATGGGAAGGGAGAAACGATGTAGTTGTATCTTGATCTCAAAACAACAAAACAAAACCAGGCAGCGCGGATTCCAGAGCCCAGAGAGTTGGGGGGGGGGGCGGCACACAGATCGAAATGCCAGGGGCTCACCAGCCCCCAGTCTCGGGTCCTCCAGCCTTTCATGCTACTTTAATGGGGCTGCTGGTCCAGCTCTGGAGTGTGCAACCAGTGCGTCTGGGATCTTCACTTGGTGTCCCTTGTACAAGCAGGAGAGTTCGATGTGTGTGTGTGTGTGTGTGTGTGTGTGTGTGTGTGTGTGTGTGTGTGTGTTAGGCATGCATGCATGTGTGAGTGTGAATGATTTCCAGCCTTTTCCGTGTGTGTCGTCTCCTCTCCCCCAACACTTGGTGAGAGTGTGTTCTGAGAGCCCCAGGGAAGCAGTTTTACTTTCTTGGCACCTTGGGTGGCTCCTGTGTCAGCTTCACATGCCCTGGATCAAAGGCTCGAGGGCTGTCAAGGTCAGGATATTTAAAGTCACATTCTTGGGAGTGCTCTGGACACTCGGGGGGAGACAAGTGCACAGGGCACAGCTGTCAGCGTCACAGCTGCTGTGGGCGGTCAAGTCCGACAGCACACACCCGGCACAGGTGTCGCCTTGGGTTTTGGTTTTGTTTCCTTGTATTTTCAAGACGGGGTTTCCCTGTGTAGCCCTGGCTGTCCTGGAACTCACTCTGTAGATCAGGCTGGCCTCGAACTCACAGAGAGCCACCTGCCTCTGCCACCACACCTGGCTTATCGTTTCTAGCTGGTGGTGTCTCCGTGACTGCTTGTTTCTCTTTATTTATTCTCCTAAATACTTAGTTCAGCAGCATTTTATTCATTTGCGTGCTTGTTTTTGAGACAGGATATCTCATAGGTTGGGCTGACTTCCACCTAACTAAGGATAACTAACTAAGGTAACTGAGGATAACCATGAACTCTGATTCTCCTGCCTCTGCCGGCAGAGTTCTGGATGACAGGTGGGCGCCATCATGCCTGGCTGGGCACCGACTTTATGCCAGATATTAGGATACCAAGAAATACAAATGTGATCCCTACCCCCTGTGAATTCAGAGTGGAAGACGGCGGAGCAGTGGGCGCGCTTCCAGGGAAACCTTCCAAAAACAGGACCCTGACATGAAGACATATTTAAGTAGATATTACCCAGCCAACTTCTGTTTCTGCCTAAGATGGAACAACAGAAATGGAATTTGCCCTCTGTCCTCCAGTAATTAAAAAGTTCTACAAAATAAGCAGGGTATGGCTGTTCATACCTACAATCCCAGCACTTCTGAGGTTAAGGAAGGAGTATTTCCAGGAGTTCCCTGCCAGCCCTAGACTATAGGATGAGACGCGGTTATCTTGTTAGGGTTTCTATTGCTGCAAAGAGACACCATGACCACATGGCCACGGCAACTCTTATACAGGGAAACATTTCACTGGGGTGACTCGCTTACAGTTTCACAGGTTCAGTCCGTTCTCATCATGGCGGGGAGCGTGGCGGCCTGCAGGCAGACATGGTGCTGGCTACATCTTGATCTGAAGAAGGCAACAGGAAATGGACTGTGACACTGAGCGAGTGCTTAAGCAAAAGAGTCCTGGAAGCCTGCCCCCACGGTGACACACTTCCTTCCACAAGACCCCACTTCCCAAAGGTGCCACTCCCTATGAGCTTATGGGGCCAGTGACATTCCAACCACCACATGGTCTCGATAAACAAAACGACAACCAAACAAAACATGATGCACAGACTGTATGAAGCGGTATCTCTGGGCCCTTCACTGTCAGGAGTAGTCCAGAGCACCCCCAAGAATGTGACTTGAGGGGCTGGAGAGATGGCTCAGAGGTTAAGAACACTGACTGTTCTTCCAGAGGTCCTGAGTTCAATTCCCAGCACCCACATGGTGGCTCACGACCATCTGCAATGAGATCTGGCGCCCTCTTCTGTTCTGCAGGGATACATACAAACAGAACACTGTACCTTCATATAGTTTTCAGGACAGAACGCAGGCAGGAGGCAGATGGGCAGAGTCCAAGAGTCTCTCTGAGTTGAGGGAATGGATCAAGATGACCAGGGAAGGGACCAGGGAGGCCAAAGCAGCTGAAGTGTGGAGGGAGGGAACCGAAGAGAAGAGAGCTGCAGAGAGAGGTAGGAGAATGATGGGGGTCGGGGGAGGGTCAGAAGTCTGCAGAGGGTCCCTCTGAGTCTTTAGCTGAGATTGACCAGAGCATGTATGTGAGAAGGTCAGGAAGAGGAAACAGTCCCTGGTGCTCACACAGACAAGGAATAGACTACGTTCTTACCCCGTAAATCACGGTGTCAGCATAACCCAGAGGAGGGTGCAGTCACGGGCAAAATCGCCTTTAGACCAATGGAAATCATTCCAAATAACAATGCATAAGAGAGAACTTTGAAACATCAAACTATTTCCAGATAACTGAACTCTGACCCACAATTTATTCCAGAGTAGTTCAATGGGAGCCGGAGAGATGGCTCAGCAGTTAAGAGCACTTGTTGCTCTTCTAGAAGACCCTAGTTTGATTCCCAGCATCCATAGAGAGGCTCACAACCCTCTTTTTTTTTTTGTTTTTTGTTTTTTGTTTTTCGAGACAGGGTTTCTCTGTGTAGCTTTGTGCCGTTCCTGGAGCTCACTTGGTAGCCCAGGCTGGCCTCGAACTCACAGAGATCCACCTGGCTCTGCCTCCCGAGTGCTGGGATTAAAGGCGTGCACCACCAACGCCCGGCTCACAACCCTCTATTATTCCAGTTTCAGGGGAGCCAATGCTTTCTTTTGGTCTCCATGGGAACCAGGCATACAAGTGATGGGCAAATGTATTCAGTCAAAACACCCATACGTATAAAAATTTAAGAAGAGGGGGACATGGTGGTGCAAGTCTTTAATCCCAGCACTCAGGAGGCAGAGGCAGGCGGATCTCTGTGAGTTCGAGGTCGGCCTGGTCTACAGAGTGAGTTCTAATACAGCCAGAGCTGCACAGAGAAATCCTGTCTCAAAAAACAATAACCAAAAACAACAAAAATATTAGTCATACAAATAGCTGGGAAAAATGCAACCCACAATAGGATATCAGTCAGTAAAAATACCCATAAATGAGCCAGGCACTGGTGGTGTACACCTTTAATCCCAGCACTTAGGAGGCAGAGCCAGGCAGATCTCTGTGAGTTCAAGGCCAGTCTGGTCTACAGATTGAGATCCAGGACAGGCACCAAAGCTACACAGAGAAACTCCGTCTCAAAAAAACCAACCAACCAAACAACAACAACAAAAACAAAAAAAAAAAAACCCAAAAACCAAAACAAACAAAAAACCATCCATAAATGACATAGAGATTAGAAAAAAAGATATTAATAGACAAAGACATTAAAAGTAGTTGTTATATGCTCAGGAAAGGAAAGTGTTAAACATATTAAATAGATGCATAAAAAACATAGGAAGGATCTCAATCAAGCTTCTAGATATGATAAAATAATGGGAAAGTAAAAAAATGCACTGGGTGAGATGGGTAGCAGATTGCGCAGTGCAGCAGGATGAACACATGAACTTGAAGCAGTAGCCATAGAGACTTCTCAAAACGGAACGCAAGCCTGGTGCTGGAGCTCAGTGGTGGTAGGAGGCTCGCTCAGCAGGTACAAGGCATAGGTGTGAGCAGAAATGCCGGGAAAACAGGCAGACAGGGGAGGTAAGAAGCCTGATAAACTGGGAAGGGTAGCACAGGCCTGCAATCCCAGAACTTGGGATGTAGAGGAAGGAAATGGAAGAGGAAATCAGAAGTTCAAATCAAGGTCACCTAGAGAGAGGGAGAGGGAGAGAGAAGGGGAGAGAAAGTTTGAATTTGGTCTGGGTTAGAGACTTTGCCTCTTAAAATAATAATAATGAAAATCAGCCAGAAGAAAAAGGACCCTTTAGCATTAACAGGAATTTGTTTTCTGAGACAACAAAAGCCAGAAGACAATGGAGCAGTGTACCTAAAGTACCAAAAGAAAATACCTTGCCATACTAACGTTGTATATTCCATACAAACAGAAGGTGAAAGGGAAGAATTTTCAGGCCTGGCAGGATGGCATGTGCCTGTAAACCTCAGCATTTGTGAGGCTGAGACAGGAGGATTCCATGTTCAAAGCCAGTGCAAGATTATCTAGGGAGACCCTGATCTTAGAAAAAAGAAGAGATCAGAACCAGAGCAAGTCTTTTCCAGACACCAGAAGTGTGAAGGGGTTCGTTGCCGACAGACCTGTGCTATCCGCAGGGCTGACCGGGGTCTTCTGGGAGGACAGCCACACCTCGATGAAGCCTGGGGACCTTAGTGGTTCAGATCTGTAACCCCAGCTACTCAGGGGGCTGAGGCTACAAAGGCCTGCCTGGGTTACAGAGTGAGTGCCAGGCCAGCCTCAGCGAGCCCCTCTGTCAAAATAAAAAGCAGTGAAAAGGGCCAGAGATACGGATGAGTGGTAGAATACTTGTCTGTCGACCGTATGTGGAAGGGAGTTTTTTATTTTTTATTTTATTTTTTTTTGGGGGGGGGTAAGGGAGAGAAACTACAAGATGTGTCTTTCCTTCAGTGTCACGATGGATATGTAGATCTTGTTTAGACTATTAATTCAAACACAAATACTAAGCCAGATGTGGTGGCATACTCCAGTAACCCCAGCGCTTGGGAGGCAGAGGTAGGAGGGTCAGGGGCTCAAGGTCTTCCTGAGTTCAGGAAACCCTGCCTCAAAACTACAAAAGCTGGGCTGGAGAGATGACTCAGTGGAAACGAGGGGCTTGCTGCAGAAGCATAAGGACCTGAGTTTAAATCCCTAAAAGCCCCCCCCCACACACACACACAAAGTCAGGCACACTGGGCTCACCTAACGTGTGTGTGTGTGTGTGTGTGTGTGTGTGTGTATCAGATTACCGGGGGCTGCTGGCTGCCAGCCCAGCTCCAGGTTCAGTGAGAGACCATGAATCAACTGAATAAGGCGGAGAATGATAGAGAAGGATATCCCATGTCCTCTCCTGACTTCTGCACACACATACCCCAGACTCCACACTAACACACACACACACATATGTACACACACAGGCGCACACGTATACACACACACACACACACACACACACACACACACACACACACACACACACAAACACATAGCCCTTGTGGCAGCATGCTAAGAATGGGGGAATTTGGATCTTGAGAAATGGCTCACAGCGCTTAAGATCACTTACTGCTTTTGCAGGGCACCAGGGCTTGGTTCCCATGGTGGGCAGCTCCCAACCGCTGGTAACTTCAGCTCCAGGGGGATCTCCTGACCCTTCCTTAGGCCGCTGCTCCCCTGTGCACAGACCCACAGGCAGCCCCCACACATACAAGGAATTAAAAATAATAAGAGTAAGCCGGGTGGTGGTGGCGCACACCTTTGATCCCAGCACTCGGGAGGCAGAGGCAGGCGGATCTCTGTGAGTTCGAGGCCAGCCTGGGCTACCAAGTGAGTTCCAGGAAAGGCGCAAAGCTACACAGAGAAACCCTGTCTCGAAAAACCAATAATAATAATAATAATAATAATAATAATAATAATAATAATAATAGTAAACTCTTTAAAGGTGGCGCCGGCGGCAGGGGTGGGGGGGATATCTGGGACATTTAGAAAAACGTGACCACTGGTAGACATTTAATAACATTAACTATTTCTTGGGGAAAATAAAGCTAGCCCACTCCAGAGGGCAGGAGACCCATTGCAGGGTACAGGGGCCCTGGCTGCCTCTTCGATGCGGAGTCGTGACTGGCTTGGCCTCCTAAACAGCAGGTGGAATACTGCCTCCTCAGCCCCAGGCCTGTGGGCAATGCAGGAAGGAGAAAGAGAAGTTTGCTCGGGGACCACAGACTGAGCCAGGGAACTTGGCTTCCAGTTTCCCCGGGACCACCAACACTGGCCGTATCCGCTCTGTGTCGTCCTCACTTGTGGTGTTCTGCTGCCTCAATATCGCCCGTCAGCTGAGGCGTCTCTGACCGAACACAGGTCAAGTGCACCTACCCTTAGTGCCGGGAGCTCTGAGCTTGAGTTCGCGAAGCTAATCACTGGCCTCCAACCAGAGGCCCGCGGCACTGTTCAGCCACCCTTTGTGGCTGCACCGGCTGATTCCATGTGTCTACTTGACACACGCTGGAGTCATCAGAGAGGAAGGAGCCTCAGCGGAGCAAATTCTTCCGTGAGATCCAGCTGTCAGGCATTGTCTCAATCGGTGATCAATGGGGGGGAGGGCCCAGCCCAGTGGGGATGGTGCCATCCCTGGGCAGGTGGTCCTGGGTTCCATAAGAAAGCAGGCTGAATCCCAGCACTTGGGAGACAGAGCCAGGTGGATCTCTGTGAGTTCGAGGCCAGCCTGGACTACCAAGTGAGTCCCAGGAAAGGCGCAAAGCTACACAGAGAAACCCTGTCTCGAAAAACCAAAAAAAAAAAAAAAGAAAGCAGGCTGAGAGGTTGGAGAGACGGCTCAGAGGTTAAGAGCACTGACTGCTCTTCCAGAGGTCCTGAGTTCAATTCCCAGCAACCATATGGTGGCTCACAACCGTCTGTAGTGAGATCTGGCGCCCTCTTCTGGCCTGCAAGTGTGGGAAAACAGCTCCCCTCCACGGCCTCTGCATCAGTTCCGGCCTCCAGGGTCCTGCCCTGTCTGAGTTCTTGTCCTGACTGCGGTGATGAACAGCAATGTGGAAGTGTGAACCAGATAAACCCCCCCCCCCCCCCGCTTGCTTTGGTCATGGTGTTTCGTCACAGGGATAGAAACCCTGACTATGACAGTGGCCCACAACTCAAAGCTGTGCTCCCGAACTTGGACCTGTGGGGTGTCCGTACATAGCCTTGCCTCCTCACGGCCCTTTGCTCTCCATGGCGTCTGCATCTAGCCATTCTTGGAAACTCTTCAGTCTCGTCTAGCTGCTGCTGGATGTGCCTGTGGCTGGTAGTCTGGGTGGGGGTGGGGGCTGCCTTCTTTTGGGGGGACCATCTCAGTCTAGACCACAAGCAGGCGATCAACGCATCCGTGAACCTATACGGACGCTTGGGTTTTAGCAGCAGGGAGGGCAGTGCAGGAGGCCAGTGAGAGGCGCTCTGTTGAGATACCTAGTCATGTATGTGCAGGAGCTTTGTTGAGATACCTAGTCAGGTATGCACTAGCTGTCATGAGGGCAGAGAGGCCGTTCCTTCCTGTCTAGACTGAGGATTGCTATGAGGAGGTCTGGGATGGCCACGGGTGGTGCCCTCTGAGTGGGTGCAGCTGGCATGGCCTAAGGTGTCCTTTGAAGCCATGGCCAAAGTGAAGTTTTCCTAAAGCAAAATCTGCCCCTGGAGTAGCGGCCACGACGGGTGCACGGGTTGGTGCCTGTGATCAGCCCAGACCTCTGAAACAGCCTCAGCGGGCAAGATGGCCACTCAAGAAGACGGCTGCTTGAGTGGCAGGTCCCTTGCTGTCTGTGAAAATGGCGGTGCTGGAGTTGTGGCGGCCACCCGTCACCCCAAGGGGTCTTTCAAGGGTGGCAGCATTACCATTCACAGTCTCTTGAGACCTGGGAACTTTTGAGAGTAACCGACGCCAGTTGGCCTCCATTTCTTCTCAGCTGGGGCGGCTGCCCTTGCTCGCTGCTGGGTGTGGGATGACGGTCTGACCCCTGTCAATCAAGGGTCTAAACTTCTCATGCATGACAACTTCAGTCATCAAAAAACAAAACAAAATAAAACACCACCAGCAGCTACAAAATCACAGGAGGGTCTTTCAACAAAGATCTGTCTTGAAATTAACATTTTATTATTTTTTGAGACAGGGTTTCTTTGTGTAGTCCTGGTTGTCCTGGAACCCCATTTGTAGCCCAGGCTGGCCTCGAACTCACAGAGATCCTCCTGTCTCTGCCTCCTGAGGGCTAAGATTAAAGGCGTGCACCACCACGGCTCGAAGATATTAATAGTCTTTAAAATTTTATTTTTTATCATTTAAAATTACATGTAGGGGTGTGTGTGTGTGTGTGTGTGTGCGCGCGTGCGCGTGTGTGCCTATATGTGGGTCTGCACACACGAGTGCAAGCATTCATAAAGGTCAGAAGTGTCAGAGTTCTTGGAGTCAGCTGATAGTTGTGAGCCTCGTGACTGGGTGCTGGAAACCCAGCTGGGGCCTTTGCAGAAGCAGCGGGTGCTTTCAGATGAGGGTCCCCAAGCCCTCTAAGGAATTTACGACCTCACAGATTTATTAGGCTTCCTCTCTGTAATTGAGCACCCTCTTCACAACCATATGGCACGACAATGGTGACCTGGCCAAGCCGACTGATCTCGTGCCCCAGGGAAGAGTTTTAATATGTACTGCCTCCAGCAACTGGGACCCAGGGGCTGGAATGGATCCTCCTACAACTCAGGAAGAGACCCTGGGCCACACTAGCTTAAAAAAGGAACGAAAGGAAGGAAGGAAAATCACTCTGTACGGGAAAGACCATTAGGGCCCCGAGGCTGGGGAAGAGTCAGCCAAAAGCAGCAGCAGCATGTCTGTCCCAGACCGGTGTCCAGCTTCACGACCCGGAGGCCAGGCTGGCCCGCCCATGATTCTTATCCAAGTGGTGCATTCTGCAGTACCAGCCTTCCAGCCTCCGCCTGTGCCTAGGCATGGTCCCCAGCAGCACCCTGGCAGGGGGCGGGCTTGAGGACGCCCATATGTGAGTCCCAGCCTGGCTTTTGGTGGGCATCTGGGTCCCCTCCCCAGGTTCTGGCAGAACAGTTTAGCCTGAAATAGCGTAGGGGCTTCTTTCCTATTTTTTTTTCCCCTAGGCTTTTGGATGAAATTATATTTTACAAATGACTCATTATTATATTTATAGCTTCTCCCCAAATGATTCAAATTGTGGTTTGTCGCCTCCCTGTCTCTCGGCTCCCCCATCTCGACAGGAAGGAGTGCTGTTTACTGTATGGCCAGGTGTGGCTGGGGAGCGTGGCTTTGCCTCTCCCTATAATTACGTTCGCCTAAGCCCTGACAAGCACCCCAGCACATTTAGTCCTGAGCAGCCTTTGTTCTGGCACGCTGTTGGGAGACAGTATCTGACATTAGCTCTGCTCAGAACCTGTTCCTGTAGGAGGCACATGTGTGGGGGTGGGAGGGGAGAGCGGGGGAGCCTTGTGGGGGCCTGTTCTCAGGGAGGCTGTGACAGAGGGGGCCTTTGTGAGGGCGGAGGCTGGGACTGCAGTTAGTTCTTCAAAGCTCCCCGTGAGAAGGCAGGGTGGGTCTCCACCAGCAGGGTGGGTCTCCACCAGCAGGGTCAGTCTCCACCAGCCAAGGGCCCCAGGGCCTCTGAGGGCCTCTGAGGGGACCCCTACTCCTCCTGAGGAGCAGAGAGCTAGAGGTGGCCGGGTGGTGGTGGCTGCGCCCACATTCCAGGCTGCTAGTGTCTTGTGGTGGACAGACCCTCTGTACCCCCTCCTGAAGAGACATTCCCAGCCCTTTCAGGCATGGGAGAGCTCTGGAATCCCCCCCTCCCCGCCCCTTCCTCAGAGCCCAAGCTCCAGGGTCCTTGCAATTCCAGCTCCCAATGTGATCAAGTTGGGTGGGCACTGGCTTGCCCTGACACAGGGCACCCCCCCCCGGCCCGAGAGAGGGTGAGGAGGCTGTGGTGAGACCCCATTTACAGTAACATTTTATTCCGCCAGGTGCCCCTGGGTTCAAAGTCTTCTTGACCTGCCCTGCCTCTGTGCCGAGAAAAGTAAAAAATCCTGCATAACAGGAAAGAAGGGCAATTTGGAATTATAGTGACATTCTCAGAGCCCCACGGCCACCCTCTTCTGGGGGCCTTTGAGTCTGGGATGTGGTGATCTGTAGATGCTCCCAGATGGTGGTGAATGGAGGACTAGGAGACCTGGCAAGAGCAGGCTGCCAGGACTGTTCTGGGACAATGGAGGAAAGCTTTGTGGGAATCTCTCCACACTCTTTCGCGGTTAAAGTGAAAGGTTGGCTACCGGATGTGACAGCTTTCCCTTCAGAGGTAAGGTAGCTGTGTGGGAGGCGATGCTGGACAAGGTAGGAGCCTGAAGTTGTTCATGGTCCAAGTCTTTGGCCCATGTTGTGTCCCCAGATCCCCTGCTGGGTTTCTGGGTTTCTGCTTCTTGGCACAGCCTGGCTGAGTGGGAAGGGGACTCGGAAGGAGGTGACGTGGGAATGGGTGTGGACAAGTCTAACGTAATTATTGGTGAAGTCAGAACAAGGCCTCAATCAGATGACTTCCATCTGCATGGAGTTGGGGCCCTGTGAGGTGTGGGACAAGTCCTGAGTATTGTGTGCTGAAACCAGGAGGCCCAGAACCTTTCTCTGGAGGGTTCCATGTTGACCGTTCTCTCCTATGGAGAGGACAAGAGGGGTCATGGTGATGTAGGAGCACCCGGGGAGAGGAATGATGCTTTGGCATTCACCTGGGTCACGGTGATCTGAACTTGTTCCTTAGCTCTGAAAGGAAGAACTCTTATTGAAGAGGAAAACTGCCTCCTACATCCTGTGGAAAGAGCCAGGGCAGTGAACCCAGCCAGTGGGCAGATTGAAAGGACAATCAGCACTACCCACAGGAGGCACCTTTGGACCACCTTCTCATGAGATTTGCGATCTAGCCACTTGATGTGTGCTGGCATCTTTTTTCCCACTAGTTTGTTGACAGCATGTTAGGGTGCTCTGTGCATCTTTGGGAGGTGTCACTTTTCTGAACATGAGTACTTGGGGTACAATTCCTCTTGGCCTGTTATTGTCGTAGTCTACCCTGAGCCATGCTTCTACTGAGAACCCTCTTCGTGCCTAATCAGAACAGTACAATGGGCAACCTGTGGGCAAAGCTGGACACTGGCTCAGAATAAAAGTCAGTGTGGGGCTGGAGAGGATGGCTCAGTGGTGAAGAGCACTGGGGACTCTTCCAGAGGACCCGGGTTCAGTTCCTAGCACCCATGTGGTGGCTCACAACCATCTGTAATTCGAGTGTCTGGGGCTCCAACACCCTCTTCTGGCTTCCACAGACACCAGGCACACATATGGTATACATTCTTTGTGGTGATATATTGTGTACCTTAATAAAATAATCTTTTGCCTAAAGATCAGAGAGACAAAGAAACAGGTCACCTCTTACCTCTAGGACTCCTCAGCCTGAAAAACTTTACTCAGCCAAAAGACTTGAGTTCCTGTCTCCTCAGGCCTTATATACCTTCTCTGCCCATCATATCACTTCCTTTTTTAGTGCTGGGATTAAAGGGGTGTGCCACCACTGCCTGGCTCTGTTTCCCTCCTAGACTGAGTCAATCTCATGTAGTCCAGCATGGCTTTGAACTCACAGAGATCCAGATGGATCTCTGCCTCCCGAATGCTAGGATTAAAGGTGTGTGCCACCACTGCCTGTCATCTATGTTTAATCTAGTGGCTTGTTCTGTTCTCTGATCTTCAGGCAAATTTATTAGGGTTACACAATATATCACCACAATACTTATACAGGCAAAGCACTCCTCCTCCTCAAATATGTATATATATATATATATTTAAAGGATTTATTTATTTATTTATTATGTATACAGTGTTCTGTCTGCACATATCCCTGCAGGCCAGAAGAGGACGCCAGATCTCATTACAGATGGTTGTGAGCCACCACGTGGTTGCTGGGAATTGAACTCAGGACCTTTGGAAGAGTAAGCAGTGCTCTTAACCTCTGAGCCATCTCTCCGGCCCATCAAATATATTTTAAAAACATCAAAAACAAACACACTCCATCATGGAGAAATAAGTGTCTTGGCAAAATGAGGGTTTTCTGGTGCAGTCCAGGAGAGGGCATTCTTCCGTCTTTGCTCGGTCGATAGCTGAAGGACCCTGGCTGAAGTTGTCTTCTCTGAACGTTGCAGGCTCTCTCCTTATTTTCAGGTAGCAGCTTCCTTCTTAGGTTTGAGATACTTCTTGTGTGATAAGACGCAGTGAGATGGTAAAACCAGTTTGCACACACTTCTCAAAGCACATTCGCCTCCATTATCTTGATGGGGGCTGGCTATGATCTTCCTGCTTTCCTTTATAAGCATATTGAGATAGACAAAAACCATGCAGCGAATTTTAATGACAGATCTAGGTATAGGACCAACAGCGGATGCTTCTGAAGGTCTCATGGCTCTGTGGTGCTAGAGCTTTCCTTAGAAGGGACCTGTAGCTCTAAGGGCAGGTTTGACAGAAAGGTGGTAGGCTACTGGGTCTGAGAGCAGGTGAGGTGTTCTTAGCTCAGGAACACGCACAGGGTTTTCAGGGCTGTGCTGTGACCGAAGGTCGAGAGGAAAAGCTGCTGGCGGGTTAACCCCAAGTCGCTCTGGAGGTCAGGCTCAGGGTTAGTTTCTAAATTGTAGTCAAGTACATGTAATATAAAATTTACCATTGCAAGCCAGACAGCGGTGGCGCACACCTTCAATCCCAGCACTCGGGAGGCAGAGGCAGGAGGATCTCTGTGAGTTCGAGGCCAGCCTGGGCTACAGAGTGAGTTCCAGGACAGGCACCAAAACTACACAGGGAAACCCTGTCTCAAAAAAAAAAAAAAAAAAAATTACCGTTCCAAGTTCCAGCTTTGGTGACACATGATGCCATGTGACCGTCACCAGCACCCATCCTCTGCCTCACCCCACACAGAAACTGTCTACCCCGCCCCCCTTCATCCCACCTGTCCTGATAACTTGAGTACTCTAAGAATCCCCGGGAGGGAGTTGTTTATTGTCCTTTTGTGTCTTCTATGCCGACTCGCTTTCCCTGTCATTTTCGGCTACAGTGGGGATGCTGATTCTCAGACCCCACATGGCAGAAGGAGAGAACCGACGTCCATGGGTTGTCCTCTGACCTCTGACCTCCACCCACGTGATGTGGCACTAGGGGCACCTCCCACCCCTGACTACTTAAATGTTGTTTTGTTTTATTATTTATTTTTCAATTGTTTGTTTTGAGACAGGGTTTTTCTGCGTAGTCCTGGCTGTCCTGGAACTCACCCTGTAGACCAGGTTGGGCTCAAACTCAAGAGATTCTCCTGCCTCTGCCTTCCGAGTGCTGGGATTAAAGGCGTGCGCCACCACCCGTTTCTCTTGGTTTTTGTTTGTTCATTTTTGTTTTTAACGTGTTTAAAAACAAATCACCCGGAGCAATTTGGGGTAGATCGCTTGACTATCAGGGGTACCAGATGTAAGAGCTGGGGTGGGGCAGATGGGAAAACAGTGTTAGCTGGAACATAAAATGCCCAGCTTTGTCATTCCAGGGGAGAGGGCTACCACTCTCCAGGAGAACATGGCTCTTTGTGGGGAGCAGGCTATGAAGAACCCCTCGAGGAAGGGCTGGCTGTTGGGAGGGAATGAGGACTCTGGGGTGCTGAAGGTGAAGCAAAAGTCCAGCAAGGGAGACCCGTAGGAACCGGAGTTTGCCCTGGATCGGAAGGAGAAGAGAGAGAGAAAGAGGAAGAAAACTGAAGCTGGGGGTCAGGGCCGGAGAGATGGCTCACGGGTTAAAAGCACTGACTGCCCTTCCAGAGGACCCGGGTTCAATTCCCAGCAACCACATGGTGGCTCAGTACCATCCATATCTCCAGTTCCAGGGCATTCACTGCCCTCTTCTGGCCTCGGCAGGGAGTAGGCATGCAAGCGGTAAATCAGACAAGCAGGCAAAGCACCGGTACACTTAGCGTGATAAAATTTAAAGAAAGAAAAGAGAACTGAAGATTGGATGCAGGGGAGCTCCGGGAAGTTCTGGAGGTACGGAATCATTGATACACTTTCAGAAGAGTAATGTCTATGAGTAACTTCTTTTCGTAGGGACCGCAGACCTTGAGAAAAGTCTGCTGCTGTGTGAATTAGAGCGGCTTGGAGAACACACCGACAGGGGAGAGCCCGGGCTGGTGAGGTGCTGCTGGGAGACAGACAGACAGACAGACAGACAGACACTGAGGGGGAAGGTGCTCATGAAGGCTGGGGAGCAGAAAGGCAGGAAATCCGAGCCAGTGGGAGCCCAAACCCTGTGAGAACCTTGGGGTGGTTTGTGAGGGCAAGTTCTGGAAGGGACTGTGAAGTTGGGGGGACTGTGAGGTTGGGGGGCTGTGAGGTTGGGGGGACTGTGAAGTTGGGGGGACTGTGAGGTTGGGGGACTGTGAAGTTGGGGGGACTGTGAGGTTGGGGGACTGTGAGGTTGGGGGACTGTGAGGTTGGGGGGACCGTGAGGTTGGGGGGACCGTGAGGTTGGGGGACTGTGAGGTTGGGGGACTGTGAGGTTGGGGGACTGTGAGGTTGGGGGACTGTGAAGTTGGGGGGACTGTGAGGTTGGGGGGACTGTGAGGTTGGGGGACTGTGAGGTTGGGGGGACTGTGAGGTTGGGGGACTGTGAGGTTGGGGGACTGTGAGGTTGGGGGACTGTGAGGTTGGGGAAGTTGGGGGACTGTGAGGTTGGGGGACTGTGAAGTTGGGGGACTGTGAGGTTGGGGGGACTGTGAGGTTGGGGGGACACGATGATTGGTATCCTGCGAGGTGGGGCCCCAAGCGTTTACGAGGGTGTTTCTTGGCAGGCACGCAGTGGCAGGAGGGGCTCTTCTTGGAGGCCTTCTGACAAAATCTGGAGCTGGCACAGACTGGGCAGTTTAAGGGGGCCCTCAGCTGAGCTCCCTGCCTTCAGAATATCTATAAACACAGGGAAAGGTACCGGTTATGAGACAGAGATAAAGTTAGAACCAAAGCCAAGCCTAGAATGTACCCTGAGCATTCAGAACAACTCTCTCTCTCTCCTTCTCTCTCTGTCTCTCTGTCTCTGTCTCTGTCTCTGTCTCTGTCTCTCTCTCTCTCTCTCTCTCGTTTTGTTTTTCAAGACAGGGTTTCTCTGTGTAATAGCCCTGGCTGGCTATCCTGGAACTTACTCTGTAGACCAGGCTGGCCTCGAACTCACAGAGATCCACCTGCCTCTGCCTCCTGAGTGCTGGGATTAAAGGCGTGCCTTTTAATCCAGCTCAGAACAACATTCTTTAAAACATCTGATCCCTCCTTAGCTGTGGGGCTGTGGTCTTCTGCTTTGGGGCCATATATGCTTTTTGGACTTCCCAGGCACAGCAGGAACTCAGAGGGTCCACCCCTCCATGGGTTGAGGGTGTATATACAGCAGGCTGCATCCACCCAGAGACCTCAGAGGTTTCCTGGTTTGGAAAGTGACTGTGCCTTGAATTTTTGGGAATACTTGGTGATTCCTGGTCAGGACCTGGGCTAAGTGTGGGCTTGGGGGACAGAGCCCTTCCTGGAACTGTTGATTCATCCTGAGGTCTCTGGATTGGCTCGGCTCCTGTGGTGGAGAGAGACCGTGAGGCCAGCTGGGGACATGTCCTTCTGGTCCTCTCTAGCCTTGGCCCCGAGAACCAAGTCTCTGGGTTTGTCCAGTTGGATTCCCCCCACCCACCCCTGCCTTTTTTTGTCCCAGGATCGTTCATTAGTTAGACCCCCGGGGAAAGAGGCCTGGTGGGGCTCACATTTGGGGAGGTTGTCAAATGTGCTAGTTGTCACTAAAAACTTGTAAATGGGGGTTCAGGATGCTGGGGCCTGGGCTGGCTGAAGTATGCACTGTTCAGAAAGTCCAAAAGTACTCCCCCCCTACACACACACCAGCCAGGAGGGAGGAACGTCTCCACAGAGTCAGAGAGAAGTCTGCACTGGGGCCTGGGCCAGCTTTCCCCTCTCCCGGGCCTCTCTGCTCTGGGGGAGTTGCATGCTCACTCAGAGGCAGCTTGGGAAAGAGCAGGGGCCCTTTCAGGGAAGCAGGCCCGAGACACTGTGAAAGCCCGATTCTTAGCTTCAGCTGCTGCGGCCCCAGGCCTGAGCCCCCGATCCATTTTCCACTCTGTTGTGAGAGCATCTCGTAGCTTTCTCAAAGGTTGTTTGGGGAAAGGCGGAGTTTCAGGGCTTTACTGCTGGGAGGACCCCGGAGGCCAGTCAGCACGGCACCCCCATTTCACTGGAAGTCTAATTTAAAACAGTTGGACTTGGCAGGATCTAGGCTGCCCCTTTCTGCGGAGGCCCCATTTCCTGAAAGAGACAGTGTCCATGGTGAGTGGATTTCACTCATTCACCGTTGCCCTCCTTGGTGAATTTGGGAAAAAAAAAAAAAAAGCCTCTGAGGTTCCTTTTAAAGGTAACAGAGTTTCCAGGGTGTTTTCAGTTCAGGGCCTTAATTTGTTTGTTCATTTGAAATCTTGGCTCGCTGCAGGCTCACAGCCGGGTCTTCCTCTGAGCATCATCAGGCTGTGCCCCGGATGGGAGGAGGAAAGCTCGAAATAGGAGAAATGTTTGAATATGGGAAATATTTCGATAACACCGGGATGAAGGCAGGGGCTGATATGGCCGAGGTCCGGCAGGTGTGGTAGACGGACTCACAGTTAACGGCGGAAGGTGGGGTCCCTTCCGTGAGCGGCCCTTACAGCAACAGAGGGGACCGGGCACTCCAGGTCCAGTGCAGTGCCACGGGGGCCCAACACCCTAGAGATGGGGTGCAGTTGAGCTGTGGTGGCACCTGGTTCCCCAAGGAAGGCTCTGAGTTGGGCAAGTCCTTGGCTTGGGATGCTTTGGACAGAAGAGCCCTGTAAGCTGGATGGGCAGACCAAAAGGGGTAGGGGCGGGGGGGGGGGGGGGGGGGGGAAGGAGCGGGGAGGGGGAAAGCTGGGTAGAGAACACAAGCAGGTAGGGGAGAGCCAAGCGGGGCCTGAACTAAATTATAATTTGCTGGCTTGTATCCTTTTTTGGGAGTGCCTCAGGAGGCTGCCAACTTTGATCTCACTTTTTGGACAGATCTTTAGGTTACTTCTTATAGCCACCGCCCAAGCCCTAGAGAGTTAGAGCCTTCTAGAAGTGGCTCTTGGTAAGAAACCATGAGGCATACAGAGCCGGGGTCCGGGCAACACCTGCGGGGGTGGGGGTGGGTTGGGAGGAGACAGGCACGCCAGTGGAGGACAGAAACGTCTTTCTTTGCTTTTTCCTGTGAGGCAGGATCCAGACTCAGGGAGTGGCTGTCCTTACATCGCATGCTTGTGTGCGCGTGTGCGCGCGCGCACACACACACACACACACACACACACACACCCCTCCACTACCCAGCTCTGTGCCAAAGCACTCACTAAATAACCCAGTAACTGGATGAATGGTGTTAGTGTGTGAATGCAGCGCGAGCCTCTAGAATCCTCCAGAATCCTGTTAACCTACAATATGTTTCTTTAAGGTTCACAGAATAACCAAAAACATTCGCTCTCCAGGATGGGTCTGTTCTCTGTGGTGAGTCAGGACTCCAGGGGACTCCCTGAGCACAGCATGAAGAAAGACTCTTCAGGGCACATGGAGGGGGGCGGTGCTCAGAGAAAGGCTTCTCCGGGCCCTTAGGGCAGGCTTGGCTGACCTCAGCTGAGGTCATGGTCCGTTGATATGTTTCCAACCTGCTCACTAGCATCAAGTTTTTCCTGCAGGAGAGGACACCCATCCTATACCTCATCTATCCCCTGAAGTGGAAAATTAAATAGAACCTAGATCAGTGGTTCTCAATTTGTGGGGTGCGACCTCTATGGGGGGGTGAAGTGATCCTTTCCCAGGGGTCGCCAAAGACCATGGGTAAACACAGACATTTACATTACGATTCACAACAGCAGCAAAATTACAGTTATGAAGTGAGAACGGAAATAACTTGATGGTTGGGGGTCTTCGCAACGTGAGGAACTGTATTAAAGGGTTGCAGCGTTAGGGACCACTGATCTAGATGGCGTCTCTGAGAGGCTGAGGTGCTTGTCTGGCCTTGGTTACTTTGCGAAGACCATGACCATCTTTCTAGGGGTCTTTGGGATCCATCTTTGTGGTTTCTGGGCAGGAGGAGGTGCTGAGAGACCCCCGTCTCTCCTCCACTTCTCTCGGGCTTGGTTTGGGAAGAGTGTGTCTACCCTGTCCCACCTGCGAGGGTGGCCTTGCCCACCCCTTCCCACCGGGGAGAGACGCCTTCCCCTTGCTCCTGGAGACCGAACTCGTGCGTGGGTGTGGGCTCCACGCAGAGACAACACCTCTTTTTTTTTTTTTTTAGGATTGAAAACATCTCTGCTGGTTCTCAGGCCCTCCCAACCACACATCTTTCTTCTTTGGTTCTGTCTGAAAGGGCCACATGAGGGTTTTGTTTTCTCCCCGAAAGCTGGTGGCCTGTACACTGTCACTCCCGGCTTTGGGAATGGCTAACTTTCATCATCTTGCCCTTCCCCAACCAGATTCTTTCCCCAAATGCTCTCCCCTCCTGCTGGGTGTTTTGGGACACAGAAGCCACCGCGTGGGGCCCCCCGTCGGTTGTCCTTTTTTTCTGGGAGAAGTTGGGAACAGCCTGAGTGTCTCAAGCCACGCTTTGGCCTGATGCGGGCAGGCCGAGTTGGCCGGGGCAGGGGTGGGGTGGGGTGGGGACGGGGATGGGGATGGACCAGGGTGGCTTTTGTGCGACCTCAGTGGCGGGGCGCGGAAGCAGGGGCAGTGCGGGGCATCTGCACTCCCAAACCTTGACAGCCCTGAGGCTGAGGACTCAACTCCGGGGCGCACCAGGGGCTGCCACCGCTAGACCTCCCCCTGGCCCCCCGCCCCGTGTCGGAGGCCGGGGCAGAGCTGCCCGAGAGGCCCCCCAGCGCCCCACCCGCACCCCGCGCCCAGCAGCCCAGCTCCCGGTCCCGCCTCAGCTCTCTGGGCCGGGCTCACAGGCGGCAACGGGGCGGGGGCCGGGAGGAGGGAGCGTTCCTGCAAATCACATGATTTTCCCGCTTATATAAATCACAGCTTGTTTTTCTGAACTGGCTGTAGACTTAAAGGTGCAGTGTCTTCTTTCTCTCCCAAGGGCAGGGGCTCCCTTGGGTGCCCTTGACCGCGGGCGGGCAAGCTGGGCGGGAGTGACTTCAGCTAGGGATGTGACACACACACACACACACACACACACACACACACACACACACACACACACACACACACACACACACAGAGTTTATGGCCCTTCCTCCATGCTTGGAATATTTCCTTGTGCTGAGGACCAGAGTCAGGCAAGGAAACATTATCACCAAGTCAAGAAACCCTCAGAGGTGGGTCAGCGGCCTCCGTCGACAAGCAGAATCCCAGAGCAATCTGCTGAAGCCCTGGGTGCCTGTTGGGGCCCTGAGCTGAGAGGGGGCCAGGAGGAAACTGGCCTGTGGGAGAATTCTGGAGTCAGGGTTATAAAGCCGGCGCTTACCATTCTCCTCAGCACTGGCTATGTTGAGACCAACGTATGTAGGAAGAGGAACCCATCTTCACAAGTTTTCCATGCTTGTTCCAGGCTAAACAGCAGAGAATCATCGTTGGCAGTGCATAATTACCTGGGGATGAATAGTTTGGATAATGAGTCCTGCAGGCTTTGGGAGGAGGGGCGCCTCTGGAGGCCTTGGCGTGGGCATGAGCAGAAGGCAGGAGGGGACGTCCTGCTGGGTGATTGGGGTGCCAGGGTGTGTTGGGGGGGGGGAGGAGGAGCATGGTGTTGGGAGACGTCCTGCTGGGTGATTGGGGTGCCAGGGTGTGTTGGGGGCGGGGAGCATGGTGTTGGGAGACGAATAGAGTGGGCGACCTTTTTGTCACACTGGGGAATGAGGACTGAGGGGTTGGAACTCGGCGGGGTGGCCACTCCGAAGCGCTGCTGCGAGAGTGGGCTGAGAACCAACTGTGATCCCATGAAGGTAGGGGGAGCAGTGCCCCACCCCCGCCCCCCACTCCCAGCCAAATGGGAATGCCGGTCCACAGTATTTCTGGGGACCAGCAACTCCACGGCAATGTGTAAGGAGGCCCCTGGGGAGAGTGGAAGGAGGCCACCCTCAGGTCTCAGTCCTGGGGTGTTAGGAGAAAAAGAACCAACAGTGAGGAGTAGGAGCTGGCTTGGAAGACCGAGTTAAGGGGTTGAATAAGTTGTGTATTGGGGCAAATCATCGCTCTGAGTGATGTTGACTTTGTTGGTGGGAGATGGAGAGAGAGGGGGCAGCTTCTACCGAGAGGGTGTGGGGGAGGGGAGGCCAGGGCTCTTTAGATGGTGTTTTTCTGGACACTGGGCTCAAACAGGAACACCCGGAGGCCTGGAAGCCGGGGAAGAGAATCCGCGTAGAAGATGCCACAGGGGGAGGATGTACTGTATGTCTTCTGGGGAGCCAAGAGAAAAGGAGAGAGAGAGCGAGGTTGGGGAACACCCAGGATGGCAAGGCTGTGAGGTCCTGTGTCCTTGGAGGTAGGCCAGGAGGCTGGCAGGGCTGCTCTCCGCCAAGCTGTTTCTTCTTTCTGAACCGGGGTGATCTCATCTGGAGAATGAGGCTTAGAGGAAATGATGGATCCATCCTCTCCCAGGCTTCTGTCCTACTTGCCACAGCCAGCCTGGAAACAAGTGTCCTCCCCTTCCACGCTGTCCCATCACCCACGGGCAGCTTCCACTTCTTGAAAAAAATTAAAATTAGTTTTATGGCTAGGGATGTTTTGCCTGCATGTATGTCTGTGCATCCCTGATGCCCGAGGAGGCTTGAGAGGTACCCAGACCCTTTGAACTGTCACTAAGAGTGACAGCTGGTTGTGAGCTGCCCTGTGGTTGCTGGGAACCGAACAGGGTCCTCTGGAAGCGCAGCCAGAGCGCTGACAGATGAGACATCTCTCCAGCCCGCAGCCTCCTCTTCAGCCTCTGGAGTTCAGCTACGCTCCGTCTAACAACTGTACTGCACGTCGGTTTCCTTTTTTATTATTCCTCCTCCTGGCAGTCTCCTCCTCCTCCTTCTGGGGGAGATGCAAAGCTGTCCTGCTTGTATGACGCCTGAACTGGAAATGCCCTCTGTTATAAAGGAAGGAAACATCAATTAGTTTCCTAAGGACCTGTTTATGAAGATCATTGTTGCTGCATTTGCCTCTTCCGTCCCGGGGCCCTGCCAGACTCAGGAGAGTGGGTGTCATGGGGTGGTCCTCACAGTGCATGAAAGGGAAGCCTGTGGTCAGAGTTCCACCGTTCTGTCGAAGAACCTGACGTCCCTCGGCCTTCGCTCTTGGAAGTTTTGTGTAGCAGTCAAAATACATTTGGTATAAGCAGTGCGGTTCTGGCTTCAGTGAGGCAGGACATTCTGGGTCACAATCACTTGCCTTTGCTTCTATTCCTGGCCCGGAGCCAGCAGGAGAAATGGGGCCTGGCTTCTGGGGTCATTCAGCACCCAGAGAGCCCTTGGCTCTGAATGCAGCTTCCTGCTTTTTCCTTTCAGCCACAAATTTGCTGACTGCGAGTCCTGAGCTCAAGAAGGCCTTCACAGATCCTTATTGTGCCTGTGGTGGGTGTGAGCCCAGTGAGTGCCGGGCTAGCTGCAATGCCAACAGTTCAGTCTCCTAGGCTGCAGTGGGGTGGACCCTGAACCAGCTGAGCAGGGCCAGCTGCAGCGGGCAGAGGAGAGGCCCTGTCTCAGCTCAGTTGGATGAACCTTAGCAGGCCCAAGGACAGTACTGGAACCCTGGAACCACCCTGGCTGGCCCACTCTGTGAATGTGTTTTGGACCCCCATTTCCTGTTTGAATAAATGTCATTAAAAAAAATGAACTTCTAAGCTGGGGTGGTGGTGGTGGTGGTGGTGGTGGTGGTGGTGGTGGTGGTGGTGGCTCATGCCTTTAATCCCATCAGGATTAAAGAGGCAGACGAATCTCTGTGAGTTCAAGGCCAGGCTGGTCTACAGAGAGAGCTAGTTCCAGGACAGTCAGAGTGGTCACACAGATAAACCTTGTCTCAAAACAACAAAACAAAACCAAAAAAGTTCTTTTTTTTTTTTTTTAAATTTCTTTATTTTTATTTTGTGTGCATTGTTGTTTTACCTGCATGGATGTCTGTGTGAGGTTGCCAGATCCCCTGGAACTAGAGTTACAGATAGTTATGAGCTGCCATGTGGGTGCCGGGACCTGAACCTGTGTCTTCTGGAAGAGCAGCCAGTGTTAGTAACTGCCGAATCATCTCTCCAGCGCCCCCCCTCCCCAAAAGAACTTTTTAGATGAAAAGAGCTTATGTCTGGTTGAGGATGCAGCTCACTGGTGGAGTTCTTACCTGGTGGGCTTTTATGCACGTTTTTTTTTCCCCCCCTGTTAGAATGCTTTGGGGTTGGGGATTTAGATCTAGGTAGCACAAGGTCCCAGGTTCAGTCCTCAGCTGGGTGGGGGTGGCCAGGGATTACAGAAAGACAGCAATAAAACAAAAATTAAAATCAAGGCAACTGTTAGAAACAGTCAGTGTTTCTTCTTTTCTTAATGGACAATTCATGTTTCACAAATATCTCTTTCTATTTTCTGTGTGTGTATGTATGTGTATGTATGTGTGTGTGTATGTATGTGTCTGTGTGTGTATGTCTGTGTATATATGTGTGTGTATGTCTGTGTGTATATGTGTGTGTATGTATGTATGTATGTGTATATGTGTGTGTATGTATATGTGTGTGTATGTATGTATGTGTATATATGTGTGTGTATATGTATGTGTGTGTATGTATGTGTGTGTATATGTGTATGTATGTATGTGTCTGTGTGTGTATGTGTGTCTGTGTGTCTGTGTATATGTGTGTATGTATGTGTGTATGTATGTGTGTGTATGTATGTGTGTATATGTGTGTGTATGTATGTGTCTCTGTGTGTGTGTATGTGTGTCTGTGTCTGTGTGTATATATGTGTGTGTGTGTTCTGTGTGTCTGTGTATACATGTGTGTGTGTCTGTGTATATATGTGTGTGTGTATGTGTGTCTGTGTGTATATATGTGTGTGTGTGTATGTGTGTATGTGTGTGTCTGTATGTGTGTGTTTTGCAGAGGGTCCAGCTTAGAGCCTCACACAGCCAGACAAGCACTCTGCCACAGAGCTATCTATGTCTTCAATCTCTTCTCCCTTTCTCCACCTAGGCCAGGGACTGAACCTAGGGCCTTGCAGAGGCTAAGAAGTCAACAGTCTGTCACTTAGCTATACCCTAGCCATCTTCTCACTTAAAAAAACAACAACTGGGAACAGGGTCCCTCTAAGTCACTTAGGCTGGTTTGAACTTACTCTGTAGCCCAGCCAGGCCTTGAACTGGGGGTCATAAGCCTTCGCTAACGTTAAGGCCTGGCCTTTCCCTCTTTAAAAATAGACAGTACTGACCGATAGATGAAGTTGAATTTTGCACTTGAATGTTTTCTTTATTACGTTTATTTGTCGGCTCTTCCCTTCTATCTTCCGGGTCCCCAGGACTGAACTCCGGTGGTCAAGCGTGGCCTCCAGTGCCGTTACCAACCGAGCCATCTTCTGGTTCTTTTTTTTTTTTCTTTTCTTTTATTCTTTTCAGACCGGGTCTTAAGCAGGCCAGGCTGGCTTCAGACTGTAGCAGTAGCTGAGGGTGATGTTGAGCTTCTGGTCTTTGGTTGGCAACTCCTGATTGCTGGGATTCCAAGCCTGTAGTGCCACACCCAGTCTATACAGTGCGGGGGATCCAACTCAGGTATTGGTGAAATTATTAAGGCCACTCCACGTAGTTAAAAGGAAGATTTACTTAGTGGGTGACTTATAAATGAAGGGAAAGGTAGGTCGCGGGGTCTGGGGGAGGTGTATCACAGTCCAGCGTTGTTCTCTGGAGCTCTGCTCGGTTACCCTCCACTGTCTAGGGTCCAGGAACAGAGAGAGCGCTGGCCCATCCAGATCTGGGGTCTCGCTGGGTGCCTCCCTTGGCTCTGCCTTGTAGGAGTGACAGTTGCCGAAGCCTCAGTGGGGGTTGGAACTTCCAGATCAAAGCTGGAATGGCTACCCACTACATCTTCCCCTTTTGTCTAATTAAGAAGGTTCTAAACTAATACAAGACTATGTACAAAGAAATGGTTATCAAATATTACCCAGGACAAATGAGGGATGATGACCTAGATAAGATGGAACTACAACCAATGCGAACAATATCAAGCAAGAAACACATACTAAAATCCAGAGAAGTATAGATCATAGGTAAATGGCATGTTACAAAGATCATTCCAAAAGGTGTCCTATCCTAAAGAACCTGAATCTAATACTTAATATGTTCTATCTAAGATTATATATACTAAGTTGTAACTATAACTGCTAGTCTTCATTCCCATCAAAGACCTGAGAAGGAATATAATGGTACCTGAGAAATGGTAGATGGATGCAAGCAACTTTCGGGAATCTTGCAAGAGTAGACAGAGACAGCTGGCAGCCTGGACAGTCACCTAATGTTTCTCAGCATTGTTGGTGCTAGGTACGCAACTGAGCTCAGCCATGTATTTAAATTTCTGATGCTGCTAATTGCTCAGATCATCTTCTGACCGTGGTGTACAAGGGTGGTTGATTCTCCACACTCCTGCTGACCCTTGGCGTTGCTGATTTTGATTTTTGTTAATCTGACAGATGAAATGGTGTCTCATTGTTTTGATGTGTCTTCATAAGTGAGTGAGCCTGAGTATGCTTTCGCAGGCTATTGGCCTTTAACCTTTCTTTTTCTGTTTTTTTTTTATTATCCATCTTTTTTTTTTTTTTTTTTTTTTTTTTGAGACGGGGTCTCTCTATACAGTCCTGATTATCTTGGAACTCACTCTAGATCAAGCTGGCCTCGAACTCACAGAGATCCTTCTGCCTCTGCCCCTGCCTCCCAAGTGCTGGGATAAAGGTGTGCATCATCATGCCTGGTTCATTCTTATTTCTTAAGTACAGTGTTAACTGTTTAAGCCTCATGTGTCTTGGGTAGATTGGAAGAAGGACAGCCCTGTTCCGAGGGTCCAGTATATATCTGGCACGCACTTTATAGACAGATGCCAGTACAGAAAATGGAGGCTCCCATGCATGCCAGCTTGTTCCAGGTCACATGGGTGTGAGAGGCTAAGCTGGGACTCCGCTCTGGGACTCCTCACTCTCTAGCCCTGCTCGTTCCAGTACATGGTGGCTCTACCACAATTAAGTTGTATCAGGAGAGGGTTTGGCTTTCATAAAGATTTATCAGGAAGCCCTTGTAACAAGTTGCAATTAGGACATATTTAAACAGATTGCTATCTCAGCAGTGAAAATTTTCATTTCTATGTTTTAATGTCAGTAATTGGCATAAGTGGTCCTTCTTGGAGAACACAGGTAAATGAGCAGCAATTAGAATTGGGCTCTATTGAAAAAAAAAAAAAAAAAAGAATAGTCTTAATAGTCCTGCTTATGTGTGGATGCTCAGCACAGAAGCCAGGCAGAATTCCGTTCCCCTTTCCTGCATTCATAGACCTGGGTGACATTAAACTTTCTCTTTGCTCATTTATTCATTTGATAACTATCTTCCTAAGTGTGCATTTTGTTTAGAGCTGGGAGAGTGGTGGATAGACCCATGTACCGCCATCATGGAGTCTCTAGTAAAGGAGAATAATGGTCAATAAATAAGGGAACAAGCAAAATATTTAAGCTCTTGCTGCAAACACCGTGAAGTGCTGTGACAGAGTGGTATGGGGACAGGTTTTAGTTGGTGGGCCGCAGTTAGGGAAGGTCCTACACGTTTTTGTGGGTGACTAGGCACTAACGTATTTATTTTAAAAAACATTGAGACAGTGTCTCCTATTGCATCAACCTTGTGATGTAGCCAAGGATAACCTTTTTCTCCTTCCTTTTGAAAAACCTTTTTATTATTTTTATTGTGTGTAATTATTATGTGTAATATTTATGTGCTTGTCTGTGTGTATGGACGTACCATGTGTGGATGCAGTGGCCAAGGAAGCCAGAAGAGGGCACCAGATCCCCTGGAGCTGGAGTTAGAGGTGGTTGTGAGCCACCCACATGGGAACTGAACTGGGTCCACGGGAAGACCAGTATGCGCTGTTAACTACAGAGCCAACTCTTAACCCCCCCCCCCACACACACACCTTGCATTTCCCGTCTTCCTGCCTCGACCTCCCAAATGCTAGAGCAACAGATGTCCAGAGTGTTTATGGGGTGTTGTGTGTATTAGAAAAGCACTCTACTAACTGAGCTACATCCTCTCACGTAACATTTTTGTTGTTGTTAAAAGACTTCCTATAACCGTCCCCTGTGTAAACGGCTTTCTGTCAGGAGAGAAAGAGTGTCAGTATATGAGGAAGAGCAGGCTGGACATGGTCTTCCCTCTATCCATTGCTCTGTAGCTCACCCTGGCCTGGGATTCCAGAGCCTGCCGCCCCTGCATCCCCAGCGCTGGGATTACGGGCGTGCGCCACTGCACCTGGCCCTTTCCAGACATTCGTATTTGTTATTTTGAAAATCAAAACACCATGGACGACGCCTAAAAAGCGAACCTTGATTCTCCAGGTCTCCGGGCTCATTTCCGGTCCCTTTCCTCTCCAGTGTTTGAACAGTCCTGACGCTGCCCCTTTCTCTTTCTGCATTTTCCTCTCCCCACGCGGAGCAGAAACTTGGTGGCATTTGGTCACCCGTGGGAGCGGTGTCATGTCACCAGGGGTGGGGAGAGAGAGAATAAAAAGAAACGGATGTTGAAATGGCCCCAGAACCCCGAGTGGAGACCCTGTCTTCTTTAAACTGGTATTTGGGTCCACCTGGTGGCCGCGAGCGTCTTCACACAAACAAGGCCCCTCGGTTTCCCCCTGGTGGCAAGAGCTGGGAAGACAGCCTGGGAACCCCTGGCTCTTAGAAAGAAACAAGTGCGTTCCCAGTTCCAGGCAGCGTCTCTGCAGACTCGATGCCCCCAGGTTCCGCCTGCCGGTCATGGCCGACTTAGGATAACCCCAAATATGAAAACCCAAGGTGGAGTGGAGCAGGGTAGAAACAGATTGCGTGTTCTCATCTCAAAGAAACGAGTCTTGGAAGGCGGCTCGGCAATAGCCTCCGCTTAGCTCCTCCTGCAAGGCCCTGGCTCTGACCCCAAACACTGCGAAACAAAACTGAAAACAAGACAAAAGATGAGAACACAATAAGGAACGACTTTGATGCGGAGTCCCAGCCTTCCAGGGATGGAGCCTGTGGAGTTACAGATGCTTGTTAGCTGCCGTGTGGGTGGTGGTCCTCTCCAAGGGCAGCAAGAGCTCGTGAGCACTGAGCCAGCTCTACAGCCTTTGTTTTTATTAATTTAAAGATTCATTTATCATGTCTAGTGTTCTGTCTGCAGGTATGCCTGAAGGCCAGAAGAGGGCGCCAGACCTCATCACAGAGGGTTGTGAGCCACCATGTGGTTGCTGGGAATTGAACTCAGGACCTCTGGAGTGCTCTTAACCACTGAGCCATCTCTCCAGAACTCACTATGTAGCCTAGGTTGGCCTCCAGTCTCCTCTTTAGGATGGCCTTGAACTTCCAACCTTCCTGCCTCCACCTCCTGAGCAGGGGCATTGCATGGGTCTTACCACCATACCTGGTGTGTGTGGTACTGGGGAATCCCACTGGGGTCTCTGTGCCTGGTAGACGAATATTCTGCCAGCTGAGCTACATCACCAGTCCCGGCTTTGTGTTTAGAGAGTGATGTTGGTAGCAGTGAGGAGACAGAGAAGTGATCAGCAGATTACTCTGGTATCTCAGCAAACGGGGGTTGAGCCCCAAGGCAGTAAAATGGGAAAGCTGAGGAAGGGAAGCCCCAGGACTGCTGGGAGTGTGGGGTGGGGACAACGCGGGATGAGGGAACCAACCGTCTGGACTCATTGTCACCCAGGCTTCTGGCTGGGGTGTTAGGACCATCGTGGAGCCTGGGATGTATGTGTATGCCAGGCAGGCATCTGAAGAAGAGGGTCAGGGCTTCGCTTCGTGGAGTGAAAGCTCCATAGAGCGCGTGGGGGAGTGGGACTCCAGTGGGGAGCTGACGATGGACTCTGGTGGGTAAGGGGCTGACGGGCAGCGGGCAGGAGGACCCCGGAGAAGAGAGAGGAGGCACTAGTCGGCTGTGGGGCGTGTCCTCCGGGATAATGGGAGGGGCCAGCAAACTCTGTGAGCACCTTCTCTAGAAGAGTTTGAGGTCTGGCCTCGAACTCACAGAGACCCACCTGCCTCTGACTCCTGAGTGCTGGGATTAAAGGCGTGCACCACTACTGCCTGGTGAGGTGGTTTCTTTTCTTTTCTTTTCTTTTCTTTTCTTTTTTCTTTTCTTTTTTTTTTTTTTGGTTTTTTGAGACAGGGTTTCTCTGCGTAGCTTTGCGCCTTTCCTGGAGCACACTTGGTAGCCCAGGCTGGCCTCGAACTCACAGAGATCCACCTGGCTCTGCCTCCCGAGTGCTGGGATTAAAGGCGTGCGCCAACACCGCCCGGCTGAGGTGGTTTCTTATTATTAAAGATATTTATTTATTTATTTGTGTGTGTGTGTGTGTGTGTGTGTGTGTGTGTGTGTGTGTGTGTGTAGGAGTGTGTGTGTGTGTAGGAGTGTGTGTGTGTGTGTGTGTAGGAGTGTGTGTGTGTGTGTGTGTGTGTGTGTGTAGGAGTGTGCATGGGTGCACGCCTGTGTGTTTGCAGAGGGCCAAAAGAGGCATCATACGCCATGGAAGTAGAGTTAGAGGTGACTACAGGATGCCTGGCTTATTATGTAGGTGCTGGGATCTGGACTCGAGTTACCAGGCTTGGTGGCAAATGCCTTCAGCTCTGGGCTGTCTTGCTGGCCCCCTCGTTACTATTTTCAACGAGGAAACAAGGCGCAGCAGAGATTAAAATCATTGCCTGTCCTGAGGAACAGGAGAAGTAGTGTGCTCCTGGGCCCGGGCCTGTGGACTCTGTAGGGGAACTGGGGTGTGGGGTGCGGTGTACTTCAATAACCAGTGATGAAAAGGCTGGGAACAAGCATTTGTGTAATCGTGTTACTGATGGCGCCCAGGCATGAAAGCTAACCACCTGCCTCACCTTCCCCTCCCTTGCGGGCAGCACACGCCCTGGGTAGGAAGGAGTAACAGAGAGAGTAGTGGCCCCACCCCCACCCCCCAGCGAGGGGTCCGCATCATAATCCTAAGGATCTGAGACCATGCTAAGTCACACAGCAAGAAGACTTTGCAGAAGGAATTAAGATTGTGAACTTGAAAACAGGGAGATTATCCTGGATTATCCAGAGGCCTGTGTTATCTCACACGAGGCTGTAAAAAGACGAGCCAAGGAGAGGGTCAGAGGAGGAGGAGGAGGAGGAGGAGAGACTCCAAGCTTGAGCTGGTCTTGAACTCTAGTTTTTAACTTTTTAATCTATTTTATTTATTTTAACTTTAAGATTTAATTGTGTGGCTTTTTTTTTTTTAAGACAGTCTCTATGTAGCCCAGGCTGCCCTGGCTGGAACTCTCTGTGTAGCCCAGGTTGGTCTCAAACAGGCATGAGCTACCACACCGGCTGCAGCCATGCTCTTAAGCATGGAGCCGTCTCTCCGTCCCTCTTGAATTCTGATTTTGGGGAAGGAGGATGGGCCTCCTCAGCTGCCAGGGACAGCTGAGGAACTGAGGCCTCTGTCCCTCAAGGAAGTGAGTCTTGTCAACCGTCTGAAACAGCAAGAAACCGATTCTCCTCTTGTGTCCCAGGAAGGCCAGCTTTGCTGACCCACACCTTGACTCCAGCCTGGTGAGGCTATGGTTCTCAGTTACTGTGGCAGAAGAAAAGCAGAGGGCTGACCACCGCGCAGCTTAGCTCAGCTGAGAACCCCATGGAAGCCTTGCTTCTTCCCCTAGAATTCACATACCAGAGGAGAGGAGATAGAAGGGGACTGGGCAGTGGGTACCAGGGCCAAGGATGCTAGAAAGGGATAATGGGTACCAGGGCCAAGGATGCTAGAAGAGGATACTGGGTACCAGGACCAAGGATGCTAGATAAGGGATAATGGGTACCAGGGCCAAGGATGCTAGAAGGAGCAAGTTCTAGTTGTCTGTAGTAAACAGGGTCCCAAATAACCTCATATATTTTATGAATAAATGGAAAACAGGAACTTGAAGACTTCAAACCAAAGTAAGGTTAAGGGAAGGGAAGCGTGGCTGACCCTGCGGTATCACCCTGCATTCATGTATTGAATCATCACACTGTACCCTCTGTTTATGTACAGTACAAATAATTGATCCTCCAGCACCCTACAAATGAGTGAAAGGGCAAACTTCACACACACACACACACACACACACACACACACACGCATGTACACACATGCACACACGCACGCATGCACGCATGCACGCACGCACACATGCACGCACGCAGACACACACACACACACACACACAAAACTTTTAATACCCTCGGGAGAGTATGGTAAGCCCACAAGAACACAGTCCCTGGACTGGGGCAGAAACCTTAGTCGAGGGTAAGACCGAGGAAAGCCGTGCCCAGAGGAGACAGGAGAAGTAACAGGAGCCAGCCTAGTTAATGCTCTGCTATCCCCACCGTGGCTGTCACACTACCCGGGAGAGCACTTAGCTGGGCTGCACTGGACTAATGCAGTTTTAATGAGATGAATCTCCTTGACTCCCAGACCGTTTCAGATGGGTCTGTGATTGATGGGCTCCTGGAACGAGGCCACACCGTGGAGTGTGACAGTCAGTCTTCATCAGAAAGCCACTGACACCTGGTGACTGGAGGGCCACTCTGAAAAATTAAAGCCACTCAGAGTAGATATCGATTTTTTTTTTTTTTTTTTTTGCACCAGCGTGTGCAGGGGAAGGAAATAGAAAACACATAAGTATTCTTAGTAAATTGACTTTACAAAAAGTTGGCTGTGACAGTTTTGGAGATCACTAACGTTATGAGGGTTTTCTATGGCATCTTTAAGAGGAACGTGCCAGCCACTTGGGTGGTTCTAGTAGCCACATTAAAAAGTAAAAGAAGCTGGGCGGTGGTGGCGCACACCTTTAATCCTAGCACTCGGGAGGCAGAGGCAGGCGGATCTCTGTAAGTTCGAGGCCAGCCTGGTCTACAGAGTGAGTTCTAGGACAGCCAGCTTAGGTAGTGAAGGTAACATCATTGAAAACAGAAAGCTGGTAGAAATGTATTTGAATGAGGGGGCCATGTTCCAGCCCCAAATAAGCAGAAGACTTTGGCATCTTTGGCCATGTGGTTCTGGCTTTAGAGTCCAGAATAGAAGAAAGAGGTTATGGAATCTTCCTCTGCAAGTGAGGAAAGCCACTGAGGCCAGGCATGTGTCAGGAGTGTCCCTGCGTAGAGGCCCAGAGAGGTCATTGTATGAAGCTGGATTTTATTGGCGACTCCAAGATGTTGGAGATGCCAGAGATGTGGGAAACCTGCCAAGGACAGATGCTAGCAGGGAGAGGAACCAGCCCAAGAGAGAGAAGTGTGTTGCAGTCAACAAAGCTGAAAGGAATTGGAGATCTGAAGAGTGCTTTGACATTAGACCTGGAGGTGCAGAGTTTGGAGTTTGTCCAGCTGGTTTTAGGTCTTGTTTTAGTCCAGCATTTCCTCACTATGCTCCTTTTCCTCTGTTGGAATGGTGATGTCTATCCTGTGCTATGAATTGTTGGAAGTACGTGATCTGCTTTTCATTTGTATTTTATAGGGCGTTACAGTTAAGGGATTGCTTTTAGCCTCAGAAGAGACTTTGAACTTAAGACATTTAAACAATGTTAGGACCATGATAGACTATGGGGACCTTTTAAGTTGGACTGAATGCATTTTTGCGTTATGACATGGCTACAAGTCTGTGGGTGCCAGGGAGTGGAATGTGGTGGTTTGAATGAGAACGGCCCCCATAGGGCCTTATATTTGAATGCCTGGTTATTAAAGAGTAGCACAGTGTGACAGAATTAGGAGGTATGTATATGTATATATGTATATGTATGCACACACACACACACACACACACACACACACGTATATATGAAGGGTCCAGATCCACTAGATGCAAACTCATGGACACAAGGTGCTTGAGATCCACAGACTCCACCTAAAATTTTGGTAATGCATACATTTTAGGATGTATAGACTAGCATAATGTTTGTAGATGTGTTTCCTTAAGTTAGTTTTAAAAATGGTTGAAAAACCTGTGAAAATGGAGCATGGTGGCCTATGCTGGCACTCAATGCTTGGGAGGCTGAGGCAGGAGGACTTTGAATTTAAGACAGCCTGACTTACACATGAGACTTTGTCTCAAAACAAAACTAAGCACAAGGCCGGGCGGTGGTGGCGCACGCCTTTAATCCCAGCACTCAGGAGGCAGAGCCAGGTGGATCTCTGTGAGTTCAAGGCCAGCCTGGTCTACAGAGCGAGATCCAGGACAGGTACCAAAACTACACAGAGAAACCCTGTCTCGAAAAACAACAAACAAACAAACAAAAAACTAAGCACAAGCAATCAAAGAGAACAATCACAACAACCGTGAAGGTACAAAACCAGCGTGAACTCAATGGGTGGGCAATGCAGGCATTTCAGTTCCTGCTGGTATGAGTGTAAAACGGTCAAACTCCTACAAGAGAAGAAAATCGGCAAAGTCTAAGAAAATTACACACCATTTACCCTTTAACCCCACAACCTCACTTTTAGGGATTTACCCCAAGAACATTTCTAGAGGGCTTGGGAGTATCACTCACTTCTGGAACACACACTTCCTATGCAGCAGACCTGGTCTCCAACAACAGAGATAAACACATGCCCATGGTAACATGTGGCAGTATCATTTATGTGTTAGGAGACTATGGAGTTCTTAGCTCCTTTATACTCTGGTCACATGCTGACAGGAATTTAGCTGAGGGAAGAGTCCTGTTCATGGTTTCAGTTCATCATGGTGAGCATGGCTGAGCATGGCTTGGCAGAGTATGTAAATGGATGTTCCCTATCCTGACTGCCCGGTCCCAAATAAACACACAGAGGCTTATATAAATTATAAATGCTTGGCCAGTAGCTCAGGCTTATTACTAACTAGATCTTACATTTTAAGTTAACCCATATTCTTTATTTACTCTCTGCTACATGGTGGTACCTTTGTTAGCATGGCATGTTCATATCCTGCCCCCTCTGCATCTGGCTGGCGACTCCTGACTCCACCCTTCTCCTTCCCAGCATTCTTAGTTTGGTCATCCTGCCTGTACTTCCTGCCTGGATACTGGCCAATTAACGTTTTATGAAACTAATTCAAGTGACAAATCTTTACACTATATGAGAGGACTATCCCACAGCAAGAGTAGGTCTCGGCATGGCATCCAGGAAACAATGTAGGAAAAGGGAAAGACCCGGGCAAGGACCCTCCCCCAGTGACTACTTCTTCCAACGGGGGCCCGCCTCTCACAGCTCCACCATCATCCCTTATCTGTTTAGATGGTGTCCATCAGTGGATTAAAACACCAGCTTCTCAGAGACTTTGTGATAGCTCTCTGGGAATGCCCTTGCACACACTCCCACTGGTGTGTGCTTTATTAATCTGGGAGCTGTCTCTCAACTCAGTTGTGCTAACAAGACAGATTAATTATCACACAGAGTGAATTTCTTACATATAATAGAGTACTAGGTAGCTTTTATAGAGTGATTTTTTTTTATAAAAGCAAAAATCCAAAGAGAGTATATAGTATGCTACCTTTTGGGTAAAAAATGTTTACTTTTCATAAAAAGATACATTGGACACACACACACACACACACAACAATAAGCCGGGTGGTGGTGTCACTTGCGAGGCAGAGGCAGGCGGATCTCTGAGTTCGAGGCCAGCCTGGTCTACAGAGTGAGTTCCAGGACAGCCAGGATGACCCAGAGAAACCATGTCTCTGGGAAGAGAGAGAGAGAGAGAGAGAGAGAGAGAGAGAGAGAGAGAGAGAGAGAGAGAGAGAGAGAGATTGGCAACACACCACATTCACGGATTTAGTGAGAACTGCAGAATACAGTGTGCACTGTAGAGCCATAAAACATTTAAGACAGAGAAGAAACAAAAATAAAGTTGATGTAACCTCTGCATTAGTGTGTGAGCAAGTGACCAAAATCCAGGTAAATTCCATATTTAAGTATAAAAGAGTTTATTGGATCACTTGACTGGGAGACCAGTAACAAATCTAGGGTTTTGGGGTGTGTGTGGATCCCTAGGCACAGACTCTGTCATCAGGGTTTGGTCGCTCGTCTTCCAGGTTGGTTTCTTGAGCTGGAGACACTCCATTGCTATACGGTCTTTCGCACCTGAGCTATTAGAGTGTCTCTTTCCTAACAGTTTCCACGAGTGTCCCATGGAAGGTTCTCATTGGCCAGGTCTGGGCCACACCCTGGAGTGGGAATTAGGAGGTGCGGCTTTGTTGGAGTAGGTATGGACTTGTTGCAGGAAGTGTGTCAGTGTGGAGGTGGGCTTTGAGGTCTCATCTATGCTCAAGCCACGCCTAGTGTCCTAAATTACTTCCTGTTGCCTGTGCAAGATGTAGAAAGAACTCTCAGCTACCTCTCCAGCACCATGCCTGCCTGCATGTTGCCATGTCCCGCCATGATAATGGACTAAACCTCTGAAAATGTCAGCCACTCAGTTAAATGTTTTTCCTTTATAAGAGTTGCCGTGGTCATGGTGTCTCTTCACAGCAATAGAAACCCTAAGACAGTAGCTGACATGTGGGTTCTGGGAACCCAACTCGAGTCTTCTCAAAGAGCAGATGGCACTCTTAACTGCTCAATGTCTCTTCAGAGCCCCAGTTGTTTATTTGGTGACAGGTTCTCACTGTGTAGCTGTGTAGACCAGGCTGGCTTCAAACTCACAGAGATCCGCCTGCCTCTGCCTCCTGAGTGCTGGGATTGAAGACCAGGGCCACCTCCCCTGGCCTATGGAGATGGTTGTAAGCGGCTTAGTATGGGTGCTGAGAACATAACTTGGAGCTTCTGAAAGAGCAGCAATTGCTTTTAACCATAGAGCCATCTCTCCAGCCCTCGAGTTTTCATTTCTTTTTTCTTTTTCTTTTCTTTTCTTTTTTTTTTTTTTTTGTTTTTTCGAGACAGGGTTTCTCTGTGTAGCTTTGCGCCTTTCCTGGAACTCACTTGGTAGCCCAGGCTGGCCTCGAACTCACAGAGATCCGCCTGGCTCTGCCTCCCGAGTGCTGGGATTAAAGGCGTGCGCCACCACCGCCCGGCGGGTTTTCATTTCTTAACAACCACAGCCACCTTGACATCCTGTCTCCCAGGCTGGCTTCTAATGTAAGCTAACTCATGGATTTGATGTATGCATCTCACCCGCCCACCAGCTACCTCTTTTTTCCCCACATCTTTCTGTGGGTCCTTTCTTCCCTTGTACTACGCATCATTGTCTCATCTCTATAAATAGGAAAAATTCCAGTTTCTTTCCTTTGCTTGCTATTCTTCACAGACTACTGACACCTCTTTTCCTTTATGGCCAAACTTCTTGAAAGAATTGTTGCGGGGGCAGTGGTGGCGAACGCCTTTAATCTGTGCACTCGGGAGGCAGAGGAGTCCAGCCTGGTCTACAGAGTGAATTCCAGGGCAGCCAGGGCTACACACAGAGAAACCCTGCCTCGGAAAAACAAAACAAAAATTGTCTTCACATACTGCATCCAAACTCGGGGCAGATGAACACCAGGGCCTCAATGCCTTCTTGTCTTGAAGACTTTAATATCAGAATCATACACACACACACACACACACACACACATATGAAAGCAAGATACAAAATAGTTTTCCCCAAATGGACCTGATTATGCAAAAACATTTCTTTTCTTTTTTGGTTTTTCGAGACAGGGTTTCTCTGTGTAGCTTTGCGCCTTTCCTGGAACTCACTTGGTAGACCAGGCTGGCCTCGAACTCACAGAGATCCACCTGGCTCTGTCTCCCGAGTGCTGGGGTTAAAGGTGTGCGCCACCACCGCCCGGCGCAAAAACATTTCTACATAGGAAAAAAAAAAAAAACCAGAACAAAACTGATCGATAATATGTGAAAGTTTTAATTTGCCTCTGGGTACCTTGATAACGATCTTCTTTTTTTATTTGTTTCTAATTTGCACAGTTGGAAAAAGAAGCATTTACCTTTACGTTAGCACACACGGCGACGGAACTTTAAAACCCTCGCCATGTGTTTTGAAAAAGGAGGCGGAAGAACCACACAGGAACAGCTCAGCCTTTCCAGTGACAGGCCCCCGGTTGCCTTGGCAACAGCCAGAGCGCCAGGTCAACCACTCTTCCCGGAACGCCGCGCGCCCTTCCACTTCCGGTCCTGGGGCTCGGGGCCGCCTCTTTCCGGAAGTGAGTCCCGGTACGCCGCTTTAGGGCTCCGGGGCGTGCGTGCGTGCGTGCGTGCGTGGCGGGGTCGGTGCGCCGCGCGGGGCCAGCTGAGTTCGTTCCCGACCTCCGGAGGCCTCGGCGCTCCGGGGACGACGTGACACTTCCGCGCAGTTTTGGTTGACGCTGCATCAGTGGGTCGGATGTTCGTTACTAAGCAACCGCGAGGGGCGTGGCGTGGCCGCCCTGATCCCCGCGGGGCGGAGGTCGAGACCCGTCCCGATCGCGGTGTGACCGACACCTTGTCTCGGAAAATGCGAACACTCAATGGCAGAGCGCTTGCCTGGCGTGTGGGCTGCCCTCGGATCAATACTCAATGTTTGTTATTATTATTATTATTGGTTTTTCGAGACAGGGTTTCTCTGTGTAGCTTTGCGCCTTTCCTGGAACTCACTTGGTAGCCCAGGCTGGCCTCGAACTCACAGAGATCCGCCTGCCTCTGCCTCCCGAGTGCTGGGATTAAAGGCGTTAGCCACCAACGCCCGGCATTATTATTATTTTTTAAGGTTATTTTATGTGTGTGAGTACCCAGTAGTGCGTGCAGTGCCCGAGACGGCCCGACGAGGTCGTCGGATCCCGGGACAATTATAGACTGTTGTGAGCCACTGTGTGGATTTTGGGAATCGGACCTGGGCCCTCTGCAAGAGCAGCAAGTTCTCTTAACCGCTGACCCATCATCTCCCTAGCCCGCCAATTCAAGTCAAAATAATAAAGTCCTTAATCAAAATCAGACCAAACACCGACTCCCTAAAATAGGATTATATGTAACTTCACTTAGTGTTCTGCAGTGGAAATACAGTGGCTGTACGCCATAAAAATGTTTTTTTTTGTCGATTATAAAACGGAATTAAATGTTCAAAAGTTAAAATGTTGGGCTGGAGAGGTGGCTCAGAGGTTAAGAGCACTGACTGCTCTTCCAGAGGTCCTGAGTTCAATTCCCAGCACCCACATGGTAGCTCACAACCATCTGTAATGAGATCTGGTGCCCTCTTCTGGTCTGCAGTCATACATGCTTTATATGTAATAAATAAATAAATCTTTTTTAAAAAAAGTTAAAATGTTATTTTCTTTCTTTCTCCCCCCCCCCCCCCCCCCCAAGCTGAGGACCGAACCCAGGGCCTTGTGCTTGCTAGGCAAGCGCTCTATCACTGAGCTAAATCCCCAACCCTTATTATTATTATTTTGCTTTAGAAAGATAAGTTTTTTGCTTCAGAAACTGAAAGCAAGCATAAAATAACACAAACCCCCGGGTACTGTCTGCACAGAGACAACCACTTTGTCTCTGATTGGCCACTTTGAAGGGAGTCTTCCTCTTCTTTTTTTTTTTCTTTTAATTTATTTTTATTTTATGTGCATTGGTGCTTTACCTGAGTGTATGTCTGTGTGAAGGTGTCAGATCCCCTGGAACTGTAGTTACAGACAGTTGTGAGCCACCATCTGGGTGCTGGGAATTGAACCCGGATCCTCTGGAAGAGCAGTCAGTGCTCTTAACCGCTAAGCGGTCTCTCCAGCCCCGAAGGGGGGTCTTCTTTTTATGCAGTTAGTAAATAAAAATCTAGGACAGAATCAGCTGTGCTATTTTACAATGTAAAACATATATTTAATTTAAAAAGACTACACAGTTGCACGTGTGTCTTTATACCTCTTCCTGGACATGTAATCCGTTCCTGTCCTTTTCACATACTTAATTAGTGCTGTAACGTGGACATGAAAAGTTTTAGAGAAAGGACCTGTGTAGCTTGATTTTTTCGCCTTGCCCACAGTCAGGACAAATCTTTGTCACCCGCCAGTCCCACAGCCGCTCAGACCCAACCAAGTAAACACAGAGACTTAATTTGCTTGCAAACTGCATGGCCGTGGCAGGCTTCCTGCTAACTGTCCTTATCTTGCTAACTGTGCTTTTATCTTAAATTGATCCATTTCCATACATCTATACCTTGCCATGTGGCTGGTGGCTTACCGGCGTCTTCACATGCTGCTGGTCATGGCGGCGGCTGCAGCCTCTCTGGTCATTGCGGCGGCTGCAGCGTCTCCTTCTACCTTTCTGTCCTTTTATCCTGCCTAGCCACGGCCGATCAGGTTTTATTTATTAACCAATCAGAGCAACTTGACATACAGACCATCCCCCAGCACAGCCAAGTGCAGACCATCTCAAACACCTGCACTCAGGCCCATGGTCCTAATCATCCTCTATACGGACCTGCTGGGTAACGCCACAAAGAACCTGAGAATGGGCTCCCACAGGACCTACAGAACATCCCACAGCAGACCTGCTCTCCTTTCCTTTTTTCTTTGAGACAGGGTCTCATGTAGCTCTGGCTGGCCTGGCACCTGGTATTGTAGACCAGGCTATCCACTCACAGAGAACTGCTGGTCCCGCTTCCCGAATTCTGGGATTAGAGGTGTACACGCACGCACACACACAGAGAATTGTGAGTGTGCCGTGCGACACCATACCTGGCCTCTTGCTCTGCGGTATTTTCTCCTTTTAGCGCGTTGGTATTTCCCCACTTCCCACAGAATACCTCTTACTTCTCCCCTGCAGGGGAGGTGTATGCGGAGTTAGACACGCGGCACAGGGAAGCCTGCTCCACCTTTTACTGTTAGTTTTTGTGATTCCTAAGGTAACGCCTGCTTATTGTAGGATGTGAAGGAGCTGGGGAGGAGATGGCTCAGTGGTTAAGGACCGTGGGGCAAGCATGAGGACCTGAGTTTGAATCCCCGGAGTCCATCTAAAGCTGGGTGCGGTGGTGTGGACACCTGAGGTTGTCCTTGGACCTCCACACGTGTGCTGTGGTGCATGTGCACCCAGACTCTCAAAGGTACACACACATACACACACACACACACACACACACACACACACACACACACGCATACCTTCTCTTATCCATAGGGTGAAAATTCAGGAGAGAGTAAATAGAAGAATCCAATACTTAGATGGCACTGATATTTTGGTGTAATTTTATTTTTCTCTTTGTTACTTCAGAAGAGAGTACTGAGAAATGTTTTCTGGAATAATATTGCAGCTATGTCTGTCTATCTATCTATCTATCTATCTATCTATCTATCTATCTATCTATCTATCTATCTATTTAATGTATATGAGTGTCCTGTCTTCAGGCATACCAGAAGAGGGAATCAGATCCCATTACAGATGGTTGTGAGCCACTATGTGGTTGCTGGGAATTGAACTCAGGACCTCTGGAAGAACAGCTTAACTGCTGAGCCGTCTCTCCAGCCCAATATTGCAGCTTTTAGTGTGCATTTTTGATTATTCATGTAGCTGAGTAATATTTCAAATAGTATTTCAGATCTTTTCTAGGTATGCCGGGTAGTTCTGTTGTCGACCCAACACAGCTAAAGTTATATGAGAAGAGAGAGCTCAGTTGAGGAAACGCCTCCATCAGATTGGCCGTAGGCAAGTCTGTGAGGTTATTTTCTGTGATCAATGATTGATGTGAGAGGGGCCAGCCCATCATGGGTGCTGCCACCCCTGGCTGGTGGTCCTGGGTTACCTAAGAAAGCAGGCTGAAGCCTGGGTATGGTGACACATTTAATCCCAGAACTGGGGAGGGAGAGGTGGAGGCAGGTGGATCTGTGAGTTCGAGACCAGCCTGGTGTACATAGAGAGTTCCTGGCCAGCCTGGTTGACATAGTGAGACTTTATGTAATGATCGACTATGACCTGAAAGGTGATGTAACCCTTTCCTCCCCAAGTTTCTTTTTTGATCAGTGTTTGACTACATCGATAGAGAAACAAACCAGGACACTAGCTTACGGTCTGTCCCAGGCCTTACCATGTCTAGTTAGCTTTCTTCTAGCATTCTAAACTAACTGAATTTTAAAGGCTTAGTTTCCACAGGTGTCTGCTTCGCTTTTCTAACTAAACATTTTTTTTAAAGATTTATTTATGTTTTACGTGTATGGATGTTTTGTCTGCATGCATCTATGTGCACCACATGTGTGCCTGGTACCCAGAGAGGTCAGAAGAGGGTGTTGGATCCCCTGGAACTGGAGTGACGGACATAAGCTACTGTGTAGGTGCTGGGAGCCGAACCCAGGTTCTCTGCAAGAGCGCCACTTGCTCTCAACTGCTGAGCCACCTCTCCAACCTCATGCTAACTCACTTGTTTCTTTTCCTTTTTTCTTTTTGGTTTTTCGAGACAAGGTTTCTCTGGGTAGCTTTGTGCCTTTCCTGGAACTCACTCTGTAGACCAGGCTGGCCTCGAACTCACAGAGATTCGCCTGGCTCTGCCTCCCGAGTGCTGGGATTAAAGGCGTGCACTGCCACCACCGCCCGGCTAACTCTCTTGTTTCTTAAGATGTGGTCTCATGTATCCAGGCTGGCTTTCACCTTGCTGTGTAGCCGAGGATGACTTTGAACCCCAGATCCTCCTGTCTCTACCTCCTGAGTACTGACATTACAAGCGCATTTTGCCATGTCTGTCTATGTGGTGCAGGGGACAGAACCCCGTACTTCATGCATATCAAGCAAGCACTCTCTCAACCAAGTTACAGCTTCAGCCTTCTGCTGTAGCTGGATTAATTATTTAGTTTTGCTGCGCTCATTTCTATCTGCAAATTAGGGTGGATAATATTTTTGTAAGGTTGTAATGAGGACTGGAAATAATGTCCGTAAGTGGAGCTCAATAAAAGCAATCTAATTTTTGGCTTATAGCTTTATTAGTCTGTAAGCACAGGCGTTCGTATTTGTATAATGTTGCAAATGAGTGAATGCCCTCTGCTTCCCACTCAGCTCATGTTTCCTGAGCACCTGTGACATCTAAGTGCTGTTCATAATTCTTAAGGCCGTGTGTGCCCATTTTTCTTAGATGTTTTTCCTACAATTAAAAACATATGCTGTGGTTCAACTTCAGTAATTTTCTTATTCATCTTTGTTTTCTCAGACTCTACCATCCTGCCTGGCCCATGGTAGCAGGTGCTGAGTAAATAAATGTGTGAGCTGAGCTGAATAATTTAGTGGGGAAAGAAACACACACACACACACACACACACACACACACACACACACACTTATATAAAACCTGGAAGTCTGTCAATGCACTAACACGTACAAAGTGCTCTGAACTGCAGACCAGACAACATTAATTTTGAGTAAGTGTGCTGGCAATACCCTGGGGAGCAGATAGGCTTAATCTGGCCCCTGATTATGGACACTGAGGGAAAAAAGCCTTCGAGACAGACACCACCGTGTGAGTTGAGGTTTGGAGGTAGAAGTCAACTGTTTATCTCATCAGTTAGTTGTGCTGGCCAGAGAGTGGGGTTGAACAGTGGGTCCCGATGAGCGAGATTTTTGATGTGACCAACCCGTCTTTATTATAGTTTCCAAGCGTTTCTGAAAAACACAGCCTTTAATTTGGTCCGAGCGGGTAGTGGGAATGAGAGACTTTCAGCAGCAGAAAGGAACAAGGTGGCCAGCGTTGGCCGGGAGGAGAGGATATGTCCAGGGGTGGGTGGGTACCGTTAGCAGCTAAGATGCACTTACCAAGACCGACCGACCGCTCCATCAGCAGCAGCAAGAGACTAGACGGCCCTGAGGCCCCGCCCACCAGGCCCCGCCCCCGCAAACCACGCCCACCCAAGCCCCGCCCCGAGCTGCTAGCCGCGAAGCTCGCACGCTGGAGGGCCGAGGGCCCGCCGGGCGGCGGCGGCGGCGGAAGCGGCTTCCCCGGTCGGCTTCGGCTGAAGGGAACGAGCCGGAGGAGGAGGCGACGAGGCCGGCGAGGCCTGCGGGCCGCATGGCTGGAGCTCCGGGCGGTGGCGGGCCAGGCCCCGCGGCCGGGGAGCCGCTGCTGCAGCGACGCGACTCCGGACAGGGCTCGCCCGAGCCGCCGCCGCCGCCGCCGCCGCCGGAGCACGGGCAGCCCCGGCAGGGCTTCCTCTCCAGCCTCTTCACCCGGGATCAGAGTTGCCCGCTCATGCTCCTGAAGACGCTGGAGACGAGTAGGAGCGGTGACCTGGAGGCTGGGGTCAGGGGTGGCATCAGATCCGGGGCCCGAGCAAGGGCGGGGACCCCACTGCGTCCCCGGGGGGCTCCACTACAGCCCCGGGGGGGGGGCGGCGCGGGCCTTCCCGCACCACCCTAGCTTGCGATCGCACGGCTAGGCTGTGCCCTTTTGGGTCACACTCGCTAGTTTCTTATGTAAGCCACGCCGCAGCACCCGCTGTAGGGTGGCGGCGAGAAGAGCTGGAAAGCACTCCATTAATAATTAGTGCACCCTTCCCTGGGCGGGACGGGGCGGGGCAGGGTTAACCTTCATTCATTGCACTAGGGACAGTGGGGAAACTTTGGAAAAAGCCTGGGTTTATGCACCCAAGTGCGTCTCGCCGGGGGAGAGAGCTTCTAGCTTCGCGCTCTCAAAGAGGCCCGTGACTTCTAAAAGGTTTATTATCATCGCGGCGGGTCAGGCAGGCTCCCGCTGAGCGGTTTCTCACCAGTCCCCGGGAGACTGCTTTAGATCCTTGCTGCTTTGCAATCGGCATAGATTGCCTGTCTACTTCAGATTCATTTAGGAAAGTCAGAGTTAAATGTATTTGTCCCAAATAATACCGTTGCCGTTTCATAGCAGAATCGGTCAAAATTCAGAAGTCATCCTGTCAAGGATTTTATACCCCTTTTTTTTCTTCAATTTATTTTTAATTTATGTGCATGAGTGTATTGCCATGGGTGTCAGGTCCCCAGGAACTGGAGTTACAGACAGTTAGGAGCTGCCCTGTGGGTGCTGGGAATTGAACCCGGGTCCTCTGGAAGAACAGTCAGTGCTCTTAACCGCTGAGCCATCTCTCCAGTCCCTTACTCTCATTCTCCTTTAAAAAAAAATTTTTTTTTTAAAGATTTTATGTGTGCTGGGCGGTGGTGGCGCACGCCTTTAATCCCAGCACTCGAGAGGCAGAGCCAAGCAGAGCTCTGTGAGTTCGAGGCCAGCCTGGTCTACAGAGCGAGATCCAGGACAGGCACCAAAACTACACAGGGAAACCCTGTCTCGAAAAACAAAACAAAACAAACAAACAAACAAAAAACCCCAAAACCCAAACAACTACAACAACAACAAAAAACAAAACAATAAAACAAAAAAGAATATATATTTACATTTTTTCTTATGTATATGATTGTTTTGCCTGCCAGCATGTGTGTGGGCCCCCTTGCATTCCTAGTGTCCGGTACAGTGAGCCACCATGTGGGTACCGGGAACTGAACCCGGGTCCTCTGCAAGAGCAACAAGTGCTCCTAACCCCTCAGCCGTCTCTTCCCCTCCCCCACCCCTCCCCTCTCTTTTTCTTTCTCTCAGGGGTGAGGACTGAACCCACGTCCTTGCACTCGCTGGGCGAGGCTCTACCACGGGGCTCGATCCCTAACCCCCTTTCTTACGAACCATAGGCTCACATGCTCTCAGCGGCCAGCCCTCGCTGAAGAGCTGGTTGGCGTGTTCTTTGGTTGGCCTGTCCTGTTTGGAATGGGGTTCTCAGAATGGGCCATGGCGTTACCTCAGAGAACAGTGTAGGGACCACCTTCCTCAATTCTAGGTACTGAGCTGGTTTTGTCTTCCTGACTGTGGCCCCAGATGCCCCTGGCCTCCTAATGTATGCTGTAAGACAGTGTTTAGTCATTTAAACAAAACCAGCCCCTGACACTGAGATGCTTGTGGGTGCCATTTTGGTATTTGTGTTAATGTTTTACTTCACTCAAGACTTGATTTGGTATGAATTTACATGATTCATGCCCATTAATAAAAATCGGTTTTAAGATGGTGTTTGTGAGTTACTTTTGTGATGTCTGCAGTTTGGATGATTAATTGGTACGGCGTTTTCTAATGAGCGTACTCTCTGCTGTCTTTGTAGATCCGTATGTCAAACTTCTACTTGATGCCATGAAGCACTCAGGTTGGTAAGTGAACCTTTTCGGAAATGTCACTGTGTGTTCTGGAGCCCCCAGAACTAAAATCGCAGCGCTCTTATACCTGGGGCTTCTCACTTTGGGGCACAAAGCCTTCTCCGTCCACAGAGGCAGGCTGCCTGTCTTCCAGGCTGGCCTGGTGCTCTTCGACGGTCTTCTGTCCTGGCTCAGTCTCTGGCTCTGTTGTTCACTTTGAATGTCAGTAAAGGCATTATTCACAGTTTGTCTTCAAAGTCATTACCCAACTTGGCCCTTCCATCCCCCCAGCCTAGGGCATTGTGGTGAAGAAACCTTAGCTTGGATTAATTAGTAGGAGGCTTCCAGATACTAACTCAGAACGGACTAGAGGAAATGACTTGTGATATCTACTTTTTTTTTTTTTTTTTTTTTGGTTTTTCGAGACAGGGTTTCTCTGTATAGCTTTGGAGCCTGTCCTGGAACTCACTCTGTAGCCCAGGCTGGCCTCGAACTCACAGAGATCCGCCTGCCTCTGCCTCCCGAGTGCTGGGATTAAAGGCGTGCGCCGCCACCGCCCGGCTCTGATATCTACTTATCACTCTGACCCATCATATATTTTCAGTGTGGTCCCAGTCAGGTGACCAGCTCCCTGATGGAATCCTTATAGAGTGTGAAGAATGGAATCTGGGGAGATAGTCTCTTTCATTCTACAGGCGAGGAGACTGAGTTCTGACTGTATTAAATAATGGCCTGCCAGGTTCTCCGTAGGGGTTAGTGGTGGGAGGGCCATGCTGTGTGGTCCAGGGTGTCCCGGCCAGGGCCGATTCCTTCATACACGGTGCTTACACCTCTCCATGCTTTTCAGCGCTGTTGACCCAGGGAGGCACTTTTCTTGCGAGGACTGTGACGGAAATGTCAGTGGCGGATTTGATGCTTCCACGTCCCAGGTGGGTCTCTTGGCTGAATTGTTTTCTTCCCTTTACTTCCTTCCGAGACTTGCTGAACGCTTTTCACACGCTGGGCATTCTGTTTGGTGGACTCTGCGTAGGACTTAAAAAAAAAAAAAAAAAAATCAGTCTTGATCCTTACTCTCCAGGAGTGTTACTCTTCCGAAGGAGCTAAGACACGAACTCCTTAAACAGGTTTGAGGCAGGTTAGCATACGCGGTGTGATAACTTTCTGTTCCTGGGGGCTGGAGAGACGGCTCAGAGGCTAAGAGCACTGGCTGCTCTTCCAGAGGTCCTGAGTTCAATTCCCAGCACCCACATGGTGGCTCACAACCATCTGTAATGAGATCTGGTGCCCTCTTCTGGCCTGCAGTCATACATGCTGTATACATAATAAATAAATAAATCTTAAAAAAAGAAAAAAAAAAACCAAAAAACAAACTTTCTGTTCCTGGAGCAGGCAGCTGAGAAATTGAGCTTACAAGGAGGAATGAGTTATTTTGGCTCATGTCAGCCCACGGTCACTGACCCTCTCAAATATTATGAAGGACCCGTCTTAATAATCTTCTTCCCAGGGGCTCCAAAGAGAAGCTACAAACGGCACGAGTTATTTTCAGGAAAAGAATCTAAGTACACCAAGCTCTTTCGTCTGTCTATTTTATTTCTCTGGGATAAAATTCTATTTACACAGCTTCAGTTCTGCTCTCCTGCCTAGCTCCTTTCTTGCCCGGTTTCTCTCTGCATTTATCTGCTGTCCCCTCTAAGTTCTATCTTAATTCGCTCACCTTAGTTCTGTCCCATCTTGGTCTTTCATCTCCTTCTTCCCCATCTGGCTCTTCCTCATCTTCCATCTCATTCTTCTAGTTCTCCAGTCAGAATCCTTCCTCAGTCTCTGAGGTTTACAGGTATATACCCACGCAATAGCAGTGATCTAGCTAAAGCAAGGTGACCAGGCTTGAATTCTTACAGGCTCATAAAGGCAGGCCAGAGTTTTCTTCAGGCACTGACCATCAGGCTTTCTTTTACAACCCAAAAGGGGAGTGGTAAAGGAGGAGGTCAACGGTTAATATATCAGAAAAAGGGAATTTATGTGCTCAAACTACATTTCTAGAGGTGGTTAGGTAAATATCAGGAGTCTATAATGTTAGTATAAATACCACTAAGGCTATATAAGAAAGGAGGTTTGAGCTTAATTTACCTTAATTCAGGAGATTGTTTGGCCTTGGATGCTTGATGGGTATTTTAGATAAATACACTGTTAGGAGTTCTTGGAAGCCCACATAGCATACAAGAAAATCACCGTAGGAACCGGCTAATATATATACAAAAGCTAAAATATCACCAAGACTTCTTAAGTCATGGCCTGACCTTCGGAAAGGGCCTTGACCTTTCCTGGTAGTAGCTTTTGTGATAGTAGCTGAATTCCATACATTTTCCTGTGGCTTGCAGCATGGACCCCGTTGCCTCTGTGGTCTGTGTCAGTCAGTACTTCATAGTGGGGCTGTATGTGCAGTGTGCAGTGTGCAGTGTGTGTGGGCAGCAAGGTCACCACAGCCCCCCAGACCCAGTGATCTAACTGCCTTCCACTGGGCCCACTTCGTGTAGTGCCGCAGGATAACCAGTCCTTTGGGGCAGGAGAGCGTGGTTAAGAGCACTGACTGCTTTTCCATGGGACAAGGTTCAGTGCCCAAAAGAACAATCCGACTGCAACCCACAGAACCAGGGAGGCTACACAGCAGGGGGGACCCTAGGATGACTGTGGCTTAGAATAAGTTTTGGTTTTACTCAATCACTGGGCAAGCCTCAGTGAAACATTTCACGATTAGGGTAAGAATTTGTACTGTATCAAGCTGATTTTAGAAAAAAATAATTAAAAACAAAAGAAGAAAAGGGGATAGTATAATGACAGGATAAAAGGGTGGATTGTTGAACTTACTTTTAAACAGCAGTGACTTGTTTGAAATGTTTTACATTGCTGTAGATTTTAGTTTATTGATACAAATTTGAAGTAAATTTTGTTATACTGTATATATATTTCTGCTCTTGTTTGAGGTAGTATGTTTATGTAACTCATTTAGATCGTAATGGATAATTAAAAAATACAGATTAATTAAAAAAAAAAAGATTCAGTGCCCAGCACTCACATGGCTGCTCACAACCATCAGTAACTCCAGTCCCAGGGGATCCAGCACCCTCTTCTGAACCCTGCAGGCAGGCATGTGGTTCACAGACATACTCGCAGACAAAACACACATAGATATTTAAAAAACAATGACAAGGGAGCCAATCCTTTAATTCCTGGGCCTGTGGAGGATGGTCAAGGTCCAACCTCTGGCAGGTGGTTGGTAACCACCATAGGACAGTGACGGTTGATTGAAGGCTACTAACACACTCAGCTGGAAGGCCCAGAGCCCCTGCAAAGGCAAAGACAGACGCTGTTAACCGAGAGGCTAGGAAACCACAGGCGCCAGGAACAGCATGGTGTGAGGTGTAGCTGGAGGGCGGGGACACGGAAACCAATGTGAGCTCTGTGGTGGGCAGCTGGGAATGCTGAGGTGAGAACCGATACCACATGAGGTAAGGTTGGAACGGAAGGAGGGCGGGAGGGAGAGTTCCCATGTTCTAGATAACATGTATCTATCTCGTAGAATGGCGATGGGAACTAAGTTAGCTTGAGAAATAAATGAGCAATTTTATTATTCATTTGACGTCACTGGAGGGTTTTCACAGAATCTTGGTGGTAGCAGGTGGTTCGTGTGACATGGTGAAGGTCATTGACGGTATTGCACGTAGCTTTTCCAATTTGAATATATAATCTATGTTTAAGTCCACCTAAGTGCTTTTCTGATGGAGAATTTCTCGTGTATTTGGTTATTCATAACTGTCTACAAAACTATGGGTTTAGAGTAAGACTCCAGTCGGAATCCCAGTTCTTCTGCTTATTAGCTGTGGGCTTGGGAATGATTTTTCATACTCTTTTTTTCTTCCTTTTTGTTTTTGTTTTTTTGAGACAGGGTTTCTCTGTAGCTTTGGAGTCTGTCCTGGAACTCGCTCTGTAGCCCAGGCTGGCCTCGAACTCACAGAGATCCACCTGCCTCTGCCTCCCGAGTGCTGGGATTACAGGCGTGCGCCACCACCGCCTGGCAATTTTTCGTACTCTTAGTTTCCTCGGCGGTGAATTGGTGATCACGTTACTGACAGCTCTCGGTAAGTCTGCCCACTCCTCTGTGGTGGTCTAGTAGATGAGTGTTTTGGGAGCTGGGGCTGTCCCTCAGCTGGTAGAGGCCTTGCCCAACGTACACGGACCCCTGAGCTCATCCCTAACAACGCATCATCCACGCTCGGTGGCACACACCTGTAATTCTAGCACTCAGGAGGTGGAGGCAGAGGATCAGATGTTCAAGGCCATCCTCAGCTACATAGAGAGTGAGGCTGGTTGGACTAGAGATTCTGTCTCAGGAAAAAAGTAATCGAGTGAACGTTTTAAAGTCTCAGCTCTCGGCAGTGTTAAAACACAGCCGTACTCTACTCCATTCTGTCTTAAATTGGAGTCTTTATTGTGAAGTCCTTCATTGATCCAGGCAATCAGAAAACCATGGGTATACTTTCAACAACAAGGGAAGCCTCTGGTTAACTGATGCCGAGATCTGAGGAGCAGAATGTTCCCCGGACTTGAGACACCTGTGTGGTCCTCTTGAGTGACATCCCTTATCCTCCTGACTGGGCATCATTCCCGCTTTTCTGAGTTTTCCCACCCACGTGTGCAGTCCAGGATTGCATTGTCTGGACGCCTGCTTTCCTGCTTCGCACTTGGAGTGGTGTGGAATGTGTTGTGGACTGGGCATGTGGGCGTACGTCCTCTGTGGTTCTGTGAGATGTGAAATCCTCCAGTACGCAGTCCCCTGTAAGTCAGTTTTTCCAGCCTACCGTGTGTCCTCTCCGGTTTACTTAACTTCACTGTTGTATACTATTCCACTGTGTGTTCGCATCAAGGTCCACCTTTCTAATAGTGTGTCCAGCCTTGTAATTGTGCGCGGTACTGCCGTTAAATATTCTCAACCCTCTCTCCTGGTGACGGTTACAAGCTCCCCCAAGATCCAGGTCTCTGAGCAGAATCACGGGCGTGGAGCGTGGAGCATGCAGAATGCCGGCTGATGACGCTGTGGCGCAGTTTCACGTACATTCTTCCGCTGCTCCTTTGCTGATGTCCTCTTCCAGCCCTTAAATGTTGACGTGCTCAGTCCTTTTTCCTCCTCTGTTCTGTGAGGTCCTGTCCCTCTGTTCTGTGAGGTCCTGTCCCTCTGTGTTCTGTGAGGTCCTGTCCCTCTGTGTTCTGTGGGGTCCTGTCCCTCTGTTCTGTGAGGTCCTGTCCCTCTGTGTTCTGTGAGGTCCTGTCCCTCTGTGTTCTGTGAGGTCCTGTCCCTCTGTTCTGTGAGGTCCTGTCCCTCTGTTCTGTGGGGTCCTGTCCCTCTGTGTTCTGAGGTCCTGTCCCTCTGTGTTCTGTGAGGTCCTGTCCCTCTGTTCTGTGAGGTCCTGTCCCTCTGTGTTCTGTGAGGTCCTGTCCCTCTGTGTTCTGTGAGGTCCTGTCCCTCTGTGTTCTGTGAGGTCCTGTCCCTCTGTTCTGTGAGGTCCTGTCCCTCTGTTCTGTGAGGTCCTGTCCCTCTGTTCTGTGAGGTCCTGTCCCTCTGTTCTGTGAGGTCCTGTCCCTCTGTTCTGTGAGGTCCTGTCCCTCTGTGTTCTGTGAGGTCCTGTCCCTCTGTTCTGTGAGGTCCTGTCCCTCTGTGTTCTGTGAGGTCCTGTCCCTCTGTGTTCTGTGAAGGGTTTTGTCTCTCTATGTTCTGAGGGGTCCTGTCTCTCTGTGTTCTGAGGGGTCCTGTCTCTCTGTGTTCTGAGGGGGTCTTGTCTCTCTGTGTTCTGAGGGGTCTTGTCCCTCTGTGTTCTGTGGGGTCCTGTCCCTCTGTGTTCTGTGAGGGGTCTTGTCCCTCTGTGTTCTGAGGAGGGGTTTTGTCTCTCTGTGTTCTGTGAGGTCCTGTCCCTCTGTTCTGTGAGGTTCCTGTCCCTCTGTTCTGTGAGGTCCTGTCCCTCTGTTCTGTGAGGTCCTGTCCCTCTGTGTTCTGTGAGGTCCTGTCCCTCTGTGTTCTGTGAGGTCCTGTCCCTCTGTGTTCTGTGAGGTCCTGTCCCTCTGTTCTGTGGGGTCCTGTCCCTCTGTGTTCTGTGAGGTCCTGTCCCTCTGTGTTCTGTGAGGTCCTGTCTCTCTGTTCTGTGAGGTCCTGTCCCTCTGTGTTCTGTGAGGTCCTGTCCCTCTGTTCTGTGAGGGGTCTTGTCTCTGTGTTCTGTGAGGTCCTGTTCCTCTTTGTTCTGTGAGGTCCTGTCCCTCTGTTCTGTGGGGTCCTGTCCCTCTGTGTTCTGTGGGGTCTTGTCCCTCTGTGTTCTGTGAGGTCCTGTCCCTCTGTTCTGTGAGGGGTCTTGTCTCTGTGTTCTGTGAGGTCCTGTTCCTCTTTGTTCTGAGGGGTCTTGTCCTCTGTGTTCTGTGGGGTCTTGTCTCTCTGTGTTCTGTGAGGTCCTGTCCCTCTGTGTTCTGTGAGGTCCTGTCCCTCTGTTCTGTGGGGTCCTGTCCCTCTGTGTTCTGTGAGGTCCTGTCCCTCTGTTCTGTGAGGTCCTGTCCCTCTGTGTTCTGAGGTCCTGTTCCTCTGTGTTCTGAGGTCCTGTCCCTCTGTGTTCTGAGGAGGAGTTTTGTCTCTCTGTGTTCTGAGGAGGGGTCTTGTCTCTCTGTGTTCTGAGGGGGTCTTGTTCCTCTTTAGGTCAGACTTCCGATCTGAATGCTCATCTGTGTATTCAATGCTCACTTATCACTTTTACTTGGATTGTCTTCAAGACAGGTTAGACTCAATATGTCCAAGTTCAGATTCCTGATTTTTACCACCCCTGTCTTCACCCAATCTGAGTTTTTAGTTTTTCTTCCCCTTTCCTTCTTTTTTTCTTTGAGTTTTTTTTTTTTTTTTTTTTGAGACAGGGTCTGATGTAGCCCAGGCTGGTCCCCTGACCCCCTGTCTTCACCTCCCATGTTCTGGCATCACAGGCATGTACCATTATGCTCAGCTTGGTTTTACACATATCAGTAGATGTTTCTACCATTTAAGCCAGAAACTGATAGATACGTCTGGTTCCTTCCTTGTAAGACGAATTAATAAAACGGTCTTATTAATAAAAAACCTAGAGCCAGATATTGGGGTGGAAACTGAAAGATTAGAGGAATAATATAAACCACAGCCAACTTTACCTCACCGACCCCTCAGCCTCCAGAGAGAGCTACTTCCTGTTTACTCACACCTGTATACCCTTCTGTGCCTGCCATCTTACTCCCTCTTTCCGCACAGCTCTATCACTTCCTGTCTGTCTGTACAGACCTCCAGACCTCTATGGTTAAATAGTGCTGGGATTAAAGGTGTGTGCCACCACGTCTGACTCTGTTCCCAGTGTGGCCTTGAACTCAGGGAGATCTGGATGAATGTCTCCTGAATGCTAGGATTAAAGGCCTGTGCTATCGCTGCCTGACCTCCATGTTTACTATAGTGGCTGGCTTTTTCCTCTGATCCCCAGATAAGCTTTTTTGGGGTGCACCAGTAAAATACCCAGATTTTGTTCGGGTTACCTCCTAAATTACCTTCTGGCTCCCCCCATTCTTGCTTAAACACCTCACCTCTGCCTCTCGCCTACAGTACCACGGTGGCCGCCATCTGGTTTCTCTGAACTCAGCTTCGGTCATCCCCCACTTACTCTTCCCGGCTGTTGTAGTGTTAAGGGTAAACAAAGGCATGCCCCTGTTTCAGCACTCCCTTTGGAGGCTTCCCCCTGCTGCCAGAAAGCAGGCCAGGTCTGTGAGCCTTGGCCTCAGCCCGCGTCACCAGCCCGCGGCCCCCTCTGCTGCTGGATTCCGGTCCTGCATTCGGCTTCTCGTACGTTCTGTCTTCAGCCACCCCCCCCACACACGTTACCCCCCTTTCCTTTCTTCTGTTTACATTTTTAACCCCCACTCATTCAGTAGGTCAGGTCTGCGTTAATTTTCAAAATAAATTTTTATTTTTTTATTTAAACAATTTCTTTTAGTTTTTTTGAGATGAGAATCTAATTTTATGATTTCCCCGTTCCCTTTCCTCCTTCCCAAATCTCATGTCCCCGCTGCCCCCGCTCTCTTTCTAATGTCAGTTTTCATTTCTCTCTTCTCTGCACGGCTGTTTTGACTGTACGTGTGTCTGTACCCCACGTGTGTGACTCGTGTCCACGGAGGCCAGAAGAGGGCGTCGGATCTCTTAGAACCCGAGTGATAGACGGTTGTGAGCCGCCACGTGGGCGCTGGCAATGAAACTTGGGTCCTGTGGACGAACAGCCAGTGCTCTTAACCGCTGGGCCACCTTTCCAGCCTGTTCGCTTATTTAGTTTTTTGAGACAGACTCTCCAGCTCAGGCTGGCCTGCAGTCGAGGATGACTGTGAACGTCTGATCCTCCTGTGCCTGTCTCCCCAGTGGTGGGAAGACGTGAGCACCTGCCATGCTGGCTCGTTCCATGCTGGGGATAGAACCGGGGCATGCTAGACAAGCCTCACCAACTGAGCCACATCCCCAGCGCCATAGGTCTAAGAGAAGCCTGTTCCAGCTCTCCAGATCGGGCCTGGCCTTCTCATGGTATTTGCTCAAGACCGTCACTGTGTAGTCAGTCATTTTGGTAAATATTTCTTAATTTCTGTCTCCATTAGTAGATTCTAGGTCACTTATTAGATTTTTATTTATTTATTTATTTATTTTTGGTTTTTCGAGACAGGGTTTCTCTGTGTAGCTTTGCGCCTTTCCTGGAACTCACTTGGTAGCCCAGGCTGGCCTCGAACTCACAGAGATCCGCCTGGCTCTGCCTCCCGAGTGCTGGGATTAAAGGCGTGCGCCACTACCGCCCGGCTAGATTTTTTTTTTTCAAGATTTTATTTATCGTGTACACAGTGTTCTGTCCGCATATATCCCTGCAGGCCAGAAGAGGGCACCAGATCTCATTAGGTGGTTGTGAGCCACCATGTGGTTGCTGGGATTGAACTCAGGACCTCTGCAAGAGCAGCCGGTGCTCTTAACCTCTGAGCCATCTCTCCAGCTCCCCCTTATTAGATCTTAATGACTGTCTGTTGAGTAAGTTACTGTTGGATGGATGTACATAAATATCTGGTAGCTACTGAGTGTCGGGTGCGTGGTAAATGCAGCTGCCATGTCTGGGACTCTTATGTCTTTCTTATCTCACGGGGTCCTGCTCAGCAGACCACTGACCTCTTGGTCTCCCTTCTGACAGTCTTCTGAGGGTGTTTCCGGGAATTTTTCCTCATTCCAGCCGGATGGGAGCGCTGTCAGCCATTCTTCACTCACTGCCGGCTCTGAAACTGGCCAAGAAGTACTTCCCGTGTGTTCTCTGCTCATAATCATCCCCTTTTCATAGTGGAGGGAACGGAGGCATGGAGAGGCTAAGAAACTTGCTCAGGGATCTGGAGCCATGGCCCAGAACACTTAGCGCTCTTTCGGAGGACCAGAGTTCACATCTCAGCACCCTTGTCGGGTGGTTCAGGGTCACCGGTAACCTCAGCTCTAGGGGTGTGAGGTCGTCCTCTGGTCTCCGTGGCTCCCCATACACATGTCTGTATTACTCCCTAACAAAACTGGGAAAAAAAAATGTGCAGAAATTTTCCCAGCTTGCTAGGCTGGCAGGGCCTGGAGCTGTGCTTTTTGTTTGTCTGTTTCTTCTCCAAGCCCATTCTTAGAACCGCAGAGCTGCGGCATCCGGTCGAGACGGACTGGTATGGCCAGCCCAGGGGGTGCAGTATGTGAACATGACCTAGAGAGAAGAGGAGGGGTTAGTTAGTCACCGGAAGTGCACTTGAGGGCTTGTGAGGGAGAAGCAGGAGTCGAGGCTTCCGGCAGGTGGCCCGGGAGAGGGAAAGTCTGGCCTGCGGAACGGGCCGGCGTGCGGAGCCAGCGAGCCAAGACTTTTCCTGTTTTCCTGTCTCCCAGATCGTTTTGTGCCAGAATAATATCCGAAACGAGGCCCACATGAGCAGGGTCGTCACCCACGAGCTCATTCACGCCTTCGATCATTGTCGGGCCCACGTCCACTGGTTTACCAACGTCAGACATTTGGCCTGCTCCGAGGTGAGTTTCATCGCAGAAGATCTCTATTTTCCCCAGACACGGAACTGTTTATTCAGATGCAGCTGTTTAAACACATTCCTTTTCTTGCTGTTGTAACTTGAACAGTCTCTTTGTAGAATTGCTATAAATGTTATCTTCAAGACCTAATAATAGTATCAGCTGATTTAAATCATAATAAACTGCTTTCCTTGGGGTACACCGAGGGCTAAATGTCATGCTGGTATAGATTTAAAACAATTATTAATTTTTATTGTTCTGGGATTTGAACCCAGGGCCTCTTGCATGCTAGTCAAACCCTGTTAACTGACTACATCCCCAGCCTTGGATTTGCTTTTGCAGTGCTGGGGCGGAGCCCAGAGCGCAGTGCATGCTGGGTAAGCAATCCCCCACTGCGTTCAGTGCCCAGCCCTTCCGGATTCTTACTTAACCTTTACAGCAGTCCATTGAGGAAGATAATTATGATCCTTGTCTGCTAGATATGCAAGGTGAAACCCTTGTTTGGATTCTAGAGTTAGTGGCAGAGTCGGGGTTACCAGGGTTCCTAACTAGCTTGTTGTGTCTCAGAGGCAAAGTCATTGTTTGCCCTGGAGTAAAAAAAACATTTAGCCTCGATATGTAGAACTGAATGGTATTGTAAAATAAAATAAAAGGGAAAAAAAAAGATACAAAAAAAATTAGCCTCAAAAGTGCAATGGAAAAAGATACTTAGCATTAATGACTTTGGGTTGCTCCATTTGCTCCTAGCAAGGCATGGATTTCATACTTGAATTTCAGTATTTGAAGAGTAGTGATGTACTAATGTAATGAGAAATTAAGGAATTAACAATCCTCAAGCATATACTTTATGACGCAGACTGTTTTCTCCTTCCCTTGAAATAAAGGATGTGCCCTCCTGCATCCAACTAAAACTCATTATTTGGAGAGTAGATGAGACCCGAGTTTCTGAGTGAGCCTGTCTCTGGTGTTAGGAGTCTAATGCCTGTTAGCTGACGTGCTCAGTGCCTTGAGCTCCACAGTCCCATGCAGCCATGTCATTGCAGAGGTAACAAGAATCGGACCGTCCTCTTGGCAGTGAATTACCAACGTGTGGCTGAAGGCCGTGCCATGTAGGGGGTAGTCCTGAAAATATGTGCTAACTTCAGGAGGATGCTCTCCATTCTTTGTGTTTTACATCCTGTAACATCTCATACACAGTCAGGGGCCCTGAGGAGACGCTTGACAGACCTTGACAGAGTAGGGGAGTGTCTAAGATTTGGGCTTTGGCCAGGGTCACATGCTAGTTTTAGGCACCTCCTTTGGAAAAATGTTCCCTTGAAGTCCCTTTGGTAATTTCTAAAGTGTTTGTATCTTCTAGAGATCATGAGCTTTAACTGTGAGGCCCAACTCTCCGACTCTGTTTCAGAAGAGATTATGTCCGTGAGGCTGCAGATAATGTTGAGAATTGCCTTTGGTGGGCGACCCCCTGCCACGGTGCCCCTGGATTGTGTAGCGTGTTCTGATCTTGCTAACAGATGCTTCAAGAATGATTTAGAAGAAAGTTTCAGACGCACTGGAGTCGCAGAAATGCGTGCCGATGTTCTGTTCTCTCCCAGTTTTAAACGTTGGCTGGCTGTGGATAGAGAGAGAGCCCTTACCTCCCCCTTGCCCTCTGTGTTTGTGACAGATTCGAGCTGCCAGCCTGAGTGGAGACTGTTCGCTTGTGAACGAAATCTTCAGGTTGCATTTTGGATTAAAACAACACCATCAGGTAACACACCCCCATGGAATCACTGGCCCTCACCAGTGTCCTGAGTGGAAGTGGTGAGGAAAGAAAGGAAATATGCGGGGCTGGAGAGATGGCTCAGAGGTTAAGAGCACTGGCTGCTCTTCCACAGGACCCAGGTTCAATTCCCAGCACCCACATGGCAGCTCACAACTGTCTGTAACTCCAGTTCCAGGGCTTCTGACACCCTCCCACAGACATACATGGAAGCGAAGCACCAATGAACATAAAAAGAAAGGAAATACACTTAATATCAAGAACTACTTACACAAAGAGAACACAAACTACCTTATTGTTTAAGTTGATGGAAATTAGTTCTGTTTCATAATCATGGGTCAACCATGTGACTGTCTGAGGAGAGAGCTATGATCTTGCTTTGGGGTATTTAAAAAAAGAAAAAGCCTTTTTTGTTTTATCTGCATGTACGTGCGTGCGTGCGTGCGTGCGTGCGTGCGTGCGTGCGTGTGTGTGTGTGTAGAGTGAGTGTGTGTGTGTGTGTGTGTGTGTGTGTGTGCATGGTGCCTGTGGAGGTCGGAAGAAAGCATCTGGTCTTCTAGAAAGTGGAGTTACAATGGCTGTGAGCTGCCATGTGAGTACTGGGAACCAACCCGGGTCCTCTGCAAGAATAGCAGGTATCCTTAACTGCTGAGCCGTCTCTCCATCTCCATCTCCATCTCCGGGATACTTCTAAATGGGGATAGGAAGAGGATATAAGTGAAGTTGTAGCCTGCCTCCCTTATATCCTAATAGTGCTACGGTCACATGTATATATACATATATAATTGACCCTTGTAGACTTGACACACAATACTTTAAGACATAATCTGTCCTTTTTTTTTGTTTCATTCCCAAGAGTTCAGATTAATAAATATTACAAAAAAGTCAATCTTCAAAATACTTTAAAAGTTTAGTCTTTGGGCAGGCGGTGGTGGCCGCACACCTTTAGTCCCAGCACTTAGGAGGCAGAGGCAGGTAGATCTCTGAGTTCAAGGCCAGCCTGGTCTACAGAACAAGTTCCAGGACAGCCAGGGCTACACAGAGAAACCCTGTCTTGAAGAAACAAAAACAAAACCAAGAGTTCAGCCTCTGTAAAATCCAAAAATCTTTTAAAATCCAAAATTTCTTTGAAAAATTCAATCTCTCAACTATGGGCTCCAATAAAAAAAAAAAAAAATAAGCTAAATACTTTCTTACCTGAAGAAGGAAGAACCAGGGCACAGTCACAGTCTGAACAAAGCAAAACCACACTCCAGCAGTATAGAGAGCTCATGTCCAGTGTCTGGGATTCAGTTACAATCTTCTGGGCTCCTCCAAGGGGCCGGGGTCCCTTGTCCGGCTCTGCCCTCTGCAGCACACACAGCTGGTCCTCTAGGCTTGTATGGGGTCCACTCCACTGCTGTTGCTGTTCTTAGCACTCATCCCATGGTGCTGCCATCTCCAAAACACTGGGGTCCGCGGCTGCAACTGGGCTGCCCTTTCACCAATGGCCTCCTTTCTGTTGTCTTCATGGTGCAAGGCCTCAACTTTCCTCCATGAACCCCTCAATCCTGGGGCTTCCACTGCTACCAGCTGCACCTTCTAGCGGACTCTCCTGGCCTCTCACAGTACCCAGACTCTGCTGCTCTCTGTGACCCCTTCATGCCCTCAAAACCACTACCACCGGGATGACGCTTACACTACCAAGTTTGGCTGCCAGTCCAAGGTACAACCTTGGCCGCCACTGAACACAGCTTGCATGTGTTAGCGCTGAACAAACGCTTCCCAGAAGGTAGCACTTCAATGACGCTGGTCCCTTCTTAATCACGGCTGACTCCTCAGCCCCTGCTGAGCAGACATCACAGAGTCTTCACAGAAACGGCCGAGTAGAAACTTCACAAGCGGGGCCTCTATCATCTGCGTTCCTTCACCACCCTTCTGAACTCTTAGAGAACAGCTCACTTATGCTCTCAGCACCCAGTGGTTCTTCCAGCCCAAAGTTCCAAAGTCCTTCCACAATCCTCCGCCAAACAGGGCCAGGCCTGTCAGAGTGGTACCCCACTATCCTGGTACCAATTTGTCTATCCTGGTATCAATTTGTCTTAGTTTCTGTTTCTGTTGCTGTGATGAAACTTTGTAGCTGAAGTTAACCTGTTCCTGCCCGGCTCCCACGGAAAATACCATGACCAAAATCAAGTTGTGGAGGAAAGGGTTTATTGGGCTCACACTGTCACATTACTGTTCATCGTTGAAGGAAGTCAGGACAGGAACTCTTAACAAGGCAGGATCCTGGAGGCAGGAGCTGATTCGGAGAGCATGGAGGGGTGCTGCTTACTGGCTTGCTCAGCCTGCTTTCTTATGGAACCCAGGACCACCAGCCCAGGGATGGAACCACCCACAATGGGCTGGGCCCTCCCACTTCAATCACTAACTAAGAAAATGCTCTACGGGCTTACGTACAGCTCAGTGTTATGGAGGCGTTTTCTCAGTTGGGGTTCCCTTCTCTCAGATGACTTTAGCCTGTGTCAAGTTGTTACAAAATTAGCCAGCGCAATATATTTACATTTAAAGATTTATTTTTATATTTGACTTATGTCTATGCATCTGTGTGTGTGTATATGCACACGTGTGGGTGTCCATGGGGGCCAGAATAGGACATTGGGTCCCCTAGAGCTAGAGTTATAGGTGGCGGTGAGCTGTCCAATGTGGGTACTTGAAACAAAACTGGGGTCTTCTGCAAAAGTAGTATGTGCTCTCAATTGCTGAGCCGACCCTTCCGCCCTGGGATTCTATTTTGAAATGAGCACAGTGCTCTGGAGAGTTAAAACCCAATTCCCTTCAGCACAGAGGCTGTATTGCAGCCCAGGTCAGCACCATGAGACCTGTGTGACGTGGTAGAAAAGCTTTGGTTGGCTTTTCACATCCTAGCATGCCCTCCGATGTCATCGTTGTTGAGGTCTCGTTTAGGCAGCCATGCTGCTGAGTCTCTGCAGATGCAGCAGCTTTGACATTTTCAGCAGACACAATCTCGTAGAAACCTTCCTATTCCTCTGGCTCTTACGATCTTTTCACCTCATCTTCTGTACAGGAACTGTGTTGTAGATGTATCGGACCTGGGTATCACATGATCTCTTGTCTTCTGTATTTTGATTGGTTGTGGTTTTCGGTAGAAGTCTGTCGGTGGCAAGGAGGGGTGAGACCTATACTCACCTATGGGTATATGATATATATGTAGAATGTAGTTACCTATACTCATCTATGGGTATATGACATATATATATATATATATATATATATATATATATATATATATATAAATAATGTAGTTAGTAATTATAAGTGGTCATTGTAGATCCTCCAAGATCCATGACTTCACCAGCCCTGGGTAGTTGAATAGGTTTTCAGTACCAAACATGATTTCCCTCTTGTTGAACGAGCCTTAAATCCAACCAGAGGGCTGTACCCTTAGGGATAGCATGCCAGGCTGGTCATTGTTTCAGCTCGTAGACATTAGAGCTGGGTAGGACTATTGATTGCTTCCCTCCCTCGGAGGCTTCCTTTCGTCTTCTGGTACCGTGAGAGTTAGTCCTCAGGGAGCAGGTTTCCAGGTCAGTTCCAGCTCAAATCCTCTGGGTCTTCTTGGGTCTGAAGTCCATGGTGTCTTCAGCAAGAGGACTTATTCTCCCTGGAGGGAGGGGCAATGAAGGGCAGCGGCAATAGGCTGCTTTGGACCAACAGCTCAAAAGGAGCCTTGGTGCTGGACTTTGTGAGATGCTCTTTGGCCCTCGGAGAGGAAGCATTGTCAGCCCAGATGGGAAAATTTTATTTAAATTATATATGTCTGTACAGATTTACACACACTATAGGGAATTTTAGGTAGATAGATAGTATAGTTCCTTAGGACTTTTAAAGACAGTTTTACTGATATTTTACCTTCCTATATTCATTTCTCTTCTCCCTCCCTAATTAAGAGCGCCTTCCCTTTCCTTGCTCTTCTCATTTTCCCGTAGGAGTAAATCGTAGTTGTGCTCTCTCATTGGGCCTCTGACCCTTTGACGGCTGGATTTTGTTTGTTTGATTGTTTTTTGGACAGGGTCTCACTGTACATCTCTGGCTGTCCTTTGATGAGCAAGCGTTTCCAGCTGAGTGTGCTGACCATGCAGAAGTAAGCCTGGGAAAACAGAGGCTGTTGGTGATTATCACTGAATCCCTGTGTAGTTTTCCTTTATTGCTCTTTTGAGACCAGGTCTTGCAGCTGCTGGTTTTATTCTGGACTCAGGCCATCTTCCTGCCTCGGCTTCCCACTGCTGGGGGTGTGTGTCGCCACACCTGGCCTTTAATTTTAGTTTCAATTTTTTTAAATTTTGAGATAGACTTTCAAAATTATGTGTGATATGTAGCCTAAACTGGCCTGGGATTCTTGGTCCTCATGCCCTCGTCTCCTGAGTATTGATTTTACAAGCATGTGCCACCATACCTGCTTCTAATTATCTTTTGTTGAAGGGTCAGACACCATTTTTTAAAATTTTAGTGTCAAGAACAGAGAAATAAATATTTTAAAAAGCTCTCTGAGAATTGGAACGGCAGGGCTGTTACATTTCTTAAAACATGTAAATTTTAGGATCGACAAATTCAAATTTAGGATCGACAAATTCAAGATAACAGGTACGTGATTCTCATAGCAAAACCGAGGCCTATGCAAAGACTGTGTTTCAATTTTCTTTCTTTCTAAAAATGAAGGCACCTTTCAAGTTTGGGTATGGTTTCCTGCTTCCTTGGGATAAGCACTAAAAATTAATCTTTCACTAGTCAGCTGAAAAGTTATGAAAGAGGTGTGGAAGTGAAGAATATTTCACTTTTTAAAAAAAGATGATTTTATTTTTAGTTACGTTTGCCTGTTGTCAGTGTTCTGTGTTTTGAGGGTCAGTTAAGAAAGAGTGTTACTCCAGAATGTAGTTCAGGTTTAGCCAAAGCATCAGGGGTTCTGGTGGCTTTGCAAAAGCCTCTGCCCTCCTCCCCCAGACGGTTTCTCTGTGTAGTTTTGGTGCCTGTCCTGGATTTGCTCTGGAGACCAGGCTGGCCTCGAACTCACAGAGATCCGCCTGCCTCTGCCTCCCGAGTGCTGGGATTAAAGGCGTGCGTCACCACCGCCCGGCTGCAAAAGCTTCTTTTATTGTCACACAAATTATACCTCCACCAAGTCAATTTCCGGATACTGGAACCTCTTATCTGGAGTTGTTTGAAGGAACCATTTGCCTCGAGGAGACCTCATGGTTTGCCAGATTCTCTCGTTACTAAGTTTTGCAAAAGCTCTGGAATTCCCTCAGGAAGAACTCATATAAGAATCACGGACATTGCTGGGCAGTGATGGCGCACGCCTTTAATCCCAGCACTCGGGAGGCAGAGCCAGGTGGATTATTGTGAGTTCGAGGCCAGCCTGGGCTACCAAGTGAGTTCCAGGAAAGGCGAAGAGCTACACAGAGAAACCCTGTCTCTAAAAAAACTAAAACAACAACAACAACAAAACCAAAAACAAACAAACAAACAAAAAAGAATCACGGACTTTAAACAAAAGGTAGTTCAAAACCTGGGTGCTGTCACTCTGGACTTCAGGTTCAATGCAGTGACTCTGTGGAATGTCCAGTGTGTCTGTCTACGTGAGTGTAGTGCCTGTGGGAGCCAGAAGAGGGCGTCAGGTCCCCAGAGTTTCAGGTGTTTGTGAACCGCCCACCATGGCTGCTGGGAACTGAACTTAGGTCCTTTGGAACAGCAGGCAACTCTCTTAACCACTGAGTCATATTGTAAGGATTATGTCCTTAATTATGTCATCAGCCTGCGACGGAGTCCCAGCCTAAAAAGCTGGCATGCCCTCTTGTGTGCTCTTTCCCTCCGCGTGGTCTCTCTCTCTCCCTCTCCCCCTCCCCATCCCCTCTCTCTCCCTATAAAGCTCTAAAAAGGTGACCATGGCTCGTGATTCTTCTGCCACGGAAACATCTGTTCGCATGGCTGCCGTCTGCCGCTTAACCAACACATATCTCTGGTCCCTTGAAATGTATTTTAAATTTAATTAAGCAAAACCAGCCAGGACCTTGTTTACAGACTTTTTTTTTTTTGTGATTTTTGCCAACTGGGAATGATTGTTTGGTAGACATTGTTTAGTGCCTCAGAGGATGACATCAGGTCATATTCCCCCAAATAAGAAAACGGAGGTCTTAATTATGTCTAAAGAGTTTTATATTGAACTAACATGTTACATGGTTTGAGAGTTATATTTAATAATTTTATTTTAACTTTTAGAATGGTAGAAATTAATAAGAGAACAGGAGGTGAATTTAATCTATTTTAAAAATTTTATTTTGTGTGCATTTGTGTTTTGTCTGCATGTCTGTCTGTGTGAGGGTGTCAGATCCCCTGGGACCGGAGTTAGAGACAGCTGTGAGCCACCATGTGGGTTCTGGGAATGGAACCCAGGTCCTCTGGAAGAGCAGCCAGTGCTCTAACCGCTGAACCATCTCTCCAGCCCCGGAGAAATGGATCTTAATTTAGGTAATATATAATGGTGTCATGTGATGACATTTTCACACGGAGTGAAAACCACGTGTTCTCCCTTTCCTTAGACCTGTGTGCGGGACAGAGCTGTCCTTTCCATCTTGGCTGTTCGGAACATCAGCAGAGAAGAGGCCCAGAAGGCCGTGGATGAGGTTTTTGAGTCTTGTTTCAATGACCATGAGCCTTTTGGCAGGATCCCACATACTAAGACGTACGCCAGATACGCTCACAGGGACTTTCGGAACCGTGATCGTTATTACTCGAACATATGAAGAAGGTGGCCGTCAGTATCTCTGAACATCAGGACCATGAGGGAAATGAGGTTCTTAGACACAGATGTATACAATGTAAATGATCAGTTATGCACTAGACACAGTGCAGAAGGTGAGATGTTCTTAGACACAGTGTATACAATATAAATGATCAGTTAAGCACTGGACACAGTGCAGAAGGTGAACTGTGGTTCTTAGACGCAGTGTATACAATGTAAGTGATCACTGCCGATACACTGAAAAAGGTGCTGGTTTTATCATTCAACTACAAAAAATGGATATTGCCTTAAACTGCAAGGCAAAATTGGATGTTTATAGCTAATCATGTAGTAAATAAGGTAAATAAATGGCATTTTCATATTTTCTACAGCATACTTGTTTTTTTTTTTTTTTTTTTTTTTTTGGTTTTTCGAGACAGGGTTTCTCTGTGTAGCTTTGTGCCTTTCCTGGAACTCACTTGGTAGCCCAGGCTGGCCTCGAACTCACAGAGATCCGCCTGCCTCTGCCTCCCGAGTGCTGGGATTAAAGGCGTGCGCCACCACCGCCCGGCTAACATACTTGTTTTTTTTAATTCTTCAGTTTTGTAATTTGTTCTTACTCTATGAGATTATTTTAAAAGTTGACTATGAAATCTTTGAAGCAATGTCCCTGTGTGATGGTGGTGGGAGATCAAAGTATTTCATACAGTGCAATGGTCACATTATAGGACATTTGTGAGATGTTGTCATGATCAAAAAACAAAGAATGAAAGTTGGGACTAATTCATCCAAGGTCAGTGTCATTTTCTCTCTGTTCATGGTATGTGTGTGGGGACTTGATGACTTAATTTCCTGGGACAGTCTGATAATTAGATACTTTACTTACATTTCTTTTAGATTTTATTTTTTATTTTATGTATATGGGTGTTTTGTCCATATGTATGTCTGAGTATTATGTGCTTGCCTAGAACCTGAGGAGGCCAGAAGAGGGCCTTGGATCCCCTAGAACTGGATTTATAAATGACTATCCATTGTGTGGGTGCTGGGAATTGAACTCAGGTCCTTTTGGAGAGCAACCAGTGCTCTTAACTGCTGAGCTATCTCTCTAGTCCCCCTTACTAGACTTTTTAAAACATTAAAGTACTATATTCAACCTATAATGCAATTTAGTTTAATTTTTATATATTTATAAATTTTTTATATAATAATTTTTAAATTTTTTTTAGTCTACATATCTGAATTTTAGATACAGAAAACGTCTTTCTAGCTAGTGTGATGATATGCATAGAATCCTAGACATTGGAAGGTGGAGGCAGGAGGATCAGGAATAAAAGGTCAGTGTTGGCCATGTAGTGAGTCCAAGACTAAGGTGGGCTACGTGAGACTTTGTCTCAAAGGGAAAAAGAGAACATTGTCTTCTCAGCCACACTTCCACCGATTAAGTCTGGACTGAGACGTCCGTGAATATGGCTGAGTAGAGAATGCATGTGGTGTGATCTTTCCAACTAAAATGGAAACTCTGAAGTCAGATTTTTTTCTTAGTGTGTATTTGTGTACAAAGTACCAGGCTTCATAGTGACATTTTTATTCAATTGTGTGCTGTGGCCACATTCTCCCCCATAACTGTCTCCTGTTTCCTGGGATTCACTCCTCTTCCTGCTTAGTTCTACCCACCCTGACACACACACACACACACACACACACACACACACACACACGCACACACACATGTGTACTCACACTCTCTCTTTAGCTTCCACATGTGAGAGAACACATGTTTTTATGAATCTGACTGATTTTGTTAAATTTGCTGCTTCTCCAGCATCTGCCCATTTTCCAGCAAATGATGGAATTTCACCCTTTCTGGCTCTTTTAAATCGTCTGCACTGCACCTAGACCGCATCCACCTTAACCCCTTTCCTGTGGTGACAGGCTGTTCCGTTACAGGCTCTGGGGAGCAATGCTGCGGTAACCATGCAGCTAGTGTGTCGGCTCAGCTCTGCTGGGCGTGTGTGCGCCCAGGAGTGGTGTTCTGCTTTATGGTGATTCTGCTTTTAGTTTCCGAGGAACCCCATACTGGTTTCCATAGTGGCTGCACTGGTTCATACTTCCTCCAGGGTCTGAGGGATCCCGCCCCGCCCCCATCTTGAACTAACTCTCTCCAGCGTTTGCTTGTATTTTAAAGATGCATTTTAAGTTATGTGCGTGCGTCTGTGTGTCTGTGTGCACATGAGTGCAGATGCCTGTGGAGACCAGAAGAGGGCACCGGATCCCCCGGAGCTGGCGTTACAGGGGTGGGAACTGCCTGACATGGGTACTGGGAACAACACTTTAAAGGTTTAGATTTTAAAGTCTCATTGGAGACTCATGGCAATCTCTTAACTGTAACCCCTGTAAAATCAAAATCAAAAAGCAGATCACATACTTCCAATACAGGATGTGCATTGCCATTCCAAAAGGGAGGAAAAGGAGCCCAGTGAGGAAATACTGGGCCAAAGCAGGACTGAAAACCAGCTGAGCAAACTCCAAACTCTGCATCTCCATGTGTGATGTCCAGACGCTCTTCAGATCTCCAACTCCATTCAGCTTTGTTGACTGCAACACACTTCCTTCTCTTGGGCTGGTTCCACTCCCTGTTAGCAGGTCTTGGCAGGCATCCCGTGGCTCTGACATCTCCAACATCTCGGGGTCTCCAGTGAGATCTAGGCTTCACACAATGGCTTCTCTGGGCCTCCATGCAGGGACATGCCTGGCCTCAGTGGCTTTCCCTAGCCGCAGAGGGAGATTCCACAACCCCTTTCTTGTAACCGTGACTCTAAAGCCAGAACCTTGTGGCTGAAACTGCCAAGTTTTGCTGCTTGCTGGGGTTGGAACATGGCCCCCTCGTTCAGTTACATTTTCGTTTCTGTTTTTCAATGGTTTCCTTCACTGCTTAAGCTTTTTAATTCGTTTCACAAGTTGGAGGCTTAGCTGGGTAGGATCTTGCCCTGAAGTCACCATTCCCTATATTTCTTTTATATACTTTCCTTTAAACATTGTATCTCCTTGAGCACTGGATTCAGCTCCATTACACTTCCTGGTGCTCCTTTTCTCCTCAAACTGTACATGTGGTTTTTCTCTTTGCCTACTTCTTTTCATTGTAGATTAAGAGTGGCCACTAATAGCCACACGACACAGTCAGTAACACGCTGCTTGAAATCTCTGCCAACACCACGAATCCCAAACGCTTCAATTTAGCCTCAGGCAGATATATTAGAATAGGGACCTGAAGCAACCACGTTCTTTAACAGATTGTCACAAGAGCAGTCTCCAGACTTCTCACAAGTATCCTTCCCCTTTGAAACTTCTTGCACTGGGCCCCCCCATGGTTCAAAGTGCCCTCTGTACTGTCTTCCATGCGTCTACTAGTATGACTCATTCAGCCCCACTTAACGTGTTCCACAGCTTTCCTAATCCAAAGTCTCAAAGTCCGCATTCTGCCGACAAGCATCAGGGTCAAGCCGGTCACAGCAACACTCTGGTCCAACTCTTGGTGTTCTGTTGCCGTGAAGAGACACCATGACCACCGTGGCAGGGTCCTGTGCTGTTCCCTTTGCGGGGAGCGGGGTGAGTAGGCGCAGAGTCAATGACACAGACTCCGGGGGGATGTCGAAACAACAAGCTCAGTTTACTCAGGAAGAGGCAAGCCTTATATACCCTCCACCCCACCCTGGGGGGAGGTCTGATGAATATGCATCTGCTGGTGTGACATGGCTGCCGCTCATTGGTCCAGGTCATCTCAGATCATGTCTCAGCTGCTGTTGCTAAGGCCCTTAGGCAGACTCAGGCTGGCTCTCGGGGAGTATCTTATTACTGGTTTGGGCCGGCTGGCCCTCAGGCCTGTTAGGGCCGAGTCATCCCACAGACCACCACAACTCTTATAAAGAAAACACTTAATTGGGGCTTGCTTACATTTTCAGAGGTTTAGTCCATTGTCTTTACAGCAGAAGCATGACGGCGGCATGCAGGCAGACACGGTCCTGGAGAAGTAACTGAGAATTCTACATCTGGATCTGCAGGCAGCAGGAAGAGAGAGACACTGGGCCTGGCGTGGGCTTTTGAAACCTCAGAGCCCACCCCCAGTGACACTCCTCCAACAAGGCCACACCCACAAGGCCACACCCCTGAATCCTTTTCAAATAGTGCCGTTGCCTGGTCATCAAACATTCAAATCTGTGAGCCTATGGGGGCTGGTCTCATTCAAACTACTGCAGAGCACTCCCCTTCCTCCTGGGTCATCTTCCCTGGAGGAAACTATTTTTAGTTTATTGTGTTTATGTCCACAGATTTTTCTGAACATTTATAAACATCTGTGGACATTTTACCTTCCTCTTCTTCCCCTTGTCTCTGGTTTTTTGAGACAGGGTCTCACTATATGGCTTTGACTGACCTGGAGCTTGCCATGCAGACCAGGCTGGCCTTGAACTCACAGACACCCACCTGCCTCTGCCTTCTGAGAGCCTGGGCTAAAGGCGTGCACCAGCATGCCCTGCCCTGTGTTTCTTTTAGAAGTTAAGATATACTCTCTTCTTTTTTCCTACTACGATTGTACTTTTATTATTGTACCTTTTTTTTTTTTTTTTTTTTTTTTTTTTTTTTTTTTTGTGGTTTTTCGAGACAGGGTTTCTCTGTGTAGCTTTGCGCCTTTCCTGGAACTTACTTGGTAGCCCAGGCTGGCCTCGAACTCACAGAGATCCGCCTGCCTCTGCCTCCCGAGTGCTGGGATTAAAGGCGTGCGCCACCACCGCCCGGCCTTTATTGTACCTTTATAGTTTTGTGTATCTGAAAAATATGACACATTTGTATATGTAACATAACATTTTGATGTCTTAGAGACAACATCTCATAATAATTAAAAACTTTGTTTTTTTGGGGGAAAAAAGGCTATTTCTTTTCATGTGATTTCCAGGTGAACTTTAGAATTTTCTTCTTTTTCTTTTTTAAAACACGGGATAGGAAACGGGCAGTGTAGGAGGGTGAGGAAGGCAGTTAGAGGCGTGAAGATATTATTTATTTTTGTTTTATGTGTAGAGTGTTTCTCATGCATGTATCTGGCTTCCCAGGTCACTGCACTCATATGTTACACAAACATACATGCATAAAAAAATCTTAAGGGGTTGGGGATTTAGCTCAGTGGTAGAGCGCTTGCCTAGCAAGCGCAAGGCCCTGGGTTCGGTCCTCAGCTCCGGAAAAAAAAAATCTTAAAACCTATTAAAATGCAGATTATTATTAGAATGCATTGCTCTTGTTGTTCAGATATATATTTTTTAAGAAACACTTTCTTTTTTTAAAATATTATTATTTTATTTAGATGTATTTATTTATTATGTATACAGTATTCTGCCTGCATGTGTCCCTGCAGGCCAGAAGAGGGCACCAGATGTCATTACAGATGGTTGTGAGCCACCATGTGGTTGCTGGGAATTGAACTCAGGACCTCTGGAAGAGCAGCCAGTGCTCTTAACCTCTGAGCCATCTCTCCAGCCCCCAGATATATTTTTTTAAAAGATTTATTTATTTATTATTTATACAGTATGTATGCCTGCAGGCCAGAAGACGGCGCCAGATCTCATTACAGATGGTTGTGAGCCACCATATGGTTGCTGGGAATTGAACTCAGGACATCTGGAAGAGCAGTCAGTGCTCTTAACCTCTGAGCAATCTCTCCGGCCCATTGTTGTTCAGATATTATAAATTAAAAACATTAAAAAAAATTCAAGGGCAGTATTATCAACACAAATGAACATGTATTAATTATGCACTCATGGTATTGCTCTGAAGTGGGAGTTTAATGAAGAAATCACTAGGTTTGGTACCTCTTGTCTGAATACCTCTATCCCCATGAGAAGGAGGTTGGACGGTAGAAACAGCATGGTCTGATGGCTGTGCACTAGAATCACCGTCTGATGCTTTACTCTGTCCATCCTTCTCCCGAGAGCAGACGTGAACAGGACACAGGTTTCCTCATTGCTTCATGAAGTTTCAGCAAAGACTGTGGCTGTACCAACTAAAAACGCTTGATGGTAGAAAATCTCAGGCATTTAGAAAACAGCAGTATAAAGAGTATCCTTCCCCTTGTTCCTCAGGTGTGGAAACTATGTAACTCACCAGCATCTTCGTGTGCTCACCCTCCCTGCTCAGGTATTTCTAAGGTAACTCTCACATACACTAATGGGCCAAATACAGTCTGAGTTGACAGCGGTTGATCCCCAACATAATAAAGATAGAAGACGTTTTCATCCTCTCAGAATCCTTCGTTTCTCTGTTTCACCCCGTAGGAACCCTTTGTTCTGATTTATTTCACCATAGATTAATTTTGCCCATCCTAGAATTTCATATACTTGGAATCACTTCTCTGTCTCTGTCTCTGTCTCTGTCTCTCTCTGTCTCTCTCTCTGTCTCTCTCTCTGTCTGTCTCTCTGTCTCTCTGTCTCTCTGTCTCTCTGTCTCTCTCTCTCTCTCTCTCTCTCTCTCTCTCTCTCTCTCTCTCTCTCTCTCTCTCTCTCTCTCCAGGGTCTTACTATGTAGCCAGGTTGGCCTGGAACTAAATAAATCACCTGCCTCTGCCTCCAGAGTGCTAGGATTAAAGATGCGTGCCACTAGCCCAGCAGTGTGCGTTCTTTTTGTATGAGGTTTCTTTTGCTCAAAATGTTTGCAAACCTTCATCTTATTGCATGTACCAGGGACTCCCTTTTCTTGCGTCGAGAATTCTGTGATATAAGTAGATCACCAAGTGTTTGTTCGTACTTCTGTGTATAGGCATTGGGTTTTTCCTAGCCATTTGGTGGTATAAATGAATAAACACACCTCATAAGTAAAAGACAGAGGGTCTGTTTTAGCTCACAGTTCAAGGCACAGTCCGTCATGGTGGGACTTGTCATCAGGAGCTTGAAGCAGCTGGGTCACATTGCATCCACAATCAGGAATGGAGGACAATGAATGCATGCCACTATCCTGCTCACTTTTTGTAGTTATACAGTGCAAGATCCTAGCCAGGGAATGGAGCTGCCAATGTGGTTAAATCTTCCCACTTCAATTAATGCATGTGTATTAGCCACATGGGGCTAGTAGTCATCCTCCTGGGCATCTAGAGGCCAGTCTTGGAATTATGGATGGAGCTATCATTTTATGCTACTAGGTGAAATGTAAGAACAAAGGGACAGAATGGGAAAGGAAGAGTGTCAGAGGTTAATAACTGGTAGGTGACAGCATCTAAGCTTGTGTGGTGATTTGAATAGGTATGGCCCGCATAGACTCATGTGTTGAGTACTTGGCCCACAGGGAGTGGCACTATTAGGAAGTGTGGCCTTGTTGGAGTAGGTGTGGTCATATTGGAGGAAGTGTGTCACTTTGAGGGTGGGCTTTGAGGTCTTCTATTCTCAAGCCTATGCCCAGGATGGCTCATAGTCTCCTGCTGCTGTCTGTGGATCAAGATGTAGAACTCTCAGCTCCTTCTCCAGTACCATGTCTGCCTGTGTGCCACCATGCATCTCACTGTGATTATAATGGGCTAAACCTCTGAACCTGGAAGCCAGACTGTTGTTGTTGGTTGTTTTTACTCTTTTAGGGGGGCCCGCCACCCAGCTCCCAAACAAATCACACATGGAGGCTTATTCTTTTTTTTTTTTTTTGAGACAGGGTTTCTCTGTGTTGTTTTGGTGCCTGTCCTGGTACTCACTTGGTAGCCCAGGCTGGCCTTGAACTCACAAAGATCCGCCTAGCTCTGCCTCCCAAGTGCTGGGATTAAAGGTGTATACCACCACTGCCCGGTGGCAGAGGCTTATTATTAATTATAAATGCCTGGCCTTAGTTTAGCCTGTTTCTTGTCAGCCTTTCTTAACCTAAATTAGCCCATCTATCTTTTGCCTCTGGGTTTTTTACCTTTTCTTACTTCTGTAATCTTACTTCCATGCTTGCTGTGTAGTTGGGTGGCTGGCCCCTGGAGTCCTCCTTCTTCTCTGGCTACTTCTCTCCTCCCAGATTTCTCCTTCTTTATATTCTCTCTGCCTGCCAGCCCCGCCTATCCTTTCTCCTGCCTTGCTATTGGCCATTCAGCTCTTTATTAGCTAAACATCAGGTGTTTTAGACAGGCACAGTAACACAACTTCACAGAGTTAAACAAATGCAACATAAAAGTAACACACCTTAAAATAATATTCTACAATATTAGGCCCAATTAAATGTTTTCCTTTAAAGATTTTATTTATTTATTATGTATACAGTGTTCTGCCTGCACACTAGAAGAGGGCATCAGATCTCACTACAGATGGTTGTGAGCCATCATGTGGGTGCTGGGACTTGAACTCAGGACCTCTGGAAGAGCAGCCAGTGCTCTTAACCGCTGAGCCATTTCTCCAGCCCAAATATTTTCCTTTATAAGAGTTGCCACAGTCATGGTGTCTCTTCATAGTGTTAGAAACCCTAACTAAGACAGGTTGTGTCTGGGAAGGAAGAATTGGAAAGAATATGGTTATTGAGGCCTCAATTGAGTGACGTCCTATAAGAGAGTTCCAAGAGAGGGAATGGTTGATGATAATTTACTAATAGCATTAATTATCACTGGCTGATTCATTCAGATCACAAATGAAAATAGCCCTTTCACATGGTGCTTGTGTGCTCCAAGGAGGCTTGTGACTCTGGAGCTTGTAGGTGGAATTTTCTATCCCGCCAGCCAGTCCAAATCACAACATGGAGACAATTATAAATGCTCGGCCGATAGCTCAGGCTTGTTACTAACCAGCTCTTACAACTTAAATTAACCCATATTTCTTATATAAGTTCTACCACATGGCTCATGGCTTGTTATCTCATTTTCTACACGTCCTGCTTCCTCTGTGTCTGGCTCATGACTCCGAGACTCTGCCCTTCTTCTTAGTGGTCTCTCTGCCCTGGAAATCCTGTCTAGCTATAGGCCAGCCAGCTCTTTATTGACCAATGAGAGTGATACATTTTTACAGTGTACTAAGATTGTTCCACAGCAGGAGGTGGTGGGCTGAGGAGGCTGGAATAACGGGGGTTTGAGGTACAGTGACTCCTTTGCCATCACTGGTAAATGAAACAAGTGCTTAAGGCAAGAATATTACACTCTCAATCCTTGTGACTAATTCTGGGGATTTCCAGTGTGATGCGACACTTTTGGACACTCGTTCCTCTGAAACATTGTTGGAAGGTGTTGGAAGATTCACGATGCATACATCCTTATTAGAATGTTAACATATGAGTCAAGTTGATGGGTTTTGAACCCAAAAGATCAAATAGTTCATTTAATCATATTAGCCAAATTGGTTTTAAACCAGTGGCATTATTTGCGGTGCTTAAGAAGTCATTATTTTCCAACCGAGCGGATAAATGGGTCACCTTGGGATTTGCAGCTGGGGTTTTCTTTTATGACAGTGTACTGGGGTCTAAGTCATTTGTCCCAAAGAGACTCTCTCAGCAAAGGTTCGCCAGACCTGTCTTGATTAATTTCTCAAAACCACATGAGGAAACTTACCAATTACGCTTTCCAGGGTTGATTTGATCAGCCTCACATGGCTGCACAGTCTGCACAGGTCGGAGCTCTGATGGATCAAAATGGTTAAGAAACGCCTGACGGAAACGATCCGCGAACCGACTTCTAATATGACTTAAAGCTTATGTGGTTTAGATGGCTGTATCTTTGAGATGCGGGATGTAGAATTGTCTCATGCAAATCCTGACACCATTTCTGAAGAAGCAGCCGGGGAGTAGCACTAACTCTTTTTTTCACTAGGAGAAGATAGAATGACAGAGAACATCAAAGCGACGGAAGATAACACAGGGAACCCGCTGCAGGACCATCAAGATTTTCTATCCTGTCCGCTTACTTCCTCCATTTCTACACAGTGTGACAGTAGTGAGGTTGCAATATGCATTTTCAGTCCACACAGATGTTATTACTTCACATTACAACAAATTACCTTTTTTTTTTTTTTTTGCCTCCCTCGGCTCTTGCTGACCAAGTGGAACCCATGGCCCAACGGCGTCAGTATCAACTAGCAGCTGGTTAGAAATACTCAGAATGTACTAAGTCAGTGTGCTTTGATTCACACACAGACATCAGAATCGAGAAGCCCTCCTTGAAGGACCTTGACAGCCCCAAGAGAGTGGATTCCCTTCCTGTACGCAAATCCCCCCCTCACACTCACTTTTGAGCACAGGAATCTTTGAACTTCTGGCCTCAGGGATCTTACGTAACTGCTCAACAGGTGGGCTGGGCATCCTAGAGTTTTAAGGCTCCCATGTGTGATTTTAGGGGTGCAGACTTGAAGGGCACTGGTTCCTGGGGGTACGCCTCCTACCAAAAATGTACCACTCTTTAAACTTTTATACAGGCTTTATACAACACCTGTGTTGTATGAAGAAACAGAGTTCAGGATTCTTCTCATCCTACCCATCCATTCATTAAATAACTTTAAGGACAAATGTGTTTAATATCATGTCTGGCTGATCCTCCTAATTCAGTGTTTACCCTTAGATCTTGTATGTTAAAGCCTGCTTGATGTCTCACAAAACATGAGGGGATAAATGGAAAATAAAGGGAGACATGCTTTGTTTTTATTCTTTATTAAGATGAGCTAAAGCCGGGCGGTGGTGGCACATGCCTTTAATCCCAGCACTCGGGAGGCAGAGGCAGGCCGATCTCTGTGAGTTCGAGGCTAGCCTGGGCTACCAAGTGAGTTTCAGGAAAGGCGCAAAGCTACACAGAGAAACCCTATCTCGGAAAAACTAAAAAAAAAAAAAAAAAAAAGAGCTAAATACTCTGATTATCAGAAGTGAATTCTGAAATTCAGAGGACACATGAAGAGGCTAGTGTATCAGACAAGAATAGAGAAAATCCAGTAAAACTGGAATTTTAGATAGACAGGGAAGGCTTTTTATTCAATCATGTAGCTTTTGGTTAGATTGAGAGGATTTGCCCTAATGCAGGCTGGCCTTGAACTTCACTGTGTAGCCCAGGCTGCTCTCAAGCTTGGAATCCTCCTGCCTCAGAATCCCAAGTAGCTAGACACATACCACTGAACCTGGCTTAACTTTTTTTTCTTTTTGACAGGTCTCTGTAGCCCTGGCTACCCTAGAACTCCCTATGTAGACTAAGCTTGTCTCGAACTCACAGAGATCCACACCTCTCTGCCTCCTGAGTGCTGGGATTAAAGGCCTGGGCCACCAGGCCTGGCAACTTTGTATCTTTTTTTTAAAGATTTATTTATTTTATGTTCTGTGTTTGCCTGAGCATATGCATGTGCACCATATGCATGCATTGCCCACAAAGGCCAGAAGAGGTCATCAGATCTCGCTGGAACTGGAGTTACAGACAGTCGTGAGCCTCCGTGGGGGTGCTGGGAAATGAGCCTGGGTCCTCTGTGAGGGCAGCAGGTACCCTGAACTGCTGAGCCACCTCTCCAGCCCCAACTTTGTGTTTTTAATAAGTTGTATTTATTATAAGTAGGTCCTATGAAAGCACGTGGAGCATGTGTATGAATGTTAAATATGGCAACTCCGAGAAATAAACCATGTAAAATGAAGACTAAAAAGTATATATAATGAATACAATTTGAACCTCTACGATGTGTTATCAGGATGCCCACATAAAATACCTTTTTTGGGATTTTTTTTTTTTTAAGGAGGCAGGATCCCAGTCTTATAGGACCACAGTCACATTCAGAAACTCACAGACATCTCAGGCACCGTGTTGCCTCTGCCATCCAAGTTGCTAGGATTACACCCAGCCAGGACATATTATAAAGAATAGTGTATATTCCATGATCTCAGCCCAACAAGAAATCTCTGAGTACTTTTGACCGAGAAATCTCTTTGAGATGAGGGCGAAACAAAAAAGCAAGTTTATGCATTCTGATTGCCATTCCTTATGTGCGAAATAAACCAAAAACAATAACGTTACCACCTGCTCCGCCGCGTTGAAGAGGGGAAAAAACCAGAAATAGAACGCAGGGAGAATGAGCTGTTGGGAACGCTTTCGAGCAGCAGAGGGCGCAAGTGCACCGCCGATGAGCTCCTAGTCACGCCCGCCGGGGTCATTTTCGCAAGGCTCTGTACGTGCAGCTCAGATTTTATTTAAATATTTATTCGAATCAACTTTGGCATGCAGCGGTGCAAAAACAGATTAGAAACTAAATGCAGGCCTAGTATACTCCCCAGCGTTTGCATTTCCCTAAATGATATATTGCTTTTGCTTAAACTCCTTGGCTTAGGAAGTCCTTCAGCTGGCAGCTGGCAGACCTGTGCTTCCGGTTTATGCTTCAATCCCGGCGGTTTTTTTTTTTTTTTTTCTCTCTCTCGGATCTTGGGCTGTGTGTGAGAGAGGCAGGGATGGGTGGGGATTTATCAAGGTAAGGAAGCGAAAGTCCCAGGCAGGCTGGGACGGGCTCCCGAACCACAGCGGGAGTCAAACGTGACAGTTCTGCCCCCAGGCACAAAGCCATACAGACAGAGAGTGTCTGAGTCGGGATGACTTAACTTTCCCAGACAGGCGTTCAGGTTGGCTTTCTTAGTGCGAGCCTTGGCTTTTTGCAGGCATCCGAGAGCCGGGGAACAACGAGAGGGCGGATTCCTAGAGACGCATTTGTGGATGCTTTTGTCTTTGTGCACACAGCATGGGGGTGTACTCAACACAGCCTCCGCAGCACAGGGCTGTGGCTTCCAAGCCACAAACTTGTACAGTGTATTGCGTGATTTAACTCTGTACTCTGCTGAAACACAATGGTTATGTGTTTGCATAGGAAAGCATTTCTAAATACAGAAAAGGTACGCCAGACACGGGACTTTAAAATTTATAATCAATTTTGAAATGACAATATAATTACATCATTTCTTCCCTCCAGCCTCTGTGACGTACCAAGCGCCTTGCTCTCTCTCAAATTCATTTCTTTGTTGTTACATATATACGTGTGTGTGTGTGTGTGTGTGTGTGTGTGTGTGTGTGTGTGTGTGTGAATTCCTAAATACATAATACAACCTGCTCAGTCCATACAATGTGACCTGGATGCTGTATGATATGATCTCAGGGCTGATCACTTGGCATTGGGAAGCCAGTCATGAGGATTTACCATGGGGAAGACCATTTCTTCAGCTCTCAGTGTTCCCTAGTCGTCGGTGGCTCTCTGTCTGGGGTGGGGGTCCTGTGGGCGTCCCCCCCTGCACGCTGGCATGTCTGTTACCATCATCCTTGTTCAGGTCTTATGTAGGTAGCCATGTTGTTGGGAGTGTGAGGGCGCAGCCACTCCGACATTTCTAGGAGACACGATCTCATGGAAAACGTCTGTCCCTCCGGCCCTCGCAGTCTTCCTGTCTCACAGTCTTCCTGTCTTATCTTCTGCAATGATCCCCGAGGCTTAGGTACAGGAATTGTGTTGTAGATGGATCAGCTGGAACTGGACTCCACGCGGTCTCTTGTTCTCTGCACCCTGATGGGTTGTAGTTTTCGGTAATGGTTTCCGTCTGTTGGGAAGAGACGTTTCTTTGATGAGAGGTGAGAGCTGTGTGTATCTGTGCATCTAAGAATAAGGACTTCTCAGTTCTTTATAATCCGATGGGGTCATCTTCCTTTTTTTTCTCTTTTGTTTTCTTTTTTGAGACTTGTGGGTCTATACCACATTTTTTTTTTTTTAAATTCATCTATTGGTGAATGTCTAGGTTGATTCCATAACGTGGCTGTTGTGACTAGTTCCTCAATGCAAATGGCTGCAGAAGTATGCCTAGCATACGCTGACTGGGGTCTGAGAAAACGGAGCCTTCAGCATCCCAGGATCTAAGACACCAGCAGCAGTATAGTTGGATCCCATGGCAGCTCTGCTGTTGGCTTTGTTTCTTTCCTTCGTTTTTAATAGAACAGCCGTCAATATTGCAAAGCGTTTACCTTCTGTGGGGTACATTTGAGAAACATGGGTCTTCTGAGTAAAGATGTGGATAACGTTCTCTGTAGGAGTTCAAAGGAGATCATGAGATCATCCTATTAGAGAACATGCATTCAACCCCTTTATGGGCGTTAGGCTAGGAACTAGAGATGTGAGACAGGTTCTGTTTCAGGGAGGGGAGTCTATAGTTTAAGTGAGGAGGAGGCCTTTGGTTTGAACGAGAGCATGGCTGTGGTTTGAACGGGAGCACGGATTCAGCTCCCGCGATGTTTCAGCATTTTTTAAGGAGGAGATGGTGATAACTGTGGGGCCCTCTAAGTCGGCTCAAGACACCCCAAGACCAAGTTCTCAGCACAAAGGAGATTTATTTGCCCCAGAGGGACAGAGGTCAGGGATAAGGGACAAAGACAGGAGATAGAGGATGAGGGAGGAGGGGGAGGGAGCAAGGGAGAGGAGGATGGGAGTGTTTGTGTGTAGGGGGGACACAGACAGGACAAAGGACTTCCTCTGGATAGAGAGGAGACAGATGTGGCCCGTAGGCAAATGGCGGTTTGTAAAGGTTAAAGGGGGAATCCCGTGCTGGGATGAGGTCTTTAATTTTAATTGGGCATGTTAATTCGGTGAGCCAACGGGGGCTTTTGATTGTTGGACTTCAATACTTTGATAGCTGGACCTTGGTAGTCAGCCTCAGGAGGAGGAAGTGGTCAAATAAGGGATGGGCCTTGGGGGCTAGTTTCAGGAAACTAAATCCAACTAAAACTAAAATCTAACTTTTTTTTAACAAGGGAGAGGGAATGGGGGAGAAGGGCAGGGCCTGACAGAGTTTTGATTGCCAGGCCTGGGCCGGTTAGAGTCCCTTCAAGGACAGACAGCCGAGCTGCCGCTGATTTCTTAATATGGCATTCTGATTTGCTCTCCTGTCGAACCAATTAATGTTTTCTTTCATTAATCCAGTATCCCTCAGCTGCTATGAAGAAAGGAGATTCAAACACTGGATTTGAATAAAGAGCCACCATTGAGACTCACATGCTAGGAAACCCGGTTTCCTCCTTTTTACACAGGTGCGTGTGGACGCACACACGATCTCATCATTTTCAGTGCATCATATCCTCGAGTCATTTGGCGGGTAAAGCACATGAGGGCTTGCGGACATTCTTTTAGGAAGAATTATTATTTATTGTTACTGTGTGTGTGTGGACGTTCGTGCGGAGGTCAGAAGACAGGTCCGTGGAGCTGTCCGTCTTTCTGCAGGTTTCGGGGATTGAACCTGGGCCATTAGGTTTGCCTGATGAGTGCATTACTGGCTGAGCCGACTTACCGGCCCAACGTGTGCACATCCTTGTCAGACGATTGGTCAAAGGATTCTGAGTTTAAAGAACAGACACTTGTGGGCATTTTCTAGTCATACTGGTGTCGTGTAAGTTACCACTAGCCACAAGTCTCTGGCATTTTGGTCTGGCTAGTCTTTTGCCAACTTGACACACAAACTAGAGTTATCTGAAAGGAGGGAACCTCTGTGAGGAAATGCTGCCGTAAGATCCAGCTGTAGGGCATTTTCTTAATTAGTGATTGATGGGGGAGGGCCGGGTCCGCTGTGGGTGGGTGCTATCCCTGGGCTGGTGGTTCTGGGTTCTATAACAAAACAGGCTGAGCAAGCCAGGGAAAGCAAGCCAGTAATTAGCACCTCTCCATGGCCTCTGCATCAGCTCCTGCCTCCAGGATCCAGCTCTGTTTGAGTTCCTGTCCTGACATCCTTGGATGAGGAACAGTAATGCTGAAGTGTAAGCCAAATAAACCCTTTCCTCCCCAACTTGGTGTTTGGTCACAGCAATAGAGACCCTAATTAAGCTACCACAGCTAGTTAATCTTTCATTCTATTGGGCATGATAAATTTAATTCAATAGTTATATACATTTCGATTGGCTTTGAAAGTTAAAAATTTATAAACTCAAGTTCCATTTGCTTTTGGGATACCATCTTACAAGGACTCCAATTTGCAATAAGGCTCGTTAAGGAAGGGAATGGCTCAGTTGCCTTTAGCCCACTGGCTGTGGGTGGGTTAGGAGTTCTGTTGGTCTTTTCTGTGTCAAACACACAGATTGCAAGCCTAGCGCCACTTTGAGATCTTTGGCAGCAGTTAAATCTGCAGCTCACACATGATTGAGCCTGTATGATAATGAGTATTCAGAGACGGGTAATACCTGGGGGGCGCTCACCAACCTAAGACAGAGCACCTGTGTGGCCTGGGCAGGCGTCTCCATGATGGGTAAGGTGACCTGCCAATGTCCCACACAACCTAAGTCAGAAGCCCATTTTTTAGTAAAAGGGGGACCTGTAGGACCCTGGTCCCCATTTTGGGTAACTGTTGCCTTGCTTGCTGACCTTTACCTTGATATCTTCCCTATGCTAATTCCCTGGCGGGTTCCACCATCCTGAGTGCTTAAGGGAAGTTCCTTGTCTGTGTATCCTGCATATTGGGCTTTAGATGCAAGATTGTAAAACATCTGTAGCGAACTTCTGCCCTCCAGGGTTCTCCCATTGTGCTGTAAGCCTGTATTTAAGACCTCCTCTCTCCTTCAATAAACGGCATTCGGCATAAAACAACAACAACAACAACAACAACAACAACAACAACAAACAACAACAAACCAAGTTACAACGCAGTAACCAGACTTCATGGGAGAATCCATGATATCCAGCCAGACCTCCTCCAAGAATATAGAAAGCATTCAACATTATGTAAAACCCTGTAACAATGCAGGATTTTTTTCTTTTGTTCTTTCTCTGTTGTAGAATATTATTTTAAGGTGTGTTACTTTTGTTTATATTGCATTTGTTTAACTCTGTGAAGCTGTGATACTGTGTCTGTCTAAAACACCTAATGGTTTAATAAAGAACTGAACGGCCAATAGAAAAAAAAGACACCTTTCTTCTCCAGAGCTGTGATGATATTCACCCTATTCTAGTACCCTTTCTCCAAGAAAAAAATATTTTTTCGAGATGAGCTTGCAGGCTGCCCTGGAACTTGCAGTTTTCCGCCTCCTTGTCTCTAGTAGAGCACTAGTGTTACAGGTGTGAGGAACCTTTGAAAAGCCTCCTCAAGCAATGTAGTATATTACTGTCAACTGGGGAAGTGGAATTAATTCATAGTTACGCCGTTGATAGAAGAGTTAGAAGTGAAACACTCAGCTGAGACTGGATATACAAAAGGACCTGTTGAAAGCAATGGACAATCTTCTAGATGACTCAGTCTTGAAATATATTTTCTCCAGGAATTCATGGGATGTAACAACAGCATAAAGGATTTCCCCCCGTGATTGACCTTGTGAAAGCCAGCCCCTTCACTTCTCTCTGAAGTGGGGTTGGTGTGAGGAGACTCTGGAGACACCTCAGCGTCTCGTCACGTTCATCTGGCCTTTGCTTCTGTCTGTCTTAGCAGACATTCTCGCCCTGTGAAGCCACCAGGCCTTATTTATTCAGGTCACAAATAACCGAACAGTATAGAAATAATAGGATACCGATGGCAAATTGTGGTTTCCTGCTCGTGACTATGACGAGTCACCTGGGACTTGTCCAGAAGCCAATTCCAGTATAACGATTTAACCCGAAATCCAATGAAAGGAAGTCATTTTTCCCACATAATGCAGTTATGATTAAGGATTATTATTTTATCTTTGCCAATGTTGATAACAACTAATCCTTAATCCTCCTTAAGAGATTTGCTTGAATATCTAAAAATAGGGGACATTTCTGAAAATGTGCTTGCTCCGAAACCAGAAACTCACTAGAAATTGCAGAGGTGTCCACATGGGGGTTTTCTATGAAATTGGAATTGGGTCATGACATTACTTTTGGATTGTATTCTAAGAGAATGGGACATACATCTGACCGTATAAAGGATAATTCATGTCCTGGCCCAGTTGTTAGCACTATTCTGCCCCGATGTCCATTTTAAATAAGCATACTGTTATTTATTTAGTTTAGGTTTTTTTTTTTTTTTTTTTTTTTCGAGACAGGGTTTCTCTGTGTAGCTTTGCGCCTTTCCTGGAACTCACTTTGGAGACCAGGCTGGCCTCGAACTCACAGAGATCCGCCTGGCTCTGCCTCCCGAGTGCTGGGATTAAAGGCGTGCGCCACCACCGCCCGGCTAGGTTTTTTTTTTTTTTTTGAGACAGGGTCTCACTATGTAGCTTTGACTGGCTTGGAAATCTCTATGTAGACCAGGCTGGCTTCTAAAGTACAGAGATCCGCCTGCCTCTGCCTCTGCCTGCTGGGATTAAAGGCGTGTGCCACCATGCTGGGCTTACATTTTAAATAAGCACACACAGTCTTGGAAGAAACCAGTTGATTCGTTATTTTAGTTTTGTGTCTCACATGAAAACATTGGGAATGTGAGATTAAGAAACTGGGAAAGTGGGGCTGGAGAGATGGCTCAGAGGTTGGGAGCACTGACTGCTCTTCCAGAGGTCCTGAGTTCAATTCCCAGCAACCACATGGTGGCTCACAACCAACTGTAATGAGATCTGGTGCCCTCTTCTGGTGTGCAGACATACATGCTGTATAAATAAATCTTTGAAAAAAAAAAAAAAAAAAAAGAAACTGGGAAAGTGAGACAAAAGGAATAGATCTCATAAGTCACTGGCGCCGCTACTCCAGGGCCACCCACAAGCGTGGGCGGGGTCTTTGGAGTCTTGTGGGGCGACCTGGGCAACTCCAGATGGAACGATCATTTGCTTACGACAGAGGCCAATGTCTGCAACACCTCTGTCTCCAGTTCTGGCAGAAAGTCATGGCCCAGATTCAGTCCACAGAAACTTTAACGTGGGCAGCGGCTTCTACAAACATTCACCGAGAACCAGCACCCTCTGAAGCAATGGGGTTTCCGATGAACAAGATGAACAAAGACAAGCCGGGCGGTGGTGGCCCACGCCTTTAATCCCAGCACTCAGGGGGCAGAGCCAGGCGGATCTCTGTGAGTTCGAGGCCAGCCTGGTCTACAGAGCGAGCTCCAGGACAGGCACCAAAACTACACAGAGAAACCCTGACTCGAAAAAAAAAAAACCAACAACAAAAAGATGAACGAAGACTCAGCCCTCTGGAAGCGTACTTTGTAGTGGAAATAAAAGCAATGGAGAAGTAAAGGAAGATCCTGTGAGGAGACTAGAACAGGAGAGTGCCATCGAGAGCGCCCGGCACAGGGAGGGAAAGGCCCTCGCTGAGGAAGAAGAGCAGGTGAGGAGGAGGTGAGGGATGTCAGCACCCTAGATATTGGAAACACATGCCAAGGCCCTGAGTCAGCTCCGTGTGAGGGAAGCAATGGAAGGGCTGTAGTGGTGAGCCAGGAGGAAGGGGGGCAGAGACAGGCAAGGGCGGGCTCGTGTGGAGATGGAAGGTCCCGGGGAGGAGGTCAGATGTTGTTCTAATAGTTAGAAGTTGGGAGAAGAACTCTGGAGACGAGGATGGGAGCAGAAAGACCTCCAGGGCCACTTCAGCTGAGCCGTGTAAGTCCAGGGCCTTTGCACCAAAGAGATGGGTAGAAATTGTTGATGGTAAAATGTCCTTTGGAGTAACAAAGGGATCTACTGATGGGTTATAAATGGGGGTAGGGTAAAGACTACTTTGTTTCTTTGGGACAGGCTGTCCTTCTGGAGGCCAGGTTAGCCTAAAACTCACTACACAGCCCAGGCAGGCCTTGGGTTTGTGCAATCCTCCTGCCTCAGCCTGTTGGGATTACAGGTGTAAACTGCCGCACCCAAGGGTTGTCCTGAGCAATCTACTGAAACGGAAAAAAGTCGTAGGGAATGGAAGTTCTGAGTTCAGCTGGAGCGTGGCTGCCTTCAGATGCCCGTTGGACAGGAAAACATTGGTGCCTTGTAAGTCAGAGCTGAAGGCACAAATTGTTTGCGCATTGGTGATACTTGAAGATTAGGAGCTGAAGCAGCAGATCCAGGGACAGCCTACAGATCCCAGGGAAGGTAATCCCAAACCATGTTCCAGGGTAGAGACTGGCAAGAGGAAGAGGAAGCAGCAAGAGGAAGGAACGGACAGCCAGGGCAAGAGGAGAGGAAGTGTGGAGCCGTGGAAACAAAGGACGGAACTGTTAGGAGGAAGTCTCGGCTATGGCCAAGAGGTTAAGCAAGATGAGAGCAGAGAGGCCCGTAAGGATGCTCGTGTGTCCTTGAGAAGACCGAGGCCCCCGCCTGGGATAACCAAGGTGACAAGGCAATGCTTTGGTCTTCAGAGAAGGACAATGTTGTCACAGCAACAAAACCAGTGCTAAGTAGAACTTCATTTTGTGGCTACACTTAACTTCTGGGAGCGCCTGTGTTACCATGGAAACCAAGGATTATTCCATGGAATAATATTATCTTTAGTTTTAAGAGTACCCAGAGGTCAGGTAGTCTAAATTCTCACCCTGGGCCTTCCAGCACAGGCTGACATGTGCCCACATTTGCACAAACATTTCCAGACAGGGAAGATCATCCCGAGGGACTGCTTGGGCTGTGTGTGGCTGCTTGCCTTTTGGGCAGTTAAAAAAAAAAAAAGTCTTTCACAGTCCAAATCAAGCAGAGACCTAGTCACAAATGGTGTGTGTGTGTTGGGGGGGGCATTACTCAAAGCGGGAGAGGTTTGGAGAGCTGCTAAGCAGGCTGGAGAGTGCAGACAGCAGGGGGTGTGGGGTGTGGGGGTGGTGGGGGAGTGGGGTGGTGGGGGAGTGGGGTGGTGGGGGTGTAGGGGTGTGGGGGTGTGAGCTGGACTGGGCACTGCTCAGGTTGACTTTCAGTCAGTAAGGTCTGAGTGGTGGCCACGGTGATTGGCTGGTGCTCAGCTGCTTCTGGTTGGCTGGGACTCAGCTCTCTCTCAGACTCTTTGAATTTCCCGGTTTGTTTATACACCGAGTTTGGTAGCTTTGAGTTTCTGGCCTTCATCTCATTTAATTTGCTAGGCTGCTGTGGGAGCATCCAGGGATTTATGGTGCCAAGATGTGTGTGTGTGTGTGTGTGTGTGTGTGTGTGTACTCATGTGGAGGTCAGAGGACAACCTTGTTTTGTTTTGTTTGAGGCAGGGTTTCTCTGTGTAGACTTGGCTGTCCTAGAGTTCACTACGTAGACAAGGCTGGACTCGGGCTCACGGAGACAGGCCTACCTTTCCTTCCCAAGTGCTGGGATCGAAGAAGTTCACCGCCACAACTGCCCAGCAAACCTTGGGTTTTGGGACACCATCCAGCTTATTTATTTATTTGTTTGCTTGCTTATTATTTATTTATTTATTTGTTCATTTATTTATTTATGCTTGAGACCAACTCTGTCACTGGCCTGGAACTCACTGAGGAGGCTCAGGCTAGCTGGCAAATAAGGCTCAGGAATCCACTTTTCTCGACCCACTGAACTCTGGAATTATAAATGTGGGCTACCACATCCTTTTTAAAACAATGCGTATCTGTACTCGTTTGTGTGCATGTGTGCATGTGTATGTGTGTGTGTATGTGTGTATATGTGTGTGCACGTGTGTGCGTGTGCATGGGTATGTGTGTATGTGTGTGTATGTGTGTGCATGTGTATGTGTGTGTGTATGTGTGTGCATGTGTATGTGTGTGTGTGTGTGTGTGTGTGTGTGTGTGTGTGTGTATGTTCTGGGGCTTGAACTCATGTCCTACGAGCACTTTCCTGACCGAGCTGTCTCTCCAGTCTATCCAGAATGGCTTCAATGAGCATTTAGTTTTTCCCGTCCTCTCCTCGCCGCTCTTCCTTGGGAGGCGGTAGGTATGGCGGAAGGAGCCTTGGGCTCCGGGTCAGACTCCTAACGGTTCGTCTTTGTCTTTGATTCTTTTTAAACCTCTGGCACCCCGAGATGTTTAACGTCAGGCAGCTTTATCACTACTTGGGGTGTCTTGACTGGTGCAAGTGAGCCCTTCACCCATTTCACGGAACTGCTCTGGGTGTGCAGCGTGGCCTGTTGGAAACACAGGACACCGTCCTTGGCCTTTGTCCCCACCCACCTCGGCTTCTGTGGCGAGATCCGGTCCTGGCTCTGCTGGGAGCCTCCTCCGAGAAATGTTCTCTGCCGATCCTCACCCCTTCCGACCACTCCAGTTTCCCCCTTGTACGGCGTCCTGGGCACAGCGTTCTGATTGGTTGCTTCCTTTCTTGCCAGCTAGACTACAACCTTCCGGAGGTTAGGGAGGGGTTTCACCCCGAGGGAGGTGAAGTGACAGCATTAGTGGTGTTTTGGAAGCCACACTGCCGCTCCATCAGTATCAGCTGCAGGGTGTTGGGAAAGTTACTGACCGCCTCTGAGCTTTGTTTCCTCATCTGAAGAATGGGCAGTGCTGGCATGGCGTAATGGGGTGGGGGTTACGGAGTTCTGGGGAAGTTCTTGAGGGAATGCCCGGCACATGGTCAGTGCACCCTAAATGTTGTTGCAGGATTATTCCAGTGGACCCCCAAGGGAGTTAGTTTGGGGACTGATGAGAAAAACTGACTAAGCCAGGCGGTGGTGGTGCACGCCTTTAATCCCAGCACTTGGGAGGCAGAGGCAGGTGGATCTCTGTGAGTTCGAGGCCAGCCTGGGCTACAGAGTGAGTTCCAGGAAAGGCGCAAAGCTACACAGAGAAACCCTGTCTCGAAAACAAAAACAAAAACAAAACAAAACAAAAAAACTGACTGAGTAGATAACATGGGTGGTTGTTACCTGGATGGGTAAACGTACCTCAGGTAATGTTATTTCAGATGACCTTGAAATGTAATCCCATATATGTATATATATATTCAGCAATTTAGAACGACAGAAATCGGAAGAGAAAGTCCTGACCAGACTTTCTCCAGCACCGCCTCTCCCCATGTTAGGTGTGTAGAACTTATTGATATATATTTTTTTAAGATTGAAAACACACTTTCTTTTGTATGTGCCCACTCTTGATTGTGCACACTCACAGAGGCTCTAAGTGGTTGTGAACTGCCAGTCGTGGGTACTGGGATCCGAGCCTGGGTCCCCTGCCACACAGCAAGCGTCTTTGACTTCTGAGCCGTCTTCTCAAGCCTGCACGGTTGACCTTTTGTGGTTCAAGATGTAACCTCAGGTTGAGTTGACAGAAAAAAAAAAAAATCAGAGATTAATTAGGCAATTAGAATTAATTAGAAACTTGCTACTAAAACCTTGTTTAAAAATAATGATTTTTATGATTGAACTGTATCTCCCATTTGCTCCTCAAGACGCGCGTGTAAAGTCGATATTGTCCTTGGTGTGTGTGTGTGGGTCTAATGGGAAGAGTAAGTGCCTTGATCAAAATTCTGCCCCCTGCCGGGCGGTGGTGGTACACACCTTTAGTCCCAGCACTTGGGAGGCAGAGGCAGAGGCAGGTGGATCTCTGTGAGTTCGAGGCCAGCCTGGACTACCAAGTGAGTTCCAGGAAAGGCGCAAAGCTACACTCGAAAAAACAAACAAACAAAAAAAATTCTGCCCCCTACTGTCTCACGCCCAATATTTTCTTTTCTGAGCCACATTCTTTTTATTCTTTATTTTTTATTTATGCTTCTCTTACATATGCATCCATTTCTTTAAGCTGAGGTTTTGCCAAGGAGCCCCTGCAGAGTGGCAGGTCGGCACGCTTCCTGGCCGGTGACTCCAGGGGCAGGAAGGGGCAGAGGAACAGGGCTTGTGAGTGGCCAGTTGTGGGTGTGCACTTAGCAGTGTGACATTTGGTCCATCCTGTGTGGGGAGCTGGACCCCAGCTCCTGACTTAGAGACTTTCGTCTTTGATTCCTACTCTTGGAGTTTCTCCTGCCCTGGTTCTCCAAAGAAAGTCTTCTAGACTGCATTTAGATTTGGGAAAAGCAGCAGGAAGAGTTTTTTGGATGAACTGGGGACAATAAGTCATCCTTTTATAATGAGTTTTTGTTTTCTGAGGCAGTATGTACAGACCAGAGGCATTTTACTCTGGTAGATTTTTTTTTTTATCTTGTTTTAAAATAAATAGAGAGGGACACATGAATTTTTTTTATCAAATTTATTGATCTAAAACAAAGCCCATGGTAGCAAAAATGTTTCTTTTTTCTGATAATGCTTTATTATCAGCATTTTCTTAATATCCTAAAAACCAGTTACTTCTCTCTCGATTTTTATGTAATAGAAAGTTATTATTTGGAACATTACAGCAGCTGTTTTAGATGTAAAGATTTGTGTAGCTAGAGTTTTCCTGCTTTGTCACCCGCCAGTCCCACAGCCGCTCAGACCCAACCAAGTAAACACAGAGACATATATTGCTTTCAAACTGTATGGCCATGGCAGGCTTCTTTGTTAACTGTTCTTATAGCTTAAATTAATCCATTTCCGTAAATCTATACCTTGCCATGTGGCTTGTGGCTTACCGGCGTTTTCACATTCTGCTTGTCCTGGCGGTGGCTGGCAGTGACTCCTTCTGCCTTCCTGTTCTTTCTTTTCTCCTCTCTGTTGGTTCTGCCTATACTTCCTGCCTAGCCACTGGTCAATCAGTGTTTTATTTATTGACCAATCAGAGCAACACATTTGCCATACAGAACATCCCACAGCAGATTTGTTTTGGATCTGAACTTCTCTCTTCTGGGAAATGTGATTATATATTCATAGAAGTGACTGATTTAGTAACTAAATCTAATTCTTATAATTTTTTAATCCTTTTTTGGTAAGATTTTCAAACCATCGATATCTTCAGGCTTGATGAGTTCACAGTGTAATGGTACATAGGACGATGGATTTCACACCGACTATTCAGGGATTCCCCATTTGGCTGATCATAGTAAAGTTTGAACCTCAGCTAATGGAAATCTGGGTGGGCGATGCTGGTGGGACCCCCACTTTCCTCGGAGATTCGTGTTTCATGTGGGAACTGGAATCTATTAAACACTTCCTAGGAAGGTTGCCCATCCTCTTAAGTTGGTGGTTCTCACCTTCCTAAAGCTCCAACCCTTTACTACAGTTCCTCATGCTGTGGTGAATCCCAGCCATGAAATTATGTTTGTTGCTACTTCATAACTGTAATTTTGCTGCTGTTATGAATTGTAATTTAAATATCTGTGTTTTCTGATGGTCTTAGACAGCCTTATAAAAGGGGTCATGACCCACAGGTTGGGGAACCACTGTTTTTAAATGATTATAGGACTTTTTTCTTGTTTTTTAAATTGTGATAGTAGTAGGCATTTGAATTTCATTTTACTGTTATTGTTATATTTTTGAGATATCCTTTACTATGTGGCCTGTGCTGGCTTTGAACTTGTGATCCTTTCTGCCCTAGATTCCAGAGTGCTGGGATTAGAAATGTGTATCACCACACATGGCTTCTGTTTTTTTAAGATAATAATTTGATAACAATTCATGTATTCTTTTGTATTTAAGAGAAAAGAACAACACATAAAATGTACTGCATTTTCTCTTCTTTTCTTTTTTTTTTTTTTGGTGAAACAAGGTTTCTTGGCTGGCCTGGAACTTACTATATAGACCAGGCTGGCCTCCAATTCATTAGAAATCTACCTGTCTCTGCCTCCCAAGTGCTGGGATCAAAGGCCTGAGCCACCACGCCTGGTGAATTACCCATTTTCAAGCGTACACTGGTGTTAAATGCATTTCAATGTTGAGTGACTGGCCCCACCCCAACTCTTTTCAAGTTGCAACACCAACATTCTGTACCCATCATACACAGTGCCTGTTTCTTCTCCTCCCCAGCCTATGGCGACCACCATCCACTCTATGGTTCCTGACTAGATACACCACATAGTGGAACTGTACAGCATTTGCTATTTAGCTACTAGCTTATTTTACTTAACAGTCCCCAAGGTTCATCTATGCAGTTAGCAGTCAGCATGTCCATTTCTCTAGGGGTGTGTGTGTGTGTGTGTGTGTGTGTGTGTGTGTGTGTGTGTGTTGCATGTGGAACCTAGGGCTTGTGTATATTGAGTGTGTGTTATACCACTAAGCTCCCAACGTCCTCCTTTTGCCTGTGGACACTCAGTTTTCCTCACACCACTTGTTTAGAATACAGTCTTTCCCAAGTGAAGTCTTGGTGTCTTTGCTAAAACTGATTTGTTTTTGCGGAAATTATGGGATAGTTGGGGTAGATGATCCTCAAGCCCCACTCCTCACCCTGGAGCTGTTGATAGTTGGTAGCTTTGGGGGCGGGGGAGGCAGGGAGGGAGCAGCACTCTTTTTTGAGGCTGTGGCCGGCCGCTGGTAGGATTCCCATTCTCCAGTGGATGGCCCGCACCCGTGCTCATGAGGGCAGCGCTAACTGGACTTAGTGGGTTATAAGACAAACACGCAAACGAACAAGACTTGAAGTTTGGAGGGAGAATCCTGGGGGATATGGAGGGAGGTGGAGGGGAGAAATGGGGGGTTGATAGACTTCATCGTATACATCTGGGCTTCTCAAGAATAAAGGGAAATACGGTAATGTGGAATATTTCTGGGTTCATTTCTGGTTTAACAACAATTTTTTTTTTCCCGAGACAGGGTTTCTCTGTGTAGCTTTGGTGCCTTTTCTGGATCTCGCTCTGTAGACCAGGCTGGCCTCGAACTCACAGAGATCCGCCTGGCTCTGCCTCCCGAGTGCTGGGATTAAAGGTGTGCACCACCACTGCCCGGCTGAGTTTTATGTATTCTTTTGATCAGGTTTCACTATGCAGCTAATCTTGGTTGTCAACCTGACTACAACCGGAATCAACTGAAACCCAAGATTCTGGACACTCCAATTAGGAATTTTCTTAATTAGATTATCTCAAGTAAGAAGACCCACCCGAAATCTGGGCCATGCCTTCTGTTGGCATCTGAAAGGACCGAAGGAGGGACACTGTTAGTGCCTGCCTGTCCTCACTCCGACTGGTTTGTCTATCCTGTCACTGTGGCTGATATTAAATACAATGCTTTCAAGATTCCAATGTGGACTGAGGACCAGCAACTCTCCAGAATCCTCTAGGACTCCAGCACCAGATTGGGACTACAGAGACGGCCAGCCCCATGGACTGGACAGTTACTAGATCTCTACTGTGAGACATTCATCGCTGAATTGCCTGGACCACACCCTGTGAGTTTAATAAATCCTCTTTTTGGGTTTATTTACTTATTTATTTATTTATTTATTGGAGACAGGATTTCTCAGTGTAGCTTTGGCTATCCTAGAACTTTGTAGACCAGGCTGGCCTCAAATTCAGAAGTCCACCTGCCTCTGCCTCCCATGTGCTGGGATTAAAGGCGTGCGCCACCAGCACCACCCAGCTAATTAATGCTTGTTAGTGTATGTATAGACTTTCTGTCTGTTGTGTTCAGTAGCCTACTCAGAGTGGCTGGGTTGATCTGTTGAGGTGAGTTTCTGTATTACATTTTAAGATCCTCACCCCCCCCACCCCCCGCCGCCCCCGGGGAGGGGAGGACGACGACAAAAAGCTCAGTTCATGAATCATACACAAACAAATCAAGGCTATATTTACATACATAACTATCCCTTACAGAACCCTGCCGTATGCTGCACAGTGTGCTGATTTCTCACGCTTATCTTAGTTTTTTTTTTTCTGTTAGGAACCGATGAGTACTTTCGTTTTTGTGGCTTGTAAGGTTTCTGTCGGGACTGGTCGGCTCCGCAGCCATCAGTAGTACAGCTGTGTCTCAAAAGCACTTGACTTGTGGACTCTGAACCCTGAATTTCACATGTCATAAAATGTCTCTTCCCCCAACCATTAGAAATGTGGAAAAAACCACACGTGCACCTTGTGAGCTGGACAGAAGTCAATGCTGGGCTAGATCCAGCTCCTACACTGTGGTCTGCTGACCACCGCATCATCTTATTAAACATTGGTCATAAACTGTATGACATAGTTATCATATGCATGCCACCAAAGGGTCTGGGGAGGGTTAGCTTTTCTAGTAATCTGGGACAATCAGATAGTGTCCTACCCAGAGGAGAGCTCCTCCCTCCCTCCCTCCCTCCCTCCCTCCCTCCCTCCCTCCCTCCCTCCCTCCCTCCCTCCTTCTCTTCCTTCCTTCCTTCCTTCCTTCCTTCCTTCCTTCCTTCCTTCCTTCCTTCCTTCCTTCCTTCCTTTCAGCTCTTGACTAATGATGGGTTCATAATATGTACTAGATCAGTATAGTTTCACAGTTTTTTTTTTTTGGGTGTATTTTAAGTATCGCATAAATCACAAAAGGTTTCCACAATTTTAAGCACCTTGTTTTAAAATCATTTGCTGATGTATAACAAATAATTTACTTTAGATTTCTCCATAAACTTGTTTTGTCTGGCTTAATGTTGAATTCCGCTGATTTCTCCTGAACACACTTTGTGGAGAAAGGAGATGGTTCTGAGTTACAGTGTGGGTGGAAATTTTGCCACTTGACATGCAGTTGAGAGCTAGCTGCATGCAGATAAATATGAATGTGTGAGCATGTGCATCCATACACACGCTCTCCAGGGCAAGAACCTCCCTCCCGAAGTCTGCAAGGCCCAGAAGCGATACAAAGGGGTTTCCTCTTTCACATCCTCAGTGTGGTACACGGCTGATAACTCTGTGAATTTAAATAAAACAACGAGACTCATAAAAATTCATACACATTTCCAGCAGATTACATTTTACGCTATAATAAAATTCCTTCATAATAGGAATTTTTCGTTTAAATGGGTCTAGGTAGAATATAACCTGAATAATGTTCCTTGAAGCAGTGTCTGCCTTCGGTGAGGCTTTGATCCATCATAGATAGTAGTTTTAGTTTCTCACGTTCTCCTGTGTTTAAAAATTGGAAACTTCTTATTTAAATAATGGGTAATTAAAACCTTTCAGAATACATCCATTTGCATATGACCAAGGCATTAACACCCAAAGGGCTGCACCCAGGACCCAGACGTTCACGCACAACAGATAGATGCACATTTGGATGTTTACCAAAACCTAAAATACCAGCTCTGTCTAACTCCAAGTCACAGTATCAACGAGAAATTACGCTTTCTATGAGAAAATGGTGTTCCAAAGTCAAAATGTCACCTTGCTGTCAAATAATCCCACAGATTACTGTAAACAGAGCTGGAGAGATTGTGCCATGACTAGGAAGATGTGAGGTAAATCCCCGTTCATTATCTAAGACAAGTACTTCCATTGCCATTATCAACTATCAGAGTGACATCCTCCGGCCAGAGCCACTCACTTCTACCCGCACTCCCAACACACACACACACACACACACACACACACACACACACAGACACACACAGACACACATACATAGACACACACAAGACACACAGACACACACAGACACAGACACACACACATAGACACAGAGATACACACACAGACACAAAGACACAGACAGACAGACAGACAGACAGACACACACATACACACACACACAGTTACATTTGCCCAGCACATTACCATTTATACAGTTAGTCTCTGAGCAAAGAAGGGTCATTCCTTCAGTAAGATATTCTCCATAATAACACAACAACTTGCATCAAGGATTAATATTTTTCCTCTTTTCATTTATGGCTAACTTAAAAATTAGTCTAACACCTGGGTTCCATTTTACTCTCATTTTTCTGGTTCTGTGCTGGGAATTTGACTGGTTAGGAGAGAACTTCAGAGCCTTCTTGTCAAGGGAGAGCTATGTCTCTTTTCCGGCTAACATTTACTTTAAAAACCAGAAAGACTTTTTGGCCTCGTGTCTGGTCTAAAGATGAAACCCATTAGCAATGTAAAAAAATGAACCAAAGGACTACACAGTCTGAAAGTCCGTGGGGGTTTTTGGAAATGGAGATTAAGTTTGACTAGACAAAAGTTCTAGCAACTTGCTTGATATCATGAGAAAGTTGAGAGTGGGTTCTTTCTGGTGTCAACGGGAGCGTTAAGATCTCAGGCCTGGGCTTCGTGTTCAGTCCTTCAACATGGTGTCTCATTCCACTCTGTGAGGCTTCGGGACCTGCCGCCTTCCATGTAAGGAGTTCATTTCCCTGTAACTCGTCATTTGAACATTCTAAGCTGAAGATAGTCTTCTTACAGCAAGACAGTTTTAAGAGGAAAGGGAACTTCACGTCTAAGAAGTAGCTCTTCTTCTGGAGCCTAATAAAAGTCTTTGTGAGACAGCCAGCAGAGAGCTAATGTTTTGAGAATCTGTTACCCTTTTGTGACTGTGTCCATTACTGTGGGTTTTTTTGTTTGTTTTTTGTCTTTTTAAAGCAATTCTGGAACATTGGTTAGAAATTTTATGGTAATTAGTTGAACACTCTACCAGGTTTTCACCATGGACAGTTGAATAAAACCCCTAACAGTATCAGAGCAATGAAAATTTCAGATCCAGCTCGTCTTTTATTTACTTATTTGTTTTGGTTTTCTGAGTTATAGTCTCACCATGTATCCCTGGTCAACCTGGAACTCTCTTTATAGACCAGGCTGCCCTCAAACTCAGAGATCCGCCTGCCTCTGTCCACCAGGCTCTGTGATGAAAGGTGTGTGCCCCCATACTCAGTTTTACCTACATTTTTAAATATAGGTACCAGATACTTGTCACCTTTTGCTTCTCCTCAGAGAACTCGTCAGTCAGTGACCTACTGACCTCTAACCCGAGCCCCGTGCCTGGGAAGTGTTTGTCAGGGTGACGTAAGGACCCAGTCAGGGTTGGTGAGAAGGCTTAGCAGCTAAAGGCCCTTGCCTCCAGGCCCGTTATTCCAAGTTCAATCCCTAGTACCCATGTGGTAGGAGGAGAGAACTGACTCTTGCCAGTTGTTCTCAGATCTCCACAAGTGTGCCACGGCACATGTGTACACACACACACACACACACAGACTGGAAGGAGCTGGCACTACTGTTTCTGTAGTATGCTGGAAGTGGTAAGTGACGTTCTTCAGGTCCTGCCTCTGCCAAGTGAGGTCACCTCAGTTCCTGCCTCTCTGAGCCTGTTGATACCACATTTGGTTCCACTCTGTGAGTGATCACTGCTTGTTGCCTTCCTTTCCTGTCAAGTTAGGTGGGCGGCGGCCTCCTCCTCCTCCTCTCCCTCCTCCCCCTCCTTTTCTTCCTCCTCCTCCTCCTCTTCTTTGCAATGAAATCATCTTAACTGGTGAAATAACTCACTATTACACTGGAGGGGAATATGGACCTTATTACATAGATCGACTATAATATGACAGGATCAGTTACCCTGTGGGAAACATGCTTTTAAAGATACTGAATATTTAACACAGAAATGCCGGTGTTTGGAAGCGTGTGCCGATCCTGAGAGATTAAAGGTATTTAGGCAAATCAGATCACGAAACAGCAAGGATGCCAGCCCTGCTCGCGTTATATTATGTGCCGTAAATGATGCTTCTTCGCAGGCTGCCTCTGGATTGCCTGTCAGTACTTTCAGAATGACTGATGAGTTAAGAAGGGCTTATTTATCAAAGCAGGAGAGACTCTATTGAGCCTGTGTATCAAAACAGCCTGTCCCAGGCTACTTTGCGACCCAGAGGGCACCTCCATTCTGTAGAAACCTTAACACACTTTGAATTGATGATGGAACAATGGCGGACTACCTGCTGATCGATGACCAGATGTCTGTGGTGGTTAGTTTCAGTTACTGACTTGGAACAATGTAGAATTACCTGGGCCGTTGTGGGGGGGGGGCTCAAGGGTGAACTGTTTAGATTAGGTCAGGGTGGGAAGGCCCACTCTACGGAACCATTCCACGGGCTGGGTCCGCAGCTGAATGGAAAGGAAAGTGATCTGACACGGGTACACATGCATTCCTTAATGGCTTTCTGCTCCTGACGGGGACCAGGCCGCTCACGCTCCCGCAGCTGTGACTTTCTGCCTTGGAGGACTGTAACTGGAGACTGGGGGCCAGCTGGGCCCTTTCTCCCTTAAGTGACTCTCGTCAGCCATCTCCTCACAGCAACAGAAGGAATGAGGACAGCACCCTGGCCGACTGCTGAGTCCCATGACAGACCTCATCTTACAAAACGTGGTCATGGTATGTCCCCAAACGAACAACTGGGCAGATCCTGCCAAGTTCTAGAGATACGTTCAGAAGAGCGGATAGACGGAAGTAGATAACTGAGGGAACTTGAGTATAAATGTTCTGTCAGAAGGAGGCAAATGACAGTGAGCGGTATTAACAAGACTAATTATCAACCACGTGTTGATACTGAGCTGAACATGGTTGTTTTAGTCTACTGGGGATGTTTTATTAAGCCCTATCTCTAGTTCTTCACCAGGTCACCTCCAGATGAACCAGACCGGATGCTCTTGGAGTGGGACCCATTGACCAGGGTGATTCTGGTCTGTAGGCAAGGAGTGGCACCCATTGACCAGGGTGATTCTGGTCTGTAGGCAAGGAGTGGGACCCATTGACCAGGGTGATTCTGGTCTGCAGGCAAGGAGTGGCACCCATTGACCAGGGTGATTCTGGTCTGCAGGCAAGGAGTGGGAGCCATTGACCAGGGTGATTCTGGTCTGCAGGCTGAGAGGTCTACTCCATTACTTCACTGGGAGCAGTAAGGCTGATGCTGGAGCACTCTTGCTTAGCTGGAATTTTCCTCTAGCGAGCATCCTCCCAGTCGTTACCTGAGTAGGCAGCTGGTAGGCGAAGACGGAATAAATGCTTGATTGCTTTTCCTTATCAGTGTTTAGAATGATGAGTTCTGGGGATAAGTTGGAGAGGATGGAAGACAAGGGCCTTACTCCCTCCCGGAACCTCTGGATACAGTACCTGGAAACTCTCTGGACTTTATGGTGGGCAGTAAGAGGACTTCCTTTGAGATATAGTGACACACTGTGTTGTCGGTGTGTAAAAAGGTGAGATGGTGTATGCTCCTCTTATTCTGAGGACTCTTTTCCATTTTGCTCGGGGGCCTGCCAACTCTCTCCTTCCAGTGATTTCTGAAGTTTCCTTGGCGGTGGCTCCACAGATACCTGCCAGATGTTTGCCGTGCACCCGGACCTATGCTTAGGGACAATTCTCATCCTGCTTCCGCTGACAAGGAGTGTCATCATCACTTCCGTGGTGGCCGCCTTCCTGAAAATGCTACCACGTGGGGTGCTTCTGAACCCAGTGGTACCCAGTGGTCCTGTGATGCCAGGGTAGTGTGGGATGCCGGGAAGACTCCGAGGCATTTCTGCTTTCCTTGTCTCGGATGCTACGGTTTGTCTCTGGGTTCTGGAAGGAAATCCCCTTAGGATGAGGTTATCACTAGTCTCTAGGAAAAAGCTTATTTTTCTTTTGTGCTTATATTTGTTTTCCTCTATGGGCTAAACACTGTTCTTGCTTTCCCCTCCTTCTCTATGTAGCCATGCACGGTATCTTATCCTTTAGCAAACTGAGCTGAAACAGACCAGGAGGAGCACAGCTAACAAAGTCACCCTTCCACCTATCCTTCCTACCAACCCGTGAAGAGAAGTTTCTAGAAGAATCACTGGCTTCACTGTTCCACAAGCATCAAGAGTATTGCTTCTTGAACTTTACCTGGAAGACTTATTCTCATTGAGCATCTTGTATATTCTGCAGCATGGGTGTCCGTCCGTGGGTGGATGGACTTAGATAATATAGTACACACACACAGTGGAGTTTTCTTCAGCCGTAAAGCATAAAATCATGTCCATGGCAGGAAAATGGAAAGAACCAGAGATGGCTGTGTTAAATGAAATAAGCCGGGCTTAGAGGAACAAGCGCCACATGTTTTCTCTCATGTCTGGAATCCAGATTAAAACAAAGAAGCCATGATGTAGGAGAAGGATTTAGGAAAGATAAAAGGGATCAAGAGGAGTTGGGGAGGTGAGAGAGGATAAAGGGTGGTGAATAGGACCAAAATACATTACATGCATGTATTAAAATATAACGATGAAATATCATTTTGTATGTGTTAATGTTTACTTTACACGTATGGGTGTTTTGTCTGCTTGTATGTCCGTAAAACACACGCATGCCTGCACCTGTGGAGGTCAGAGGAGAGCTTCAGGTCCTCTGAAATCGGAGTTACAGATGCTTGTGAAATGCTATGTGGGGGCTGGGAATTTAGCCCAGGTCCTCTGGAAGAGCAGCCAGTGCTCTTAACCACTGAGCATCTCTCTAGTTCTGTATGTTAATAAAAAAAAAGAGGTGGAGAGCCGGGCGGCGGACGCCTTTAATCCCAGCACTCAGGAGGCAGAGGCAGGAGGATCTCTGTGAGTTGGAGGCCAGCCTGGTCTACAAAGCGAGTTCCAGGAAAGGTGCAAATCTACACAGAGAAACCCTGTCTCGAAAAACAAACAAACAAGCAAAAAAAAAAAAAAAAAAAAAAAAAAGAGGTGGAGCCTGGTGGACAGAAGTTAGGTCGCTGGGGACAGGCCTTTGCTGCAGATGTTGGGACTTGGCCTTCAAGTCTTCCAGTTTTGCTTTCCAGCTCCTGTGAGACCAAAGTTTCCCCACCCTAGTTCCCACCATGATGCCCTGCGATTGCAGAGACCCAAAGCCACAGGGCCAGATGACCATGGACGGAGACTTCTGGATCTGTGAACCAAAACAAATCTTTCTTCTTTCTAAAACCAAACAACAAAACAAAACCAACCAAAACCCCCAAACATGCCAAGCCTGATTCCACAGGTCTGGGATGGAGTTGAGGTCTAGTGTTTCTTTTTTTTTTTTTTTTTCTTTTTTTTTGGTTTTTCGAGACAGGGTTTCTCTGTGTAGCTTTGCGCCTTTCCTGGAACTCACTTGGTAGCCCAGGCTGGCCTCGAACTCACAAAGATCCGCCTGCCTCTGCCTCCCGAGTGCTGGGATTAAAGGCGTGCGCCACCACCGCCCGTAGTGTTTCTTTTCTAAGATAATTTAAATAGGTTTTTTATAGATTTTTCTCATGCAGTATAGTCTGATCATGTTTTCCCCTCCCCCAACTCCTTCTAGACCTTCCCTGTCTCCCTACCCACCCAAGTCCACATCCTCTCTCGTTGGAAAATGAGCAACTAAAAAACAAACAAAAAACCCCAAATAGGACAAAACAAATAGGAAAAAAAAAAGCTGAGGAAAAGCACAAGAATGTGTAGAGACACACACATTCTCACTCACAGAAACCCCATAAAAACACAAAGCCAGAAACTATAATGCATACAAAGGACCTATAAGGTTTTACACACATACATACACACACACACACACACACACACACACACACACACACACCACCACCACCAGCAGCAGCAACAACAACATCGACAAAAGACCCTGACAAAGCATTACAAAACAATCTCCAAAAATGCCATTGAGTTCATTTTGTGTTGGCCATCTACTGCTGGGCATGGGGTTTGCTCTTAAGAGTGGTTTGTATACCCAGTGAGACTCTGTTGGAGAATAAAATTTTTAATTTGTGAGCTGTTACAATTTGAGATAGTTTCTGGGTTAGGGAGGTGGGATTGTGTCCGCTTCCCTTCTCGGCTCAGGCACCCCATCTGGCCCAGGCCCATGCAGGTCCTATGCATGCTCCACAGTCTCTGTGAGTTCATATGTTTGTGGGTCCTGCTGTGTTTAGAAGACCTTGTTTTCTTGGTGTCCTCCAATCCCTCTGGTTCTTACAATCTTTCTGCCTCCTCTTGGGAGGGATTTGATGGAGACGTTCCTTTTTTTTTTTTTTTGACTTGAGTGTTCCAAGGTCTTTAACTCCCTGCACACTGTGTGGCTGTGGGTCTCTGTGTTTGTTCCCATCTACTGCAGAAGGAAGCTTCTCTGATGATGGCTGAGCAAGGCATTGATCTATGAGTATAGCGGAGTGTTGTTAGGAGTCGCTTATTGCTCCATTCTTTTGTGGAACAGTAGTATTTGGTTTTTCCCTACGCTCATGGCCTATCTAGTCTCAGGTTCTTTCTTGGCCACCTGAGTAGTGACAGGTATGGGTTCCAGCTCATGAAGCAGGCCTTAAATCCAGTCAGAGAGTAATTGGTTACTTCCATAAATTTTGTGCCATGCTGGGAGGTCACCATTGTAGGCCAAAGGTTTTGTAGCTGGACTTGTGTTTACCTTTCTCTGGTCGTGCAGAGTACCTTCCCATATCATGAACACTACTAGTTAGTCTGGATGAAGGCTCTATGTAGACACCAGCTTGACTTCTCCATGTTCAATGAGTTGTGTAGGTGTTGTCTTCAGAAATAGGGCTTTACCATCAGTTTACGGAGAGCAACCAAGCCTGGGTTGGAGGCCCAGTATCTCGAACAAGCTCCTGGGTGTAGATGTAACCAACCGTCTTATTAAATAAGAAACATAGAACCAATGCAAAAGAGAAAGCCGAGAGGTCAGAGCTCAGAGCTAAAACCTTAATCTTCCTCCTGCGGTGCTCCTAGCTCTCCGAAAAAAAAAGAGCTACTTCCTGTGTGTCTGTCTTTTCATAGTCTTTTGTTCTGCTTTCTCATTGGTTGTAAACCCAAACACGTGACTGCCTCCTCACTGTCTGTATATACAGCCCCCAAGTCTTAAAGGCATGTGTCTCCAATGCTGGCTGTATCCCTGAATACACAGAGATCTACCTAGCTCTTCTACCAAGTGTTGGGATTAAAGGCGTGTGCCACCACTGCCACACTCTTGCTATGGCTCTAATAGCTCTGACCCCTAGGCAACTTTATTTATTAACATACAATTAAAATCACATTTCAGTACAATTAGAATATCACCACACCTGGGCAATGCAGTTGCTTCTGATATAAGGACTGTATGGTGGTTTGGATGAAAATGGCCCCCATAGGCTCATAGGGAGTGGCACTATTTGAAATGGTTAGGGTACATGGAGTTGGAGTAGGTGTGGCCTTGCTGGAGGAAGCGTGTTACTGGGGCGAGCTTTGAGGTTTCAAATGCTCAAGCCAGGCCCAGTGTCTCTCTCTTCCTGCTGCCTGCCGATCCGGATGTAGAACTCTCAGCTGCCTCTCCAGCACCGTGTCTGCCTGCATGCTGCCATGCTTCCTGCCTTGATGACAATGGACTGAACCTCTGAAACTGTAAGCCAGCCCAGTTAAATGTTTCATTTATAAGAGTTGTTGCCAGGCTTTGGTGGCGCACACCTTTAATCCCAGCACTCGGGAGGCAGAGGCAGGCGGATCTCTGTGAGTTCGAGGCCAGCCTGGTCTACATGAGCGAGATCCAGGACAGTCACCAAAACTACACAGAGAAACCCTGTCTCGAAAAACAAAACAAAACACCAAAACTAAGAGTTGTTGTGGGGCTGGAGAGATGGCTCAGCATTAAGAGCACTGACTGCTCTTCTAGAGGACCTGGGTTCAATTCCCAGCACCCACATGGCATCTCACAACTGTCTGTAACTCTAGTTCCAGGAGACCTAAAACCCATACACTAATACACATAAAATAAAATAAGTAGAGTTGCTGTGGTCATGATGTCTCTTCACAGCAGTAGAATGCTGACTGAGACAGACTGCATTCTGAGTAGAGAGAGCTAGGCTGGCTTTGGCTCATTTGGAACACTCTATTGAGCAATTAACTTACATCAAACATATCACAAACTGTTTACAGCCTAGGGTCTTGATACAGAAACCACATTCCTGGGCATGGAGCGATCACAGGGCATTGCAAATCTGGCCTCCTTGGCTGGTATGGTTCCTGGTCTGCAGGTCTTCACCTGGGCAGGCTTTTCTACAGAGGCCCGCTTTGAGGCCTCCGTTTATGGACTTTCTCCATGCTCCACACCAGCTTTTTCCAGTCTCTGCTGCATCAGACTCCCTGTGGGAGTTAAAAAAACAAACCCCAGAACAAAACAAAGTCCCCGAAGGTGGGACCCAGTCCTTTCTCCTCCTAAAAATCTCCACAGGTAATTCTAATGTGTGGCCGGAGTTGAGACTCAATGTTTTAAATGCCAGGTTTTTTCTTTCACTGTTGCTACGGCGATTTGCTCCTTCCAAAATGGCCTCGTACAAAGCCCGTTGCTAGTTCTTATGAACTGGAGAATTCCTGGCTGGCGTGTGCAGCACCAGGGCTCTGCCTTTCCCAGCCTGGAGCTGTGCGAGGCTGCAGATTGGAATCTCTTTAGTTGCCTGCTGCTCAAACAGAAGGACTCTCCTGTTCTAGTCTCTCATGGGAAGAACAACGGTCCTACTGTAGGGCTCCCTGACAAGATGATGTCCCATTAGGCGGAAACACAAATCCTGGCACCTGTCCTGTCCCATTAAGAATCTGGCCTTTTCTGTTTTGGCGATTTGCGTGGTATTTTTCCTGACACAGGCTGCTGACAGTTGGTTTTGTTTTGTTTTTTTTAAAAGCTGGTCAAAACAGAGTCGGTAGTCTGTGACAGACAGAGGAGGGGCAGAGGAAGCCAGAGGCTGACCGCCGGCCGCCGCCGTTTGGATTTCACAAACTTTAAAAGGCTGCCAACTGAGCCGGGCGGTGGTGGCGCACGCCTTTAATCCCAGCACTTGGGAGGCAGAGCCAGGCGGATCTCTGTGAGTTCGAGGCCAGCCTGGGCTACCAAGTGAGCTCCAGGAAAGGCGCAAAGCTATGCGGAGAAACCCTGTCTCGAAAAAACCAAAAAAAAAAAAAAAAAAAAAAAAAAAAAAAAAAAAAAATAAATAAATAAATAAATAAATAAATAAAAGGCTGCCAACTGAGGAAAGAGCTGGTTGCTGCCCAATTACCCACCCACCTCCTCTGCTCCTCTGGCTCCAAGCTACCAGAGAGAAAGTGTCCTCGGGTGGAGATTCGGAAACCTTTAGAACTTTTGCAGGCTCTTAAGTTAAAAATGCTGAATTTTGTCCCTTTTCAGTTACCAGAGGCGTCTTTTAATGTGCTGAGCATTGGCCTAAAGTGCTTTTTTTTTTTTTAAAAAAAAGTGAAATGTATATACCCCAGCTACTTTTTTAAACCCTTGGGTTAGATGCATAAGTATTGTTCCCGAATGTTCCTCACCAGGAAAACGAAAAGGCACATTTAAAAAACGAGGAGGAGGAGAAGTAGGAGGAGACATTGACTCTGCGATCCTGCCTAATTTGAGCTGTGCTTGTAAAAGTCTGCCAAGTGGGTCTTTAAAAAGAGCAAACGCCGGCGAGAGAGATGGGTCCAGATGGTCCTGAGCTCTCAGTACCCGACTCTGGGGGCTCAAAACTGCCTCCAACTCAAGTGTTGGGGTAGCCTGCTACTTCTCCACAGATGAGGTCCATGATAGAACACTGACCTGTTGTGCATGAGGCCCTGGGTTTGATAGAAAGCACCACAAACAAACCAGACCGAAACGAAACAATTTACACAAATGTCATCTGGAGTTCGAGTCACAGGATTCCAACCAGTGCCTAATGGGCTCTCCACATTTTTTTTTTTAAAGTCTTTTTATTCTCTGAGAATTTCATAGAGAATATTTTTATCATATTTTTTCCTATCTGCCAACTCCTCTCAGATCTTCCTTTCAACTCAGCCAACTTCATATTCTGTCTCTCTCTCTCTAAAAACAAAACAGAACATTCAAAGCCTAGAACATAAACAAGAAAAAAAAAAAAGCTACCCCCAACCATGGAGTCTGATTTGTGTTAGTCACCCACTCCTGAGCTTGGGGCCTGCCCTGGAGTGTGGTTGATACACCAGTGTCTCTCTGTTGGAGAAAATTGGCTTTCCCTTCCCAGCAAGTATCAGTTGCACATAGCTTCTAGGTTAGGGGTGTTGTGTAACTGTGAAGAGACACCATGATCACAGCAACTCTTTTTTTTTTTTTTTTTGAGACAGAGTTTCTCTGGGTAGCCTCGGCTGTTCTGGAACTCATTCTGTAGACCAGGCTGGCTTTGAATTCATAGATCCAACTTCCTCTGCCTCCTCTGGGATTAAAGGCGTGCACCACCGCCACCCAGCTGACTGTGGCAACTCTTATTAAGGAAAGTATTTACTTGGGCTTGCTTACAGGTTCAGAGGTTTAGTCCATTGTAAGCATAGTGGGAAGCATGGCAGTATGCAGGCAGACATGGTGCTGGAGAGGTAGCTGGGAGTTCTGTATCCAGATCATCGGGCAGCAGGAAGAGAGAGACACTGGGCCTGGTTTGAGCATTTGAACCCTCAAAGCCCACCCCCAGTGACACACTTCCTCCAGCAAGGCCACACCTACCAATCCCTGTCAAGTAGCGCTGCTGCCACCCCTTAATGACCAAGTATTCAAATCTAGAAGCCTATGGGGCCATTTTTATTCAAACCTCAACAAGGTGGGACTTTGTATCTATTGTTTCTCTTTCATGCTCAGATTTGTTTGTCTTGAGCTTACGCTGGTCTTGTGCATGCTGTTACAGTCTCTTTGTGTTCATATTTGTACCAGCCCTGTTGTGTTTGAAAAAAACGTCCTTTCCTCAAAATCGTGCGTCACCCCTGGCTCTTACAATCTTTCTGCCTTCTCTGACTTGAACCTTGAGATGAAGGGTGTGATAAAGATATCCCACTCATGCTGAGCATTCCCAAGTTTCTCCCTCTCTGCCTGTTATCCAGTTGTGGGTCTCTGTGTTAACTGCTATCTACAGTAAGATGTCTCTTTGTTGAGGGTTGAGTAAGGCACTGGTTGATGAGTATAGCAACATGTTATTTGTAGTCATTTTATTGCTATGTTCATGTAGCAGAATAATAGTAGTAGGTTTTCTTTTGAAAAGCCATAGGGAAACCTACAAATGTAGAAGCTTCATAAATATATATATATATATACACATACATAAATATATATACACATATAAATATATATCATAAATAAATATATAATATATACACATATAAATATATCATAAATAAATATATATTATATACAAATACACACACACATACACACACATATATATATATCTATATATATACACACATATATAAAATAAAAGGAATTTAAATCAAGTCACTATGTAACCAGGGAGAAAGAAACCTTAACTTGATATCATATTCTATCAAATAAAATACCTAGTACCAGGAATGGGTTACATCTTTTTGAATTGTTGACCAAAGGGGTCCCATAGATCCTTAAACACTATAGGCTACTACTGCCCATTCTATTAGTTATGCTCTATAACTTGATGGTAAGGCCCTATTTGTAGATAGAGTTTTCCTGCTTTGCCCACAGTCAGGACAAGTCTTTGTCACCCGCCAGTCCCACAGCCACTCAGACCCAACCAAGTAAACACAGAGACTTATATTGCTTACAAACTGTATGGCCGTGGCAGGCTTCTTGCTAACTGTTCTTATAGCTTAAATTAATCCACTTCCATAAATCTATACCTTGCCACGTGGCTGGTGGCTTACTGGTGTCTTCACATGCGGCTTGTCATGGTGGTGGCTAGCAGTTTCTCCCTGCCTCAGCCTTCTGCTTCCCAGAATTCTCCTCTCTCCTTGTCCCACCTACTTCCTGCCTGGCCACTGGCTAATCAGTGTTTTATTTATTGACCAATCAGAGCAATTTGACATACAGACCATCCCATAGCACCTATTGCTGAAGACACCACATATTTATGGAAGAACATGGAGAAATCCAGCTGATGCTCAGCTGGAAGCTTCACCCCTGCCAGCTAGCCTCTGTAGTACTAGAAGGTGCTGTCCATGTTGTTAGAGGAGAACACACCAACAGTCTCACCCAATTTTACAACTCTGTGAGCTATAATGATGACAGGCCAGCAGGATGTACCCACTAGTGTCATAGTGGCACGGATGTTATGGGAGTGACCAGCCACTTTTTGCTTGGATTTAAGGTCTGCTCCATGAGATGGAACCCATGCCTGATATTGTTGATGAGGCCAAGGGCTTGAAATGAGATAGGCCATACGAAGAGGCATTGTGACATAAATGGTGTAGTATAAATTGTCTCTGACTTACATGTGCCACTCAGACTTTGTCAACACCATGCCTCTGAAGAGTGTTGTGAGTGAAAGTGGAATGAGTCCAGTGATTAAATCTTCATGCCATTTGACCCATGAGGAAAGAAGATAGCCCCTGGTGAGTTCCTTTCTGGGGCTGTGGTTGGCTCTTGCAACTCTATCCCAAAAGATTTCCTTGTGGAGCTTCTGTCATAGACAGTCTTCAAAAATTATCACTTCACCTGAACAGATACTCTCTAAGGAAGATATAAAAATATGTAAACAGAAGCAGAACTTTCTGTCCCATCTGCCTGATTATACAAGGCAATCGCTTCCCAAATTACCACACAGAGGCTTATATTAATTATAAATGCTTGGCTGATAGCTCAGGCTTTTTACTGACGAGCTCTTACATTTAAATTAATCTAGTTCTATTAATCTACGTATTGCCACATGGCCTGTGGCTTTTACTGGTTCCTTCGCATCTTGCTCCTTGAGGTGCTCGCAGTGTCTGCCCCGACTCTGCCCCTCTTCATCTCCGTCTTCAGTGTGATTGTACCGTCCAACCTTATTCTGCCTCATAATTGGTCAAACAGCTTTATTATCAATCAATGAGAGCAACACATATTCACAGTGTACAGAAGGACCATCCCACAGCAAAAATGGCCAAGAGAGGACTTGGGATATGGTTCATGAGTCATAGAGTGCTTGCCTAGCATGCGCAAAGCCTGGTTTTGATTTCCAGTATTGCATAAAAACATACACAGGGTGGTATGGTGGTACACACCTACAATGCCAGAATTAGGGAGGTAGCGGCGGGAAGATCAGAAGCTCAAAATCAGCCTCGGCTATGTGTTCAATTTGAGGCCAACCTGGGATCCATGAGACCCTGTATCAAATAAAAGAGGCCAACAGGTGTGGGAAAGTGTTCAATATCGCTAACCATCAGAGAAGTTTAACATCACTTTGTGATTTCAGCTCATATTAAAAAGACAAGTATCTGGAGAAGGAGGGAACTGAGTCCCTTGCTGGTGGAAGGGTGATTTGATATTGCTATTAAGCCATTATGGGAAATGATGAATTCCTAAGGAGATTAAAACAGTGTTTCTGTTGCAGGTGGTGCTGCATGTCTGTGGTTCCAACACTTGGAGGTTGAGGAGGATCTTGAGTCGGGACTAGTGTTGGCCACCTAGTGAGACCCTGTCTCTATCAAAAACACAACAAAAAGTGAATGAACCAATTGAGTTCAAATCACAGCCTATCACAGGAAATCAAACTTCTGGATAAGATGATCCCTGGACCAACCTCGCCCTTCCTGTGGTGCTTTGTGAGTTGTTTGGAAGGGACGTTTTCTCGAAGAAGGTTGGGGGAATATTGTAACAGCTGACTGACCAAATCTCAGCCTCTCTGAGTCAGCTGCACAAATACTCAGAGCTGGACCCTATTCCTTTTATAAAATCAAAGGTGCTTCTTGACCCCTCACAAAAATTTTAAGATGGTATTGCTTGTCTTTATTTTGAAAACAATATAAATAAGATTAGTTTACATACCAGTTAAAAAGACATGGAAAGCGGCATGTTTTCTGCAAACCTATGTTTGCAGACAATAAACACTTGGCTCCTTACGTAGATGGTCTCCTGGTCCTGTTTGCTGCCTGTCCATCCCCACTTTCCGATTATTATGTTCTGTTCCATAGGTGATCTTGTTTCTGTCTGTCTAACCAGAGTGCCAACATGATGAGGAGCAGGTTCCATGGATGATGTAGGGTTAGAAGTAGAAATGGTGTCAGGCTCCCTGCTTAGCACATGACCATGGATTGAATTATTGTCTTAGGGCCTTGGTTTCCTGGGTTATGCTAGTGAGAATAACGGTTTATGACCTGGCAGACAATAATTGAACATTGTGTCTCCATATTCTTTCTTTCTTTCTTTCTTTCTTTCTTTCTTTCTTTCTTTCTTTCTTTCTTTCTTTCTTTCTTTCTTTCTTTCTTTCTTTCTTCCTTCCTTCCTTCCTTCCTTCCTTCCTTCCTTCCTTCCTTCCTTCTTTCTAATTAAATTTTTTTCATAAAATGTATTTTGGTCATGTTTCCCCCTCCCCAAGCTCTTCCCAGATCCTCCCCACCTTCCTGCCCACCTAGCTTCATAGGCTTTCTTTCCTTCTCTCCCCTCAAAAAACCAAAACAAACAAACAAAATGAATATCAAAACAAACAAGACACCAGTCAGACAAAAAAAAAAATACCAGAACAAACCAAAATGAAACAACAAACCCCACATACAAAGAAACGTGGAATCCATTTGGTGTTTCTCAATTACTCTTGGGCACGGGGCCTGCCCCGGAGTGTGGGTGATACACCCAGAGACACTCGGTTGATACACCCAGAGACACTCCGTTGATACACCCAGGGACACTCCGTTGATACACCCAGAGACACTCAGATGGAGAGAACAGTTACTCCCTTTCCCTGAAGGTATCAACCGCAAATAGCTTCTTGCTTAGGGACTTTGTGTCCACTTCCCCTTCTCAGTGCTGGTTTGGTCCAGTTTGAACCTGTTTAGGTCCTGTGTGTGTTCACAGTCTCCATGAGTTGTATGTGCATCAGTCCTGTTCTGTCTGGAAAACGTCCTTTCCCTAAAATCACCCACTGCCTCTGGCTTTTATGAACTTCCTGCCCCCTCTTCCACATAGATCCCTGAGCCTCAAGAGGAGGGGTTTGAGGAAGACGCCCCATTTAGGACTGAGTGCCCCAAAGTCTCTCACTCTCTGTACATTGTCCAGATGTGGTTTTATTTTTATTTTTTTTTTGTGTTAATTCTCATTTACCGCGAGAAGATGATTTTCTGGTGAGGTTTGAGTGAGGAGATGATCTGTGGTTGCAGAAGTGTCACTAACAGCCATTCTATGCCTACGTTCCTTTAGCAGAATAATAGGAGTAGGCATTTCTCTCGGCCCATCTCTTTGGCCACTTTATCAGTGTCATGCATGGGTTCCTTGTCATGATCAGCCTTAAATCCAATCAAAAAGTGGCTGGTTACGCCCATAACATTGGGCCGGTATTGCACCTGTGTGTCTTATAGACAGGTTTCTGTTGTTGCTGTATAGACAGGATGTGGAGCTGAGTGAGACTGATGATTACTTTTCTCTCCAGCACTTTGCAGAGTACTTTACAACAGTGTGAACGCTAGTCAGGAGAGGTGAAACTCCTAGGTGGGCACCAGCTGGGGTTCTCTGTGTTCGATGACATAAGCGTTATGCCCAGATCACGGGGACCCCCAGAAGACCACCACAGAGACCAAATCCCATAGATAAAAGCAAAGAGCCTTTATTTCAAGCTCGGAGCCTGGTTTCTCTGACTGACGGACGCAGCGGTAGTGAGCAGAGAGCCCCGAGCCTGGGCAGGATAGGGGTTTTCATCATAGCAGAGGCTGGGGTAACAGGATTTCTAGGGTTCAAGACTCTGATTGGCTGAGATTTGTCAGGGGTACTGGGAATGTCAGGTATTTCCCCTTAGATGCAGGCCCTCCCTGGGTGGGGTCAGCTTATGGCTTTTCTTAGATCCGAGGGTTACCTGCCAGTAAGCCTGTCACAGAAGCTGTGTCTGGGCCTCTAAGCCTGTCATGGCAGCTGTGTGGTCGAGCTGTTTTGGGCCCCCCTACAATAAGTTAAGTTGTGTCTTCAGCAATAGGGCATTACCATCAATTAGGGAGAGTGACCCGATATCTTTGTGGGGTCACTTGAAGTTATAGCTGCTTGGCTTATGCCTTCCTTGATGATCTGTGAGCGATGGCGCCGGTCTCTGCTTGTTGGGGTTCAGCTGTGTGAGGTCTTTTCATTTTTGATCACCTGCCCTATGGACTTCAGACTTCAAACCCCACAGTGTCTATAGCCGGTACATACCGCCCGCCTACTGGTTTTCTCTGATGGCTGGTACAGAGCAGCTTAGTCGGGCTGTTCTGGCTTTGTACTTCCTGTGATGTTATAATCAAGATGCTGGTGCTGCTGTGGTCTGTCATCAGAGGCTTGACTGGGACAGGAAGTTCTGTTTCCCAAACACCTTATTCTTTGTTGGCGGGAGGCCTCAGATCCATGCCACATAGATCTCTCCATAGACGTTTGAGGGTCTTCACAATGTGGCTGCTGGTTTCCTTCATGGTAAGTGACCCAAGAAAGCAAAGGGGTGGGAATTTCTCATTACCTACCTAGTGCTCCAGGCCGCCCACCCTGCTAACCAGTGTTTTTTTGATCCCTCAGACCATTCCCGAAACCATGTACCAAGAGGACTATCAAAGAGTGAATGCTAGCATCCACAGTAGTTGAAGGCGACCCCCCCACACAGTGGGGGCTTTGTCTCGGACCCCAGGTTAGGCACAGACCACACCCAAACACCTGCTTTCACAGAGAGAGCCTTCGTTAGGTGGGGCAGGAACATTAAAAGTGTCTGCTTTCTAACTCAGGCAGGAGACAGGGCAAATGACCTTGCAGGTGTCTGGGAAGGTCTGTGTTAGAATGGGCTGGGACGTGGTGGCAAGAGAGCCAGGGGATAGGGCGCAGGGGAGGGAGATGAGGGAGAGGGGACGGGGTGTTGGCCCCAGAGGGACAAAGGACTGCTCCTGATGGAGAGGACACAGACATGGCCCACAGGGAAATGGTGGATTATAAAGGTTAATTCTGTGTTAGGATGAGGTGCTTCATTTTAATTGGGCGTGTTAATTAGGTGAGCCAAAGGGGACTTTGGTAGTCAGCCCCAGGAGGAGGAGGTGACCATATAAGGAACCAGACCAAATAAGGGCTAGCTTCAGGAGTGTGATCTAAGGGTTTTTTTTAGCAGGGCAGAGGGAATGGGGAGAAGGGCAAGGCCTGCCAGAGCCACATGCACGAGTGGGTTCCTGTCCCTTCCATAGTCGTCTTGGGGTACTTTGTAAGATCGGTTTCATTTCAATTTGTTTTGATGCCATGCAGAAAGAGCGCAACAAAAAAAATCCTTTAGTCGGAGGGAGAAGAAACTTAAGATATAATTTAATAAAGTTCAAGTTAATTCTAAGGATAAGGAAAATTAAAAAGCTGAATATGTTAATTTTAAATAAAAGCACACCAGATATAGTAAAGTGAACCTCTATGCACAGATTACCCAGGTTTAATAAATATCCAGATTTGGCTGGTTTTTTTCTCTTTCCTTTATTTCACTTTTTTTTTTTAATTTGGTCAAAATATTTTAAAGTAAATTCCTGAAATCAGGCCATTCCCCTGTAAGTACTCCCTTTCACATCTCTCACAAGTTGTTTTTTTTTCCCCTAAATGTAATCATCAAACCATCATCATACTGCACAAAATGAACCACTAAGTACCCCCCAATAACCAGCCCGCATTCAAACCGCCCCAACGCCTTTTTATAGTCAATTCGTTCGAAACGGCATACAAGCAAACATTGTGTTTGGTTGCCTACCTGTCGAATTTCTTTCAATCAGCCGCGGTTTCTCCTGGGAAGCGCTGTTAGGTATTTGATGCTCTATCCCGTGGATGTGTGTCTCGACTGCTGTTTGGTCTTCCTTGGCCGGTTGGAGCCTCTCTGACGTGACTCCTATTTTCCTCTGGCATGAGCTTTTGAAAATCGTCTTTCAAAAAAGAAATCCCAGACTCATCTTGACGCATTTTCTGACCCTGACTGGACCCATTTATTCAAGGAACTCTTTCTTTTTTAGTGGGAAACAGTGTGAGATGTACAACTGGTACTAGCAGTGTCCGGGAGGTGGTGTGTGGCGTCCGGGGGGAGGTGGTGTGTGGCGTCCGGGGGGAGGTGGTGTGTGGTATCCAGGGAGGTGGTGTGTGGTGTCCAGGGGGAGGTGGTGTGTGGTGTAGGGGGAGGTGGTGTGTGGTGTCCAGGGGGGAGGTGGTGTGTGGTGTCCAGGGGGAGGTGGTGTGTGATGTCCTGGGGGAGGTGGTGTGTGGTGTCCAGGGGGAGGTGGTGTGTGGTGTCCAGGGGGAGGTGGTGTGTGGTGTCCAGGGGGAGGTGGTGTGTGGCGTCCAGGGGGAGGTGGTGTGTGGTGTCCGGGGAGGTGGTGTGTGGTGTCCCGGGGGAGGTGGTGTGTGGTGTCCAGGGGGGGGGGAGGTGGTGTGTGGTGTCCAGGGGGAGGTGGTGTGTGGTGTCCAGGGGGAGGTGGTGTGTGGTGTCCAGGGGGAGGTGGTGTGTGGTGTCCAGGGGGGAGGTGGTGTGTGGTATCCAGGGGGGAGGTGGTGTGTGGTATCCAGCGGGGAGGTGGTGTGTGGTGTCCAGGGGGAGGTGGTGTGTGGTATCCAGGGGGGAGGTGGTGTGTGGTATCCAGGGGGGAGGTGGTGTGTGGTATCCAGGGGGGAGGTGGTGTGTGGTGTCCAGGGGGAGGTGGTGTGTGGTATCCAGGGGGGAGGTGGTGTGTGGTATCCAGGGGGGAGGTGGTGTGTGATGTCCAGGGGGAGGTGGTGTGTGGTGTCCAGGGGGAGGTGGTGTGTGGCGTCCAGGGGGAGGTGGTGTGTGGTGTCCAGGGGGAGGTGGTGTGTGGCGTCCAGGGGGAGGTGGTGTGTGGTATCCAGGGAGGTGGTGTGTGGTGTCTGGGGAGCAGAAAGATACTGTGTGGTGTCCTAGGGAGGTTGTGTGTGGTGAGAAAAAAGAGCAGGGCCTTGTGAGCAACAGAAGCCATGTTTCAACCCTCACGCTGCTTCTAGTGTTTAATAGAGTGGATGTTTGGACACAGGTGCTGAACACTGAATAACGCCCATTCATGGGGAGAACATTCGAGTATTCGGAGTGGACATTCGTGAGTCAGGACGGCTTCCACTCTTCTCTCATTTAATTCTGTGTTTGGTGAGGAGTTTTGGTAAACTCTTATGCCATAAAAGGAACCATTGTCTCATCACTAGGTGTAAAGAGCAGAGTAAAAGCATCTGCACACTTTCTGAAGCAGAAGGGCAGGCCGTATCTTTCTGCAGAAAGACTTTCAGAAGAAAGTGTGTGGGAGACCATACATCCAGGGTTTAAAGCAGAAAGGACATTTTTTTTTTTTAAAATTTAATGACAGAGTAAATATGTCAAGCAAGGTGATATTTGCATATGGTGTATTGTAAAATCGTGTTTAAAGCTGCCTCGTATATTCTGAATTTGGGAGGCGGAAGGCAAGGAGGTCATCGGTACAGCTGGTGTAGACAGCGGAATTCCCATCAGGCCCATTTTGAAATTCCAAAGTAATGTGACAAACGCAGCCCTCCATCTGTCGGGAGCCCATTGAGATGAGCACCGGCTCCACAGACACTTTACTATGGGCAGTGTATCTCGAGGGCAGCCATTTATATTAAGTATCTTTAATTTCATTTGCTTCCCATGTAATTATTTTAGAAAGTCACAGCTATGAACCGTATGGGATTATGTGTGCTGGCAAGCGTGTATAACAGTGTGGCGTTAATGACGCTACATGGAGGAAGAAATGGGAACATGTTTTAGCAGACACGTTATAAATCACACATGATTAAAAGCCATTTAATAACGGCTTGGTGGTGGTAGTTAATCTGTGATGCCTGAAGTGATTGTGAACAGTACAGGGAGAGCATTTAGGATAAGAAAATCTAATGAACTGCTTTGAAAACACGCTGTTGTTTTGAACAGAGGTCACTGAAGAAAGAAGACACACTTAATTGGAAAGTGCCTTTCCAGTGAGTTCTAGAATGTTGATACATAACATTCACCCAGGTGATGGGAGAGTCAGTCATTACAGCCAGCCTTCAGCATCAATATTTGCACAGGTATTCTGGAGGTCCTCACCTGGACAACCGTTCTTTGCCATGATGTCGTTGGTTGGTGAGGTGTGCCACCGTTATTATAATACTTACTGAAGTTGTAAAATGAATTTCGTCTTCTTCCTCTTTTTCATCATTATTGTCTCCTCGTCATCCTCCTCCTCCTCCTCCTCATCATCATCATCAGATGGCTCTGGCTGACCAGGAACTCGCTCTATAGACTAGACTGGTCTCGAACTCACAGATAATCCTCCAGCTTCTGCCTCCCAAGATTGAAGACCATGGGCCATGATGCTGGCATGTAAAATGGATTTCTTGTGAGACACCGGAGCAGACACGAAGTGATCCGACCAGGTCACTGAGGGCGTGGGTCTCACTGTTAGTCTACAAAGACAAGAGAGGGCTGAGTGGGGAGCCTGAGGCACAGCAGGTGCTCACCTGGGCCTCTTAGCATTGGGTGTGAAGCGTGTTCATCCTGGATGGCCCAGGAGGCCTAATGAGATGGTAACTGCCAAGAGCTTGGTTAGCAGCGGCGTGCCGGGGTGCCAGGCAGCTGGGGGGCTGGGTGAGCAAAACCCTCCCCTGGCTTTTGCTTTGTCCTCCACAATAGAGGGTGATGCTTAATGTTTCCAGAGAACTGTCTTTGTAACCGCTAATAAAGCATCCTTCTAGGCTCGCGTGAAGCACGGTCCCTAAGGAAGGGCCTGCCTGCTGCCTCGGAATGTATATTGTCCTGGATTATCGGGAAAGCATCTAAGAGAAATAGGGTGTGACGTCACTCAACAAAATTAAAAGCAGCAAAGCAGTAACGGGCTCTCCATTGGGAACAATCTTACATATTTATAAGTGTTGTAAAGTACATTAATCATGACAACACCCCTCCAAAGCAAGTGTCGTTATCTTGAGTATTTAGGGTGCTGGCTAGTGGAACCAGGCTCAGATCGCTCAGCTCTTTATACTAGCGTGGACTTAAATGCTAACAGTCTGGTGTGGATCACAGATCAGAACTTGTCTTAGGTGGCATCTCGCAGACTATCAAAACACAGGAGAACGTATCCTTTTGTGGACAAGACGTGTGTGCCTGTGTGTGTGTCTGTGTGTGCTTGTATGTGGGAGGCCAGCTCCCACCTTTTAAAGGGTTCCTATGAGGAGGAGAGAGGAATAAGAACAGGTTCTGGGGGACCTGGGTAATACCCAATGGCCCAGAACTTTATTCAAAAAGGCTTTTTATAACAACACCAAGGGGTGAGGCAAAAGACCTCCCCCTGCTAGATACAGTCAAGTGTAGACCCTCCCCAATACCTGGTACCTAGGCCCATGGTCCAATCATTCTCTTATGCAGCCCTGCTGGTAAAGCAGGCTCAGACCTCACTAGGAAACCTCTGTGGGCTCCCACACTTGTGAGCCACTATGTGGGTGCTGGGAATTGAACTCAGGATCTCTGGAAAAGCAGCCAGTGCTCTTAACCTCTGAGCCATCTCTTCAGCCCGGGCTCCCACACTTGTGTGTGTGTGTGTGATGTGTGTGTGTGTGTATGTGTGCATGTGTGTATCTGTGTGTGTGAGGTATGTGTGGTGTGTGCTATGTGTGCATGTGTGTGTGTGTCTGTGTGAATGTGTATGTGTGTGTGATGTGTGCATGTATGTGAGGTGTGTGTGCGATGTGTATATGTGCATGTGTGTGAGTTGTGTGTGTGTGTATGTGTGTGCATGTATGTATCTGTGTGTGTGAGGTATGTGTGGTGTGTGCTATGTGTGCATGTATGTGTGTGTCTGTGTGAATGTGTGTGTGATGTGTGCATGTATGTGAGGTGTGTGTGTGATGTGTATATGATGTGCATGTGTGTGAGGTATGTGTATGTGTGTGTATGTGGTGTCTGTGATGTGTGTGTGTGGTATATGTGTGTGTATGAGAAAGACAGAGAAGGAATTCCTATTTACTCAACATGAAAAGAAATGTAAACGTTAAAAAGCCCCTACTCCAGATTGATCTAAAGATAGATCACGTTTCCCAATAAAGTAGGAGAGCCCAACCCTGACTTAGCCACGGCCGGTTGGTTCTTGGCTTCTCTCCAGCTCTTGACTGGCTGGGTGTTTGGCTGGTGACTGGGGCCTGTCTGAAGACGTGGGCTTGTGTTCTGGTTGGTCTGAATCCAGCGCCTGTGAGCTTAGCCGGGAAAAGGCATCTGTGGGCTGTGCTGTGAGACTGTGTGAGCCCACCACAAAGGGAGAGAAGGCAAATAAACTCCGGCCCTTAACCTGCTGTCCATTAAAAGTGTGGCACGTGTTTTTTCTGCCCCCATCCTTACATTCTTCCAACCGCTTTGCCGTAAAGGACCAGATGAGGCCGTGAGGCCAAACGCTCACGCGGGGAGGGCCTTCGGTGGGTAGAAACCTCACCCCATAAACTGCCTCGTAACTCTCCAGAATCGACTGGGACACCAGATAACCTACCACAGCCGGATCCCAGCACTTGCTCGGAGCTGATTTAAAAGTCATTTTGGGGGCTGGAGAAATAGCTCAGAGGTTAAGAGCACCGACTGCTCTTCCAGAGGTCCTGAGTTCAGTTCCCAGCAACCACATGGTGGCTCACAACCATCTGTAATCAGATCTGGCGCCCTCTTCTGGCCTGCAGGGATACATGCTGTATACATCATAAATCAATCTTTAAAAAAAAAAAAAGTCATTTTGGTCACCCAAGTGGGCAGGACACTGGTTGGTTCCCACAGGCTTTGCTGTAGGTATTACCTCTGACCTGTGGGTTATCATAACGATTGCATAGATTGCATAGATTATTTCCCAGAAATTCAAAGGTGGCTTTTGTGGAAAACACTGACTCTTCAGGGAGGCCTGCACATGTCTGATGGGTGACTGACAGGGGATAAAAGGCTTGGCACCTCTGTCCTGGAATTGGGTCCGTCTCATTTTACTTAGCTCTTCCAGGTGATGTGTTGGCCATTTCAAAATGTTCCGGTGAACACGGTCAACTGCCCGATGGAGCTGGTAAACGTTCCTTCTGTTCTGCCCTGTGCTTCTCACTAGCAAAGGTCCCGCAGCCTTGTTGGGAGGCCCAGACCAAACCAGGATGCCTGGAAACTAATGTGAGATGATGATGTGGACAGGAGGAGGGATGCTGGGGTTGGGGATTTAGCTCAGTGGTAGAGTGCTTGCCTAGCAAGCGCAAGGCCCTGGGTTCAGTCCTCAGCTCCAGAAAGAAAAAAAAAAAAAAAAAAAAAAAAAAAGAGGGATGCAGGAATTCTCGGGCAAAGCCAACCTGCAAACTCTGCAAACACTGAGGTCAGTGTGTCTGTGCACAGGACCGGGCATTTTTCGAAGCTGTGCCCGTAGACAATGAAAGATGAGCAAACTCCAGCTCAGCCCAGAGCTGTCCCTAAAGGCTTCCCCTCCCTTTGTCCAGTGGACAGCCGGTCACTTCCTTGGACAGTGCCCGGTTCTTTGCTGTGAGTGAGTCGGGACCTTGATCATCTTGTTTGTGACACCTGGCCTGGTTTCTTTTCTGTCTTTCCTGACCGTAAGATCCCATCTGGTGCTGTAAGGACCTGGGCTGTAGAGCTGGCGAGAAGGAGGAAGAGGAAGCTGGGACGAGTCTGATGGAAAGAATGAGGACCAAATCACCACCATCATCGGGTATGTGTGAGGTCATGTCTGTGGAGGTCAGAGACAGCTCCCAGTCAGTTCTTTCCTCCCACCTTCATGCAAGTTCCAGGGCTTGAACTCAGGGCTCCAGGCTTGTGTAGTAAAAGTACCATTTCCCTGCTGAGCCATCTCACCTGCCCTGAAATAGAAGTTTCTTTCCTTCCTTCCTTTCCTTTTTCCTTCCTTCCTTCCTTCCTTCCTTCCTTCCTTCCTCCCTCCCTCCCTCCCTCCCTCCCTCCCTTCCTTCCTTCCTTTTCTTTTTCTTTCCTTCTTCTTTTCCTATGATTTAAATTTTTTTTATTAATTTATGAATTTTTAAATTCATTTTACATACCAATCACAGATCCCCCTCTTCCCTCCTCCCACCCCTCTAGTCTCCTCCCCCCCAGCCCACCCTCCATTCCCTCCTACAAGAAGGTCAGGCCTCCCATGGGGAGTCAGCAGAGTCTGGTACATTCAGTCGAGGCAGGCCCAATCCTCTCCCCCTGTCTCAAGGCTGTGCAAGGTGTCCCACCATAGGTAGTCAGCTCCAAAAAGCCAGCTCATGCACCAGGGATGATTGTGATCCCACTGCCAGGGGCCCCTTAAGCTGATCAAGCCACACAACTGTCTCGCTTATGCAGAGGGCCTAGTCCAGTCCCGTGGAGGCTCCACAAGAGATAACCATGATAGAGTGAGACATCATGGGGACAGGGAGAAACTGGGTGCTAGGGAAGTTCCCAGGAATCCACAAGGATGACCCCAGCTTAGACTACTAGCAATAGTGGAGAAGGTGCCTGAACTGGCTTACCCTAGTAATCTGATCAGTGAATACACTGTCAGCATAGAGCCTTCATCCAGTAACTGATGGAAGCAGATGCAGAGGTCCACAGTCAAATACCAGACCAAGCTCCAGGAGTCCAGCTGAAGAGAGAGAAGAGGGATTCTATGCTGTGGGACGGTCTGTATGTCAAATTGCTCTGATTGGTCAATAAATAAAACACTGATTGGCCAGTGGCCAGGCAGGAAGTAGGTGGGACAAGGAAAGAGGAGAATTATGGGAAGCGGAAGGCGGAGGCGAGGAGACACAGCCAGCCGCCGCCATGACCAGCAGCATGTGAAAATGCCGGTAAGCCACCAGCCACGTGGCAAGGTATAGATTTATAGAAATGGATTAATTTAAGCTATAAGAACAGTTAGCAAGAAGCCTGCCACGGCCATACAGTTTGTAAGCAATATAAGTCTCTGTGTTTACTTGGTTGGATCTGAGCGGCTGTGGGACTGGCGGGTGACAAAGATTTGTCCTGACTGTGGGCAAGGCAGGAAAACTCTAGCTACAATTCTATGAACAAGGGGCATCAAGATCATGATGGGGAAACCTACAGAGACAACCAAACCAAACTAGTGAGAACTCATGGAATTTTTATAATTTTTGAGACGAGATTTCTCCATGTAGCCCTGACTGTCCTAGAACTCGCTCTGTAGACCAGGCTGGCCTTGAACTCACAGAGATCTGCCCACCGTTGCCTCCTGAGTGCTGAGATTAAAGGTGTGCACCACCAAAAGCCCACTGGACTGGGTCAAGTTTGGAACCTTGGTCCGGACTTCCTTCTCTGGCTGCTGAGAACGTGGGAATGGAAGCCTGGCAAAGGGAAGAGTTCTCCGTTTCCAAACACAAGGGCCTTGTCTCACTCACAGCCTCTACACTCGATTTGTTAAATCGACAATGAAGAAGTTACTGAGCGCTGGTCTTTGTTGGAAAGCAGATGCTGTCCGAACCCCCAAAGCTTCCATTCAAACCACGAGAAGCCAGTTCAGGAGGGCTGACGGTGTGCTGGGCTGCGAAGCAGGGTCGTCTCTGCTCGCAAGAAGGCAGGAGAGGAGGAGAAAGGCAAAAAACCCTGGATCCCCAAATCCTTGGGCTGCTGAGAGACCATGGTGGTCGAGTCCCCAGGAGAACGGGAGAGTGGAGATAATCACAGGCCTCTGGGGAAACCCTGAGCATGGATTTTCAGTTTTTACTGTTACTGGGAATTGGGCTCCAGGGGGAGATGAAATCAGTTTCAGAAAATCAAGGAAGCTTTGGACACCTGAGGCTTGGTATAGACGATGTGAACTGCCCACAAGTATTCGGTGACGTTCCAGGAGGAGGCTTGGGTGGCCTTGTCCCGCTGAACTCTCAGTCATGGCTGCCTGTCGGTGTTCTGTCATTTTTTGTGGTTCACAAAGGCATAGGGATAGGAGTAGAGAGCAAAACGTTTCCAGGCAGGAACATCCAGAAATGTAGCTGGTCATGTCCTGTATAGCCCACTAGGTTTCCTAGTGGCTGTACCCGGCAGGACTGCATGGGAGGTTGATTGGACCATGGGCCGGGTCCCAGGTGTTTGTGAGGGTCTAACCAGCAAGGGGGAGGTCTTTTGCCCCACCCCTTGGCATTGTTATAAACAGACCTTTGGAATAAAGTTCTGGGCCGGTGGATAAGGATCCAGGCCCACCCGAGTCTATTCTGTGTTTTCTCTCTTTCTCTTTATTCTCTATTTCTAAGTCTCTTATCCCTCATTCCTCAAGAGTTCCTGGGGTAAATAAATGTGGGGGCTGGTCCCCCACAATATCCTCGATTTTTATTTTATTTTCTTTTTTACCTCTTGTAACCATCGACACATATTGAATCAGGGTGTGATCTGGGCTCTCGAGGGCCTGGGACAGACAGGCACTCCTCGTCAGTTTTTGATGTGGAAAAAGGAAATTTTTATCTTAAAAGTCACTATAACTTTGCTCAAAAAAATTTTGTTTTTGGGGGGCCAGGGTTTCTCTGAGTAGCTCTGGCTGTCCTGGAACTCACTTTGTAGGCCAGGCTGGCCTTGAACTCACCGAGATCCACCCACCTCTGCCTCCCAAGTGCTGGGATTAAAGGTGTGCGCCACCACCGCCCGGCTGACTTTGCTTAATTGTAACTGCAGTAAAAAACTACCTTAAAAATGGTTTGTTTATTTTTTAATTTTATTAACACGGATGTGTGTTGTGTGTGTGTTTGCATGAGTTTACGTGCAGGTGGCTTCGGAGACGAGGGCGTTGGATGCCCTGGAACTGGGATTCTAGGTAGTTGTAAGCCCCCTAATGTGGGTGCTGGGTCCTTTGCTCAGGCGGCGAGTACTCTTAACCATTTGAGCCATCTTTCCAGGTCCCCAGACTCTCCTATTCTGACTAACAAACTGTGTGAAAATTCAATCTCCAATACAACCTATGTGACATTGTTAGCAACAGTGATTCTTAGCTTTCAGAATTAAGTTCCAATCCGAGGAGGAATCGCACTCAGGATATTTGTAACAACTGAGTGATATTTGTATTTAAACTCCCCTATTAGGCCAAAGACCCCTTGAGGACAAGGAATAGCTTTGCCTTTTTTTTCTTCTTCTTTTAAACAAACATTTACTCTTTACAGAGTCCTGCAGATGTTTGGGAGGAGCCGTGGGAAGCAGCTTGTTTCACCTAAAACCACGGATGATAGAAGCGTCACAGATGTTGGGGAAGTCAATTTCTTAAAATTTAAACAGATTCTCCTCTCACTACAGAAGTATCTACCATGGAGCCAAGGGCCTTCCTGAAAGGATCTGTTGAGTTCACTGGACTCTTCAGGCGGGAATAGCAGAAAGGAAATAGTATACTATTATTAGCTAGTTTTTTGGTATTTACGGCGAGCCAAACACCACTCTAAGCCTCTGACACCGACATCTTCAGATCAGTCCTACAGTTTGACTATGGCTATATAGAGTATTAATATGACTCATAATTTTCATACAAAGGAAATTAGACACCGGAAGGCTAATTGATTAGCTCAAGATAACATAGAAAAGTGGTGGATATTCAGGGTTCATACTCAGTCTAGTTCAGCGCCCTTCACCATTGCGTGGAACCACTTCATATGTAGAACTGTTTGGGAAGTTTCTCCAGCTCCCAGCACAGCTCAGGGTCAGGCATTAGGGGCCAGTCAGGCCTTGACGTCCTTTATAGCTTAGTGGGAAGGAGACCCGTCAATGGTGCGTTCAATGGAGTATTAGTTTTTTTTCTTTCTGTAGAAATTCGAACTAAGAGACACAGAGCTTATAAAGAATGAGTGTGTGTGAGGCAAAAATGATGAACTGGAGGTCTTTGAGGTGCACATGTTTAGTTTGGCATTCAAGGTTTCATGAAAAGACTTGAACCAATGGTGGAAACTCAAAAGGAAGCATGGGAAAGGATAGGGAGACATCATAAAAAGGGCCCATGATTTATTTATTTATTTATTTATTTATTTATTTATTTATTTATTTATTTATTTATTTTGGTTTTTTGAGACAGGGTTTCTCTGTGTAGCTTTGCGCCTTTCCTGGAACTCACTTGGTAGCCCCGGCTGGCCTCGAACTCATAGAGATCTGCCTGGCTCTGCCTCCCTAGTGCTGGGATTAAAGGCGTGTGCCACCACTGCCCGGCTATGGGCCCATGATTTAAAAAAAAAAAAGCAGCACATAGAACATTCCACGAAGACCTAATTATACAGGTACCCATCTCTAAGGAGACGCTGTTCATGGGACAGTCACCAAAATACTAATGGTGAGCAGTGAGGGGCAGGATGGTTTTGGTCATATTTACTCCTTCTGCCTCGTTCAATGCTTTTCCTGAGTACTTTATAATGAGCATGCATGATTAGAAAATGACCACTTGCTTTTAGACACTTCACTGAGATTTTGACTGCGGAAGCATGGGCTCCTCAGGAATGCCGTGGCCACATTTTCACAGGGGTCGGTGGCTAGAACTGAGTTTCCGGGCCCTCCCTTGAATGGGGCAGCTGTGCCCTCCTCACCTTCACAACTACTGTTTTCTCACTCACCTCTTGATATTTAGTGCCAGGACCAGCTGGTGTGTAAAGGCCTGCTCTTTAGAGAAAGGTCTTGCAGACCTGGGGTCGGCACGTGTTGAGTCATTTGTGAGCTAAGGGTCTAGATCATGGCCGTGTATCTGATAGAACTGTCTGGGATGACAGAAATGAGAAAGTTGACATGGCTCCTACAGTTGAAGAAACGGAGTTTTAATTTTGAATATTTACAATGTGAATGCCTCTATGTGGATATGATTATATTGAGGTACATACACACTATCCTGGCCAGTTTTCACCAGCTTGACTGAACTGGAGGGAAGAAGGATCCCCAGATGAGGAACTGACTCCATGAGCTTGGCCTGTGGGCACCTCTGTGGGACACTTTCTTGATTGTTAATCGATGGAGAAGGGCCCATTCCAGTGTGGACAGTGCCATCCTTGGGCAGGTGGTCCTGGGTTGTGTAAGAAAGGGAGGTAAGTGTGAGTCCGGAAGAGAGCCAGTCAGCATTCCTCCAGGGCACCAGATTCAGTTCTTGCCTCCAGGTTCCTGCTCGAGCTCCGGCCATGGTTTCCCTTGACGATGGACTGTAACTTAGATGAAAAATAGATCCTTTCCTCTCCAAGTTGCTTTTGGTCATAGTGGTTTATCACAGTAACAGAAGGCAAAGTAGAATACACACACACACACACACACACACACACCTATGCATGCACATTTGTGTTTGGGGAGGTAGAAAGATGAAGGGAGAGAAAGAGAGACATAGACAGAGAAAGAGAGAAATTTGCCAAAAGTAACAATGGTTTAAAGAGAGTGTCTATGCGTACTTGCTAATGGGTCAACTGTAGTCAACTGTAACCTGCCTTCAGACTATATGTTAGAAAATAGAGCGGTGTTGAGAAAAGGGATTGGTATAAGAGAAGTTTCTTTGTAATTAAAATATTATTTATTTTATTTTGATATCTCTCTATTATCTATTTTTCTATCTATCTATCTATCTATCTATCTATCTATCTATCTATCTATCATCTATCTATCTACTTACCTATCTATCTCTCTATTTATTTTTGAGTCAGGGTCTCTCTGTGTAGCCTTGCCTAACCTGGAACTCACTACATAGACCAGGCTGGCCTTGAACTCACAGAGATCTGCCTGGCTCTGCCTCCCGAGTGCTGGGGTTAAAGGCGTGTGCCAGCACTCCTGGCTTTATTATTTTATTTTATATTATGTGTATTCAAAATCAGGATTAAGATTATAGCATCTATTTTTTTGATGGAAAAAAGGTCACAGACTTGTATAGATATTTCTGAAAAGCAAATAAACAAACATTTGACCAATAGACAAAGAAAAATTGCAACATCAGTGATCACCAGGGGATTGCAATGTAAATCACAGTGAGGAATTGCCTCATGCTTGTTAGGATGGCTATTAAAAATGGAAAGGTAGCCGGGCAGTGGTGGCGCACGCCTTTAACCCCAACACTTGGGAGGCAGAGCCAGGCAGATCTCTGTGAGTTCAAGGCCAGCCTGGTCTACAGAGCGGGACCCAGGACAGGCACCAAAACTACACAGAGAAACCCTGTCTCAGAAAACAAAAACCACAACCAAAACAAACAAACAAAAGGAAAGTAAAAACGGTTAAGAGAATATGGAAAAAAGGGAACATTTGTTCAGTGTTGCTGGGAATGTAAATTAATGCACCATTCCAGAGAGTAGTTAAAGAGGTTCCTTAACAAACTAAAAATAGAACTATCAAATGACCCAGAATTCCAACTTCTGGGCATTTATCCAAAAGATGGATGAAGACAGATCTGCATTCCTGTGTTTATTGCAGTGTTATTTACAAACAGTCACCCTACGAAATCAAGGTACGCACCTGTCAATAGACAAGGAGTCAAGGACGTGTGATACAAAGTGCACAATGCAGTACTATTCAGTCACAGGCAGGAGCGCTGTTGTCTACAGTTATATAGATGAGCCCCAAGGATACTGTGTTAACTGAAGTAAGAGGGCCACAGAACCACAAAGAATTGTATAAACGCTCTTATTTGTGGCATTCCAAAAGAACTCTCAGAAACACAGCATGATGGTCCATCATGGAGGATAGGGTGGGGTTTGGTGCAGCAAAGCCAGCGAATGTTGGTTAAAAGATACAAAGTTTCAGTTTTGACAGGTGATGTAACTTTACAGGCAGGAGGACTGCCAGTCCCAGTCAAGGTTACACCCTGAGACCAAATTTCAGAAAAAAAAAAAAAGAAGAAAAAAAAGTTTTGGGTAGAAGGAGTGTGTGTGTGTGTGTGTGTGTGTGTGTGTGTGTGTGTGTGTGTGTGTGTGTGTTTTGAGATTTACTGGGTTACACAGTGTATTGTGTATTTCAAAATTGCTAGGAGTAAATCTGGGATGTACCACAATAAGGTGATTGAGTGATGTGATACGCTGATGAGTTTGATTTCACAATTCTTCATTGTATAAACATATCAAGACAGTATATTCTACCCCAGACATATAAACAAGAGTTCATTAAAAAATAAAAAAGTTGTTATTTATCAGTCATCTGAGTTAGAGGTGTTGAGGGGACACTTGGATACCAGTTTGGGGTTCAGGAGTAAGAAACTGTAAGAACGTGGGGGTCATCAGCAGAGAGAGGTAACTTAAATCCACAGGAGCAAGCAGACCAAGAGTCCAGGGCTGAGTACGAGCTCCAGGGCTGCTCAGTGTCTGTCGTGTGAAGGTTGGTGTCAGGGACCGGTCAGTACTCCACAGCTGTTGTTGGGATCTGGGAAATATCTGATTGGGGGACAGACGGCAGGACCAAGTCTCATGGAGAGCAGAGGCTCAGTTTTGACCTCAATGACTTGTTACCTCCACAAAGAGGACCGATGTTCGCAGAAAGAACAAAACGTAAACTCGCTAGTTCGGTTCCTCAGGCATCCCTTGACCCCGAGGGCCATTTCCTCGGGGCTCTGCCGTTCAGGATGCGGCGTGAGGGATGGAGGAGGAGACAAGCAGAACACCCAGGAATCCAGCGGGTCCCCTGGACCGAACCTGGACTCGCTCTGTTCCAGAATCTGTCTAGCCGCTGCAGCCAGAATCGGGTCTGGGGACCCTGTGGCCAACCAAACTCCGGCGAGACCGACGGGAAACGCAAGGGCCGTTTTAGTCATTTATATCCGATATCCTCGCTCACGGCATCTTCATCTCCCACTTGGACTTCCGAGGTTGCTCCCAACTGATTTCCCCACTTCCGCCTGGATGGTGGCCCCGTGGTTCCCAAGTCGTCTTTGAACGGCTACTGCCTCACAATGAAGTCCAAGCTTCAAGGGCGTTGGCCCTGCACGGTAGGCTGAGCCCTGCTTCCGTTTCCGCCTTCATTTCATGTACCACTGGCCTCTTCTCATTCCCTCGCCTCCTTCTTCAGTCCTCCCGGGAGACTCTGATCTTCTGATCCCTATGCCGAGTGGGACATCCCTTCCTCACCCTGCCACATGCTTCAAATACCTGCTGAAATAAACACCTCTTCCACAATCAGCGCCTCTGTGATCTTCCAAAGCCAAATCAGGTCCTTCTACTTATTACGTCTTCGGCTTCCTTCATCGCGTCTAATAAAACTAATTATGCAGTTCTCGTATCTTAATTTGTCTGATGTCTGCTCTGAAACTAGACTTCCCACTCCACAGGGCACAATTCTCTACGACGTTGTTTGGCGCTTGGCAGGGTGCGAGGTACATGAGTTGCTCAATTAGCGGCTGTCAAGATTGTCTCTGTGGCTCAGCAATCACTTCCGATGAAGACTTACCTGAGCAGACAGAGGACACTGCAGGGTGTCACCTGCAGAAAAGCAGAGTGAGGGGCCAGGTGGGTGACTTTAAATGTCTGTGGTAGAATTATTGATCTTCATGTATCTGTCGCCTCCTTAAAGGGGAGTCTGGTAAAGGGCCTGCACACTAAATCCCTCCATGTATGTATGTATGTATGTATGTATGTATGTATGTATGTATGTATGTATATCTATCTATCCATCCATTTATGTTCATCTATCATCTATCTATTATCCATTCATCTATATCTATCTATCCACCCATATCTATCTATCTATCTATCTATCTATCTATCTATCTATCTATCATCAGTTTATCAAGAGAGTGTTTCTCTGTGTAACTCTGGCAGTCCTGGAACTCGCTCTGTAAACCAGGCTGGCCTCGAACCCAGAGAGATCTGACTGCCTCTGCCTCCCGAGTGCTGGGATTAAAGGCGTGTGCCACCACCGCCCGGCCTAAATCCTTTTTAAAGATTTATTTTTATTTTAAGTTATGTGTGTACATGTGTGTCTGTGTTGTGATTTGTGCACACATGAGAGCAGGTGCCTGTGGAGGTCAGAGGAAGGAGTCAGATCCCCTGGAGCCGGAGTTCAAGTGAGCTGCCTGACATGGGTGCTGGGAATGCTCCCCCTGGGGTCCTCTGCAAGGGCAGTGTGCACTCTTGGTTACTGAGCCAGCTCTCCAGCTCTATTATGTTTTGTTGGTTTTTGAGGCAGGGTCTCGATATGCAGTGCTGGCTGAACTCACGTGTGTGATCCCCCTGCTTCTGTTTGCACTTTTTTTTTCTGTCTTGTTACTGTAATTCCAGTGGACTGAAACTCCTAGCTATTTGCTTTCAGATCATCACTGAATGGTCGTTACCTCTTCTAATAATTTATTTTAGTTATTTATTTTTTTTTTGGTTGTTCCACATTTTGACTTATCTTCAAGTTTTGATATTCTTGTTGCATAGGTTAACGGCACACTGGCTTAAGACTTGAAAATACTTGCATGTTCTGGCTCTCTGATGTAAAATCCACACTTTTCTAATTTGTTAATCAGTCAGCCTTAGTTCACAAAGATGAACCGTAACCAACGTTGACTCAAAAGGCTCGGGAAGATGGAGAGATGGCTTGGCCATTAAGACCACTGGTTGCTCTTCCAGAGGAACCTGCTGGATCTCCAGTACCCACATAGGGCTGACAACTGTCTGTAACGCCAGTCCTAGGGGATCTGCCGCCCTCTTCTGGTCTCCGGAGGCATTGCAGGTATGACTTTAACTGTGTAAAGGTGTGTTACATTTGTTTAGGCTGCATTTGTTTAACGATGTAAGGATGTGTGTTTAACTATGTAAGATGTGTGGCGTGTGATTCACCTTGCCTGCCTAGGGCACCTGATTGGTCTAATTAAAAGCTGCTGGGGCGGGGGGGGGGGGAAGAGGGGAGGCTGGCAGAGAAGAAGGAGGTGAAGTCTAGAATGAGGGAAGAAAAGAACAAGAGAAGAGAACAGGGAGAAAGAGAGAGACACACTCAAGGCTAGAAACCAGGCAGCCTCCAGCCAGACATAGAGACAGCCGGAAAGTAAGATATGCAGAAATAAAGGTAAAAATCCCTGAGGCAAAACATAGATAAAGAGATTAAAACAAGAGCTAAGCTAAGGCCGAGCATTCATAACTAATAATACGTCTCCGTGTCATGATTTGGGGGCTGGTTGGTGGCCCAAAAGAAAGCCCGGTGCACATAAGAATGCTTTTCTTTAATTTTCTGCCTTTTTGTTACAGAAATGGTCTCCAGTAAAAGAGCTAACTCTAGTGAAAGCAGAAGCTAGCTTTTCATTCCGACATCTACTAAAATATAGAACCCACTGTATGTGTTTGCTTCAAGTCAGCTCCCTACAGGAAGTCACTGGGAGACCATTGTAGGAGGGGGAGGATGTAAAAGAGACCAGGGAGGACACAGACAAGGAAACAACCATGAAGGAAAACCCGAGAACCTTCGTTTTTCACAATTTTATAAATCCATACATCTTCGTGAGAGCCGTGCCCATGGTTACTAGTGGACACTGTATGGTTAAATTCAGAACACTGCATTTCTTTTGTGATATGAATTATGGGGGGCAGAGTGACAGAATTTATGGAACCTTGTAAGACATGCCAGAGCAACGTAGCATTTAAGCTAAGATGTTTTAATGACCCAATTTGTTCAGACTGCTGGAGGATAAAAAGCGATTTCCTAAGATTTGCGGCTATTAATCGTGGTAGCCCCTAGCGCTTAGAATGTGCTGGGCAGGTGTTTTCAGGATTATACTAATAGCAAAGGAAAACAACAGACGTGTCCTCAATATTCAAATTATAGCTAGAGACAACGGCAACATCTCAAAGCAGAATCAAGAGACACAGTTAACGCATTGTAAAATATTGTAATTAACGTACTAAATGCAGATTCAACAATATCACCACATTTAGCAATTACTTATCTGCTTATAATAAATAGTTTGCTAGCAGATCCGGAATGCACTTAATTGGGACAAAGGGAAAGGTACCGTTCCTTAACTCATGGTGTCTGGGAAGGAGCAGGAAAGAACCCACATTTTTAAGAGAACGCTGAAGAAAGTTCATCTTGAAAAATGCCAAGATTTGGCTTTATTATCATTCTCCTGGGGCACATGCTTTGAAATGATATTTTCACACAAGGTAGAATCTGAAATTTGAATCCTGTCAGAGGCACAAAATACTGAAAGTCCAGCTCTCACAGGGAATAACATTTAAATATTAAACGTCTGTGTCCAAGGTAGAGACGACAGGAATAAAAATGACCCCATTTCAAGTGACATCTTTGTCCTCTTTGTGGTGTGAACTGGGTTAGATTAGCATTTTTTTTTTGGGGGGGGTTTGGCTTGGCCTAAAAGAATACAAAATAAATATGATGTGAAGCCAAGAGGCTGAAGGCCTTGTGCTCACACAGTTAAAACGATTCTCCATTTACCGAGAGCCCCTGCTTTGCAAGGAAGCCTGGGATTGTTATTTATAGGCGGTGGGGCCAGAAGGAGCTGGGCCATCCATCAAACTGGGCGATTAGTGCAGCGGAGAGAAAGCCCCGAAGAGTTGATTGACTGAATTTTCCATTTTGCAGTAAATTATTTTGGAGTCAGCTTTCTTTGGTCATTGATACTTGTTCCTTCCATGATCTTCAGCTCTGTCTCATCCATGCCAGTCATTGGGCATCACAAAGAGCTCCAGCCTTGAGGGTTATCTGCTCCTCAAGTACTTAAATAAAATAGCCGGAATCCTTGTAACTCATGTGTAAGAGTGTATATATTTCCCCTAGTGTACATCCTAAATTAATAGAAAGACACGAACACATAATGGTGTGTCATGATGTGTGTATTTGTGTGATTGTAGACAGAGGCCAGAGCATCACTCAGAAGAACCAGAAGAATTTGCAACGGTTCCAGATGCCACCTAAAGTACTTTGCTCTGTGCCCTCACAGATTTGATTGTTCATGACATGCTGTGTGGATTGGGACACTATTGGAGACTACTCCAAGGGCATTACAGTGCATACTTACAGATGGAGCAGGACTTCCACCATTACAGATGACTATTCTTTTGAGAAACAGCCTATGACCATGGGCAGCTGACCACCTAATGAACACAAGGAGCTGACTATATGTGTTGCCTTAAGATGGACCTAGACTGAAAATTGGTGACAAGGATATGTGTGCACAGATCTGTACAGCCTCTAGAGAGTGATCACATTTGTCTCCTCTTGTTTCCAGGCCACCCCACCCACTCATGCCTGACAGACTTGTAAAGTGGCCATGATAGCAAGGATGGAGGTCATGCCTGAATTCAGCAGCGTGGACTTCCATTCATGAAGGCTGTTCTGTCTGAGGTCACTCTTGAGCGCCCTAGTTTGGCAACAGCAGAAATGGCACCAGTCCCCAGGAGGTGAGCCAGCCACTTGGTAGCTGCTGGCTGCACTGGACCCCATTCATCTTCGAGGAGACAATGCTTCAAGTTTTCACTGGAAGAGATACTTGGTTTAGATATGGGTTTGTCTTCCTTAACCTTAGGGCTTTTGCCAAGGCTGCCGTCGGTTGAGCTTATACCAGGTAGTCAGGACAAGGTATTACAAATGGCTTCTGACCAAGGGGCTTGTTCAACAGAAGTTGAAGTGTGAAGGGAACTCATGCTCATGGAAACTACTGACTTGACAATGTTCTCACCACTCTGAAGGAGATGACCCAGTAGAATGACAGCATCACCTTTCACAGGTTCAATTCCCATGTCCTCTGGGTAGCTACACCTTGCATGGTTGAGATAAAGTCTATCAGGATGAGGCGGATGTGTGAAATCATTGACTAATATCTGCCAGCGTCTTTCAAACAGGTGGGGGCTCTGGATGCAGGCAAACCATGAGGACTGGGATGATTCCTTCTATCCCTACCAACAGTGGGCTGGTATGTGTGGAAGTTCAGCATGAGATGCCAGGTTCTCTCATAGTTCATGTACATTATCTGATGCTCATCTCATTGATGTGAGGCAGCATCCAAGCCCACAGCTCCATCAGCTCCTGCTGGATCTCCTTTCTTAGCTTCTCCAAATCCCAGTTTTGGCTCCATGGTGGACAGGTGAGCTCTTTGTGCAGGTTACCTGTGTTGTCCTGAATGGAGGTTGTGAGGGCCTCAGGTGGTCCCCATGAGTTTCACCTTGTCCTTGTTCCTTCTTCTTCATGTCCAGGCCCACAGCTGTCTAGGAGGCTTTAGCCTTCCAGGGAATTTCTCAGCAGTAATCACTTGAAATTCCCACACAGCCAGTGTGCTTTTCTGGAAAAGCCTAAAGGCACAGCATCTTTCTATTCAGGGAAGGACTCTGTCCTCTTAGTCACTTATTGGCCCAATATCCTGTCTTTCAGAACTTTCAAATTCACTGTCATCTTGGCTCCAGTGTCTGTTTCCTTTTTCTAAAATGTCATGAGTCGATCAAAATGTAAAGCACCACGTCATCTTAACTTACCTCAGGTCCCTCATGAAACTGGGCCATTTCATAAGGATTCTGCGGTAAAAGCAGGCGTCGTATCGAAGCATATACCTACAGCAGATGTCTTACACCCCTGCACTTCTGGCCTCTAATCTGTAGACCCTGTATTCTCACCCTCCTCACAACTCAAAAGCCCTGTCATCAAAAGGCAAGATGACTCGATTCTCTCATTGTCTCGTGTGCTGGATAGTTTTATGTCAATTTGACACAAGCTAACGTCATCTGAGAGGATGGAGCCACCTCCATGAGATGCAGCTGTAAGGCATTTTCTTAATTAGTGACTGATGGGGGAGGGCCCAGCTCATGGTGGGTGGTGCCATCCCTGGGCTGGTGGTTCTGAGTTCTATAATAAAGCAGGCTGAGCAAGCCACGAGGAGCAAGCCAGTAAGAGGCTCTTCTTCATGGTGTCCGTATCATTTCCTGCCTCCAGGTTCTGCCCTGCTTGAGTTCCTGTCTTGACTTCCTTCAATGATGAACAGTGAGTGATGTGGAAGTGTGAGCCAAATAAACCCTTTCCTTCCCAACCTGCTTTTTGGTCATGGTGGTCCGTTGTAGCAATAGAAACCCCAAGACAAGTTGGTACCAAGGAACCAGGTGTTGCTGTGACAGACCTGGCCATGTTCTTTCTGGGAGGATTATGGAAGGACTTTGGAACTTCGGGCTAGAAAAACCACTGAGCGTTCAATGCTTGGTGAGCTATTCTTTGAGGGCTTGGAATTTTGAAGAATGTGGAGGGCTGTGCCATAGATGGAGGCCTGGCTTATGAATTTCAGGGGGAAGTTTAAAGACTCCATCAGGGCCATTGGTTATTTTGAATTATGATTCTGTGGTTCTGGTTAGCTGGGCCTGAAAAATCAGCTGTGATTAATAAGATCCCAGAACTACTAAAGGAAACCTTTGAATTTTGCTGGGATAACTTGATGCTGGTCGACTGGAGTTAAGAAATTGGCGGTGATTAAGAAGAGACCAGCATCACTGCGGTGAAATCTTCTGGAAAGTATTTTCTGGGAGCACAGAGAGGCTGTGTTTGAGAGGCCGCCAAGATGGTCCCTCGCCCCGGCAGCTGAACTTGGTAATAGAAGAGTCACCCAGGTGGTACTGGTTTTGAAGGCATGAAGGGGTCATGGAGGGCAGCTGAGGCTTGGCACTGGGAGAGGTCAGGAGAGGCCATTGGTGCAGGTGCAGCCTCAGTGGCAGTTGAAGACCCAGGATGGAGGGGTCGTGCAGAGGAGTTGAGCTTGGCACTGTAAGGAGATCCCGTGAGAGACTACGGGTGGAAGTGCAGCCCAGCTGCAGCAGAAGACCCCAGGGTTTTGGAGACGCCAGTGCCACGGGGTGACCACCAAGAACAGCAGCAGCAGTGGAGTGGAGCCAGCCTGACCTTAGAAGTCGTGTGTGACAGAGAGCAGAGCTGGAGAAATGACCCAAGCCCTTTGAAGGAGCCCAGAAAATCGTGAGTAAATCCCAGACTTGGGCAGTTGAGTTACTTAGACTTCTGGAGTTTGGTTTTGCCTTGTTGAGATTGTGACTATTCCCTGGCTCGTCTCTCTCTTGAAGTAAGAAAATATTTAACTTATTTTTCATTTTGCATGAGCCCACAGTTGAGAGACTGAGTTTTTAAAGGAGATTTTTTTTTAGGTTTTTAAAAGAGACTTTGTATTTTTAAAGAGACTGAATTTTAAAGTGTTTGAATTTGTAAAGGCTGTGGGATTTAAAAGTTTGCGAAATGTTTTAATGTTGTGATGTTGATGTTAATGTGTGATCTTAGGGGTGAACACGAAAGGAATGATTATGGCCTAACAGCAATATGCTTGTGTGTCAAGTTCACAAGGGGCCAATTGTCCTGGCTAGTTTTATGTCAACTTGACACAAGCTAGAGTCATCTGAAAGGAGGGAACCTCAATTGAGAAGATGCCTCCATAAGATCCAGCTGTATGGCAGTTTCTGAATTGGTGATTGAAGTGGGAGGGCCCAGACTTTTGTGGGTGGTTCCATCCCTGGGCAGGTGGTCCCGGGTTCTATAAGAAGCAGGCTGAGCCGGTTGTGGTGACGCATGCTGGTAGGATTTGCTGAAGGAGGCGGAGGCAGGAGGATCATGAGTTCAAGGCCAGCCTGGGCTACACTTTTTTTTTTTGGTCCGCCGCCGCTGCACACCTTTAATCCCAGCACTCAGGAGGCAGAGCCAGGCGGATCTCTGAGTTCGAGGCCAGCCTGGTCGACAGAGTGAGTTCCAGGAAAGGCGCAAAAGCTACACAGAGAAACCCTGTCTCAAAAAACCAAACCAAACCAAACCAACCAAACAAACAAACCAACCAAACAAACAAACAAAAAAAGAAGCAGGCTGAGCAAGCCATGGGGAGCAAGCCTGTAAGCAGCACCCCTCCATGGCCTCTGCATCAGCTCCTGCCTCCAGGTTCCTGCCCTGTTTGAGTTCCTGCCCTGACTTCCTTCAGTGATGGACTATGGATATGAAAGTGTAAATCAAATAAACCCTTTCCACCCCAACTTGCTTTTTGGTCATGGTGTTCTGTCACAGTAACGGAAACCCTAAGACCGTGACCAAAAGCAACTTGGGGAGGCAAGGGTCTGTTTCAGTTTACAGCTTAAAGCCCATCATCCAGGCAATCGAGACAAGAACCTGGAGGTCGGAACTGAAGTAGAGGCCACAGAATGCTACTTACTCACTGGCTTGTTCCTCTATGGCTTTCTTTCTTTCTTTCTTTCTTTCTTTCTTTCTTTCTTTCTTTCTTTCTTTCTTTCTTTCTTTCTTTCTTTCTTTCTTTCTTTCTTTCTTTCTTTCTTTCTTTCTTTCCTTCCTTCCTTCCTTCCTTCCTTCCTTCCTTCCTTCCTTCCTTCCTTCCTTCCTTCCTTCCTTCCTTCCTTCTCTCTCTCTCTCTCTCTCTCTCTCTCTCTCTCTCTCTCTCTCTCTCTCTCTTTTTGGGTTTTTTTTTTTTTTTTCCGAGACAGGGTTTCTTTGTGTAGCTTTGCGCCTTTCCTGGGACTCACTTGGTAGTCCAGGCTGGCCTCGAACTCACAGAGATCCTCCTGGCTCTGCCTCCTGAGTGCTGGGATTAAAGGCGCCACCACTGCCCGGCTATGGCTTGCTTTCTTATACATCCCAGGACCACCTTCCCAGGCACTGGACCCTCCACATCAATCATCACTCAAGAAAACGTACCACATACTTGCCCACAGGCCAATCTGGCAGGGATATTTTCTCACCTGACGTTTTCTCTTCAAAACGACTGTAGCTCACGTCACACTGATATAAAACTAGCTGGCACAGTGTTGTAAAAATCTCTGCTTCTCTGGAGTTTTCCTCCCGTCCCAACCATGACCGTAAGGATTGCTTTCTTCCGGAAACACACTTTGTGTTTTTTGAATGCTGTTTTTGGGTATTTAATGAACAGATGGTGTTGAGAGCAGACTCTTGAGCAGGCAGCTGAGGTCATTCACTCACTACCTGAAGAATTCAGTCCTGTGCACGTCGCCTGTAGTGTGTGGAATTCAAATTTGTGTTCAGTATGATAAACCCTTGCATGCCGTGGGCCTTTGTGGGTGCTGGCAAATAGTTGGAACGGAGAATATTCACCTGGGTTAATTTCTGAGCTCATTGAGAGTCTAAAACTAATTTCTGCCTGTTGGGTATCTCCAGTTCAAACGCAACATTCCCCTAGCACGCTCTAGACCTGGGGCTGTTCCTGGGGGTGCCTACAGGTTGCTGTCCTGTATGTCACCATTCTGAGTAACCTGTTACTTCTTCATCCTTCAGTGACAGCCTCGTGTGGGTTCCCTGTCAAGCAAAGCCTCTTGAATAAGTTCTCTCCACCCCTGCTGTCGTGTCCCCGCCCCCCCCAGGTTCTTGAACCCATGGCGCTTACACACCGAAGCCGTCTTCCTGGCAGCTCTCGGCTTACCTTCCCTCCCTCGAGACACTGATTTCTCTCCTGCCTCCCTGGATGCTGCTTCTCAGGTTCCTTCTCCCGATGTTCCCTTCGGCTGTTCTTAAACCTTTAAAGGTTGCAATTATCAGAACTCGGCTCTCCAGTCTTTTCTCTTTTCTGGTGAATGCTATGTTTTGAAGTTTAAATTACTGTGCCTAAGAGATCTATAAAACAAAACCACCTCTAACCTCTGAGCCCACTTGCCCGAGGACAGATGACTTCCCGGAATGCTGAGGGCTGCTGTTCACGTAAGATGACAAGCCAACAAGTCGTGTTTTCACTTCTGTAAACAAGCGTGATCGCCTCAATTGCACAGGATGTGTGCTTGATCCTCATATACCTCGGCCATTCTGGCTACAGCCATCTCTTGGCCCAGGCTCCCCTCTGGGTCTGTGGCTCCTCTCTTGCTCTCCCTCCCCTCTCTCCTCTCAGGGTCTGGTTTAGTCTGCCTGCCATGTTCAGCCTGGACATGTCATCCCTCTGCCTGCTTTTTTCTCATTTGTATCTATAAAGTCTTCTCCATGTTTTAGGACAAGTCATGTCCTACTCCTCCTTCAGTTCATTTTTCCTTCAATTTTCGTTTTTTTAAAAAAAAGTATTTAATTTTATTTGGCTGTCGTGTGTGTGTGTGTGTGTGTGTGTGTGTGTGTGTGTGTGTGTGTGTGTGTATGTATGTATGTGTATGTTTGTGCCCTTAGAGAACACGAGTGACTGGGATCTGAACTTGAGTCCTCTGTGAATTCACTGAGCTGTCTCTCTTCAGTCTTTCTATCTTTTGCTTAATGTTTACCTCCTCACTACTGAATGTAAGTTTTATAATCCTACCAACTAGGATGGTGTCTGGCGTACAAAAGGTATTTAATATGAAGTGCCTGAGTAAAGGAAGGAAGAGAAGAAAGGGTATCTAACTTGCAGCATTAACTGTCCGGTGATCAGATGCTCTCCGATAGTTGTATGGTGAGTGGCTCCTCGTTTCTTTCTTGCCTGTTAAAGGGGATTCTGCATGGTTTAGTTTGACTTCCTTTCTTCTAAGGAGGGCCCCTGTCTCCAAGAAGAAAGAGGTGAGGCTGTGAGTGGGGGAAGGCTGAAGGTAGGAGTCCGACGAGGAGGAATCCATGGTTGAAAACGCACGTGCGTGCATGCGTGCGTGGGTGGTCACGTAGGCATGCTGGCAAGTGCATGCTGTTGAGCAGAGGCTGGCAGATGCAGGGTGGACTAGCCAATGCAGTCTGGCTCAGGTCCGTTTCAGATGTTGTCTGAGGATGGATTTCCCAAAGTGAATCACCTGACCAAATGCTCTAGACATCTTTAAAGCCCCAAGAGCTTTTAAGAGAAGCCACACCTTTTAGCCTCCTCTATTTTCAAGTCTAGAAACGCAGGAAAGTGCCCATAGGTTGTAAGTATTCCAGTTTACAGTTGGGATACAGCATTTCAGAGGATGTAAGGAGTTTCACAGATTGGAAAACACCCTCTGTCCCACTGAAAGTCACCTTCCTCCCCTTATACAACCCAGCAACTCTACATTGACAGCCATATAAGATGTAACACTGTGGGTCTTCGCTGCAGGGTAGGAGCCTTGGGAACAGGGACTGAGGTAGTGGGTGGCGGGCCCACCCTTGTAGGGCGTGGTCAGAACTGTGTCACAAGGCTCAGGGACACCCAGACACTCCAACCACACTTCTCTGATGCTTCCATCTGACTTCACGTCCTCCAGGTTAACCTTGTCAGGCTCGGTGATCTACAAGGTTGCAGTGGGGCTTTCCTAGAAACGGGTATGGAAGTTAATACCCACATCTGCATGACACACAGGCAGAAATGAGGACTGTGACCGTGACCGATCTTGACAGAAGCCCAAACTCTACAAGGCGACGTTAGCGGACTTCATCAGCGTGGGGCTGCATATGGCAGAGCACAGCTGAATTTTAAAGTCCCAGCATCTAAGCGTTTATGCAAACGGCAGCGACACCCCGAGTGTGTGCTGTTGGGTTGCTGCTTCCAAACACACGCTGCTTTTCAGCATTGTTTGGAAATCCTCAAGACCTTGTTGCAGAAATGTCTCCTCTGGGTTTGAGATCCTGACCTCAAATTCTGCCCATGTCTTCCTAGTTATTTATGTCCAATTATTCTCCTGTAGGAAAATAAAATGAAGGGGTGGGGAGGGAAGGAAAGACAATTAAGTTCCTGGATTCTAGAAATCCTGTTTACTTTTTCTGTCCTTTTCAGAAAAACAATAAGGGACACACTCATGTACCCCAGACTGACCTTGGCGACAGGTGTAGAAGAGGACAGATAAACTCTCAACATTCGAAGCGCAAAACCCTTTTATTGACGACTAGCCATCTGCCCACCAGAAAACCCCAGTCTTCTGGCTTTGTGTGGCTCTGGAAGTCTGATGTATGGGACTAGAATACCCGTGGTTTTGTGTTCTGCTCATGGGACACTGCATTGTCAGGGTGTCTTAGGGTTTCTATTGCTGTGACCACAGCAACTCTTATCAAGGGAAACATTTACCTGGGGTGGCTTACTTACAGCTCAGTCCCTTGTCATCATGGCAGGGAGCATGGCAGCGTGCAGGCAGACGTGGTGCTGGAGAAGTAGCTGCGAGTCCTACATCTTGCAGGCAACAGGAAGTTGACTGAGACACTGGGTGGTATCCTGAGCCTAGGACACCTCAAAGCCTGTCCCCACAGTGACACACTTCCTCCAACAAGGCTGTACCCACTCCAACAAAGCCACACCTTCTAATAGTGCCACTCCCAATGAGACTATGGGGGCCAATTATATTCAAACTACCACACGGGGTATCCACTGAGCTATCCCCAAACCAGAATCTCCTTCTTGGGCCTACTTTCAACTAGAATCAAGTTCCTACATCAATGTCAACTTCTACCTGTTGGTGGAAGTTTCCTGTCCCTACCTCCTGCTCCCAAATAACCAACAGGGAGACTTAATATTAATTGTAAATGCTCAGCTGATAGCTCAGGCTTATTACTAACTAGCTCTTGTAACTTAAATTAACCCACTTCTATTAATCTATGTATTGCCATGTGGCTTGTGGTTTTGCCTGTTCTCCAGCATGTCTTGCTCCCTCTGTCTCTCTTGGCGACTCCTCTGACCCCCACCCTTCTTCCTCCCAGCATTCTCAGTTTGGCTGTCCTGCCTGGTTACCAGCCAATCAGCTCTTTATTAACAATGGGAGAATAATACATATTCATAGTGTACAGAAGGATTATTCCACAGCATCTACCTTTTTATCTTTTGCTTGAAAACAAGAGGATAATATTGGGTTGGGGTTTTGAAAGGTGCTTTGCTCATGAGGGTGGAGGCTGTTGTGGGGTATTCACCAGAGAAGATGCTCAGGTATGGGTTTAAGCCAATAGAAAGTCTTTATTAGCTATCTGGCAAGTATATTGGGTACTCAGGACCCCAATGTAACCCCACACCTTTCTCAAGGTAAGCTTTTAAGCACACACAAAAAATGTCCAGGGTTGACATACTTCAGTTAACAAGAACAGTTAGCCAGAAGTGGAACTACAGAAACAAGAAGCAAGGTTAGTACATTTAGAGACTTTCCTTTGTTTTAGTTCTGGCAGGTGGTGCTGTCCATGCGCTGGTTTTACAGCCTGAAGGCCACTTCTGTCATGGCATCAGTTGTGCTGAGGTCTTGGCCTGCTAAGGTCTGGGGCTTGTTACAGAGCCCTCATAAGTGGTATTAGTACTTTTTTTTTTTTTTAAAGGGACCTCAGAAAGCTGCATGGTCCCCTCTGTACCATCTAAGGAAAGGGAGAAAATCTGCCTGAATCTGCCTCAGAAACAAACCTGTATTGTTTATAAGCAACGTAGCTTATGATAGTTTGTTACAACAACCTGAACAGAGGCTATTACCAAAATTATAGGAACACATTCAGAGATAATAATAGCCACTGTTGACAGTAATAATTATTCATATGTACATGTTTTAATTTTATGTTTACTCTCCAAGACAGAATTTATTCTGTGTACTTTATTTTTTATTTTTATTAAGATTTATCCATTCATTATGTATTCAGTGTTCTGCCTACATGCCAAAAGAGGGCATCAGATCGAACCATAGTTGTGAGCCACCATGTGGTTGCTGGGAATTGAACTAGGGTCCTCTGGAAGAGCAGCCAAGTGCTCCTGACCTCTGAGCTTTCTCTCCATACCCTGTGTACTTGATAAAGAAACTAAGCTTAGATGCTTTGGTCATTTCCTCAAGGACACACAGCTAGGAAGCAATGGAGACAGGACACAGCCTTTCCTAAGATGAAATGGTTTACCAACCCCTTTGTCTCTCTGGTTTATGCCAGGATGTTCTTTGAGGCATTTATGCTTAAATATCATTTTCTTTTGTTAACCCCACTGTGTGAGAATAAGACCACTACCACAATCTTTGAGCCAAATTTGAAGCAAGCTTTATTAAATACTGGCCAGGAAGATGGACGAGGGCCAGGTCCATACCTGGGATTCCTGGGGAATGGTGCTGAATTACACTAGAAAGGAGCTTATAAAGGCAAAACTCACAAGGCTCCGCATGTCCCCCGCTTCGTCGGGTGGGGGGTGGGGTGGGCAAGCATACATCCTGACGTACCTCCTGTGTGACCAAGCATCCCCGGGGCAGTTGGGGCAACTAACCTTGCTTAAAGAAGTGGAAACCCATGACTGGTCATCTTAAACAGCAGCCCCCAGCATTCTAGTAAGTTAACCCGCGTCCTTGGGCAAGTGGGCCTGACAGGTCAGCGGTGGTTTTGTTTTATAGATCTCTTAAGCACGGCGATTTAAAACATAACTCCAGCTCTCACACTTTATGTACTAGTATGCTTTGTCCAAAAGATGAAGGGACTCCAGTCTTGTTGGTCAAATGTTGGGAGGCGTTTCCAGGTAAAAATTAAAAAGCCAAGATGTCTGCAGGTGAATCTGTGAGCTTTGACTCTCTGTCACCACTGTGGGCAACATTTAATGTGAAAAAAAAATTGAGTTGGTTACAAGCAGTAGAAATTCTAGCCACAATATCTTAACCAAAAATAGATGAATCATTATTTCTTAATAGGAAGTCAAGAGGTAAGAAGTCAGTGGCTGAGAAGTCCTACAATGCACCGCAAGGTCTCTGTCCTTGACATGGGGCTTTCTCTTCAGGGCTGCTATGGTACTCAGCTTTGAGCAAGAAGACTGCAATGATCCAACCCTCCTTCTCTGAGGAAGACATGTTCAGTTCTGTGGTCTGTGGGACGCTTATTCTGGGGCTGTTTGTCCAGACACCGACTGGCTTCCCTGTCCTTTTCTCTTTAGCAGAACGCTAGGGCTCAGCCACACTTCTGGCTGCTCGCTAGCAGTGTCCTCGTGACCACAGAGTTCCGTGATCATCTTCCTTAGCCTCCCACTCCGGCCATCCACGTGACATTAAGTCCACCGCTGTAGGAGCTACTTGACCCAGAGAAGGGGCTGTCTGGGGCTCGTCCTGGGAGGACACTGTGGGAGGATCAAGCTGCAGGATGGGCTCAAAGGTGATGATTGGCATCACCACCCTGTAGAAGCCAGGAAGGAGAACTGAGGCACAGGAGCCAAAGGCGGCGAGAGAGTATTATCAGCTATGCTAATCCAAAAGAACAATCAGAAGAGAACCCACTCCATGGAAACCGAAGTCTGAGGAGACCAGAACTGTTTCTTCTTTTTCTTACTGTCCCTTGGGGGGAGAACAGAATCAGAGGAGCTGAAGAAAGGGATGGTGTTAGGTGCTAGGACGCGGTCATTTGGGTGGTGGTCAGTAATGGGCTGAGTGGGAAGGGGTGCTGGGCAAGGGCCATAGCAGAGGTACAGGTAAAGGTCTGTTTGTTCTTGATGTTTTTTTATCTTACTTGTTTGTCTGATGGCCCATGTTGAAAGGAGGTGCCTGTGCGTGATCAGCGAATGCCCTGCTTCTGGAATCCCGCTAAAGCCGCCATCTGAAGCTCTGCAGCCACGGGGAAACCGCTTTCCAATCTGCTTGGTGGAAGGTGTGCCGTCCAGTCTCCCTACGCCGCTCCCTCAGGATGTTGAAAATGGAGAGATCTCCTAGCTTCTTGCTCCTAGAAACTAGGCTATGCGTCCCAATGAGAAGCCGGAGCCCTTGTAATTCCACCGAGGGATAGAGCTATGCAAATTCAGTGTGTCGTATTCATGGCACGTGGTTGAGCTGAGAACTCCAGCTACCACCCAGCCATGCAAAGCAGGAGATTAGACCTGCTCTTCTGTGCACGGGAACTTTCTTTTCTCTAGTGGAAACTATCATACGGGCTAAGGAGGCAGCCCTGTGGTTAGTGTGCTCACCCAGTCAGTATATCTAGATTCAATCCCAGTAATGAATGAAAAAAATCAAACCAGCTCACACACCCCAAACAAACACTCCCCCCATCTTGGTCAGGGCTCCTATGGCTGTGATGAAACCCTGTGACCAAAAGCAACTTTGGGAGGAGAGGGTTTATTTCAACCACACTCCTACAACAGTTCATCACTGAAAACAGTTAGGGCAGGAACTCAAACAGGGCAGGAACCTAGACGCTGGAGCTGATACCGAGGCCATGGAGGGATGCTGCTTACTGGCTTGCTCCCCATGGCTTGCTCAGCCTGCTTTCTTATAGAACCCAGGACCACCAGCCCAGGATGGCTCCACCCACCATGGGCTGGGCCCGCCCCCATCAATCACTAATTAAGACAATGCTCTACGGGCTTGCCCACAGCCTGGCTCTTACGGAAGCGATTTTTTTTCAGTGGCGGTTCCCTCTTCCGATCGCTCTAGCTTGTGTCAAGTTGGCATAAAACGAGCCAACCCTCCCTGACAAAACTAAGCAAAAGCTACAAACCAATTTTGACTCATAGAAATGTGTCTGACAAGCTTGCTGAGAGAAAGATGGTGGCGGAGCACAGAGGTAATCATGGGCAGTCTGCCGGTCACGTGCAGGAAACATTTGATCCCTCCAACCCAGCCATGAGGATATTTTAAAACTCTTGTTTGAGTTAAAGACCGCAGTCATGGCCTTTCAGAGACGGCTCGCGCTCCAGATGTTGACTTGGATGTAACCGACATCCTGCAAGCCGATGAGAGCCCGCAGCTTTAACCATCAATGCGTTGGATTCGAATTTGGTGCTTGGAAAGTGTTTCTGGGGCACCGGACGACATTGTGATCTACGCAGAGCCGGCCTTCCTGCCCCTCTCCAGGCTCACAGTGCACAGGCTGCTCTATGAACCCATAAGATCCTGCCCAACATGCACACACATTTATCAGTCAAGAATGTGCTGGAGAAGCGTCTCAAGAGCTTTATGGGAACAGGCTAGAAAACAGCCCCGCAGCAAAAATCAGCTGGGCTTGGCTTCGCTTTGATTTGGAAGAACATGCCCAAGACACATGAGGTTCAGTGTGCAGGACCATGTGCCACCCCAGGAGAAGGACACCACACCTTTCTTATTCAGTCTGTCCGGAAGCATGAGGCTGCCGACTGGACCCTCATCCATGGCCTGGTGCTCACTGCCGTGTTTCAGCTGGAAGAGCGAGCGGTGGGCAAACGCGGCTGTTTTCTGCTCTGTGAACTCTGCTTTGGGAATGAGCCTGCGGCCGCTTGGGAACCAGCTCACACACCGTGGGCCATGCTCCAGCAGACAGGGGACAGCAGCCCGGTGCCCGCCAACATGCCCCGAAGTCCCGTGAGAACCTGGATCCTTTCAGCACTGCTCTCCGGCTGTCCGACAACCCAGCAACCAGTCACGCAGGGTTAGAGAATGGCGCTTCTGCAGCCAGGGAAGGGATTGTACCAGACTCAGATTCTTCGTATCGGTTGTCAGGTTTCAGTAAAAGCACTGAACCGTTAAAACAACAAAACGGAACAAAACTTCGTTTCCTGTGGCCTCACATCTGAGGGAAGTGACTAAACTAGGAAAAAGTTCCTTTTGTGTTCGGTGCCGCATGTTTTGTGTGTTGACCAAGAGGTAATTGCAAAGCTCGATTGCTCAATGACCTGACGACTTGTTTTCAGATCACGAGTGCAATAAAGAAATATTTTCCAGTTACAAGATTGCTACATTTCTGAACCTTTATGTATCTAGGGTGTGCATACTATCGATTCTTTTTGGTTACTCTTTAATTCTTTATCAGTTGCAGTTTTTTTTCTTTGCAAGTGCATTGTGGGTAATTTATGTTGTTTTGACAGTTTTGAGTTTCTGCTATAATTTTCAATTCTGCACCCAGAGTTGTACAGACTACTATTTAGACAAACGACATGGAAATATAGAGGTTATCTATGTAAAATGATTCATATTTCAAAATAAGGTCTCCTGTAAAATGAAAAAAAAAAGCCCATCATGTTGCTATTAATCACACTTTTTATATCACTTTTTTCCTTGACTGAGGTTTGTTGAATTTACTATTGTAACATATTTCCAAAACACATTAGTTAAATGGAGCTGAAAATCATGCATGCATATTTTATGGAAAAAAATGTGTAGATATATTTTCAATTTTAAGCTATAAACTCTGGCTTTCCTTGGATGATTAAAATATTCTGGCCCATTTAAAATGAACTACGTAATAAAAGTGATGTGCAATAATAATTTTACAATGCTTAATAATAATAAAGTGCTTTATCTGAAAATGCCCTTTAAAATGCCCTTTCTGTACAGAAAATAAGTGAGTGATACGCAAGTAAAATCAGAAATGGGAAAGGGACTGATAAAATAATTTAAAAATAGGCACGGAGATGTCTGCCTTTGTGTCACAGAACTGAGGAGCGGTGACATGTTCAAACGTCTTACGGGGTTAGCAAGGGGCGGCAGGGGAACTCGGGTAAAGTGACACAATAAAAATACATTAGGTCCAAACTTCCTCTAGTACAGGTTTTCCGACTTAAAAAGCGTGGAGTTCAAAGGACTATTGAAGTCTGTCGGATGTGCTGCTTATTGTCAATTCACATTGCCAAAGAGTTCACCCTTGCTCACAATAGAGGGGAACCTTCAGATTCACCCAGGTATCTGGCCAGGAGCACCTTTAACATGCAAACTAGCCCAGGGATCCTGGCCTTCTCCACCCCATCAAAGCCGAGGAATCCGAAGGAAGCAAGATGGTGAGCATCCTTCCTGTGTGGCTCCCCCAGTTACCCTGAAGAGGTAGAAAAGCCAGGTAGAGAATCAGGATGTGTTTATTAATGAGGGCTGAACTATTCTGCATCTAGAATGATGCAAAAGATCCAATTAGAAAAGAGACAGGGCAAATCAGGCCTCCAAAGAACTGGCTAATTACAGTGGAAACCATTTCTCTCTCTACCTGAACACATGATGAAATTCTGGTAGATAAAAAAATATAACCAAACCAGCCGGGTGGTGGTGATGCACACCTTTAATCCCGACACTCCGGAGACAGAGACAGGTGGATCTTTGTGGGTTGAAGGCCTCTTTGGAACATTCTGATGTGCAGAAAAGGGGAACACAGATGTTTCTTCTTTGCTCCACACTCCTCTTAGGACTTGTCTTCTCCTTGACCTTGATGTCTGTATGTTAAGGGATCTATACCCATGACTTCCTCGGGGGTAATTATGACTTCCTCTATAGCTCTCAATGTATCTACAATATAACTCCTGTGTTGAAGGCTCAGTGAACATTGAAGAAGAGAGAGGGACGGACAGACAGATTGGAAGAGGTAGAGGGCCAGGAAGTCTTTGTGAGAGTGTGCTTTTTAGCTAGGGCAGGGAAGCCACACCCATGAAATCTCAAAGCACAGTTGTCTAAACAAGACCCGAACAACTCCCATAACAGTTGACATTCCAACATAGATGTAGGGACTCGCACTGGGGCTCACCTTTAGCTGAAAAGACACAAGCGAATTCCCCAGGGATGAGTCCCTGTTGGCTATCAATACCAAGTGGTGGGCCCTAGGAACATGTATTGAGGCAACACTGACTGGGCTCAGCAGGCTGTAGTTACCTACTTATTGGTTTATAGGTATATGTAACAACAATGGTTAAAGAGGAGGTCATACATTTGGGAGAAGCGGGAAAATGATATTACTCTTAAGACAGGGTCTCACTATGTAGGTCTGTCTAGCCTTGAACTCAGAGGTCCCCCTGCCTCTGCCTCTGGAGTACCAGGACTAACGGCACATGCTACCACGCCTGTCTGTAATCATAAGTTGTGGTACTTAAAAAGAATTGTTGATTGAGGGGCTGGGGAGGTAGCTTAGTTGGTAAAGTGTTTGTCTTACAAGCATGAGGGCCATGTTGGAACCCTTGGGTCCATGTATGAAAGCCAGACATGCTAATTGCAGGCTTGTGACATCAGTGTGGGGGGTGGGGGAGCTGGGGAGAGGGAATACCTGAGCATCGCCAGGGCTTACTAGCCAGCTAACCTAATCTAACCAGCAAGCTCCAGGTGAGTGAGAAAACCTGTCTGGAAAGACACGATGGATGACTTCTGAGGACTGACACCCAAGGTCGACCTTTGGCCTCCACATTTGTGGGAGTGCGTCAGTGTGTACCCAAATCCACATACGTTCATCCACATAAACACATGCCTCCTGGTAATAAAACATGCTGGTTGACTTAATCCTAGAAACATTTTAATATAGCTTAAATATATATTAGTGTGGCTTGACGTTAGTCTCTTTTGGCTGAGGGTGGCTTTGTTTCCTTGTGGATGGCACTCTCTTTTGAAGTTATGTTGGCACTCTCTTTTGAAGTTATGTTTCTGGATCCTCAGCCAAGTTTGAATCCACTCTGAACAACAACAAAAAACAAACAAAAATCACTGAAACTGTGTCCTGGTTTACTTTCCTATTGCTGAGACAAACACTGACCAAAAGCAACATGGGGAAGAAAGGGTTGATTTCCCTTTACAGTTGCAGTCCATCACGAAGGAAGTGAGGGCAGGAACCTGAGGCAGGAACTGGAGCGGAGACCATGGAGGAATACTGCTTACTGGCTTGCTCTCCGTGGCTTGCTCAGCCTGCTGCTTTTGCAACCCAGGACCATCAGCCCAGGGGTGGCACTGCCCAGGGTGGGCTCAGCCCTCCCCTATCAATCATTAATCAAGAAAATGCCCTACAGACTTGCCTACAGGCCATCTGATTGTGGTTCTTCCCAGATGACTCTAGCTTGTGCCAAGTTGACAAGGAAACTGGCCAGGACATATGCTTACCCCTCCCCCTCTATTCATTTATTCTGGTTTTATTTCCCTTTTACCCGGAGCAACTCCCGAGGAAAGAATTTGATGAATAGAAACAAATACTTGTTGGTTGATTCCTTATGATTAGTGTGCTCCTAAGTTTGCATTTAAACAAAAGCGATGTCCAGGTCTAAACAGGGTTAGCTGTGTGATAGAGAAAGCACCCACGGCAGAGGGGAGCGGGTGAGATGTCTGTCTCCAGGGCTTTACTCCACACCTGTGATGCCCAATTTACGGAGATTACTTTGAAATTGGCTGCATAGTGGAATGGTTGATGAAAAGGTGAAGGAAATAATAAATGCATATGAGGTGGCATGAAAGATTTGGAGGGATTTGTATCAGCTTTGTAACCAGACGTACACATGGGAAATAAAATTTATTGTTGCTAAACAATGAACATTTCTCCTGAGGACCGAACTAATGAACAGAAGTAAAAATAAATAGCATTGAACTAACTAGAGCCGTAAGACTTCTAAAAGAGCACTCTGCAGGGAGGAAGGAAGAGTTATTCTCTGATGCTGTCTACATAACACAAGGCCACAATTCACCTGCGCAATAGTGTTAGGCTAATTACGCCCAGCTAGCTGGTCAGAATGTTTAGCTCTATCCAATTTATTGACTCTTTTCTCCCAAGTTTCAAAGGAAGCATCAATATTTGTTTACATGTCAAGGTTTTATATCTCCAAGCTGTTAAAAGAGCAAAAAAAAAATTATAATATAGTTTGGGTTAGAAAATGATTGGAAAGGTTTCACTTCAGTGTTGTGTGTTGGCTGCGGAATAAACCCTTGAGACCTAGAGATATTGCCTTGGAAGACAAGCATGACAACGAAAAGCATTAGCTTAGAGAGTCTCTCTGCCAAAGGCTCAGAAACTTTCACCTCGGAAGTTGTTCAAAATGGGCATAGAAATGTGCCAAGCAAATTCTCGTCTTCCTGATGTAATTTGTAGTGAAAAAGGGGATTTCATCAGTGTGTTTTTCTCTTGTCTTACCATCAACCATATTACAAGGCAGCTTTGAAGCTCATAGGAGAGAGGCTGTGTTCTCCAGGGTTGCTCCAATAGGTTCAGATTGTCATAGATCCTTAGCACAGTATCAGGGTGGTCACTTACCTGGGGAATATGACTGACGCTGTACCTCTCCTTAGGAATAAGATGAGTGTTCTTTGAACTTCCTACTAAACGACTGACTTTTTCATCAGCACATAATCCACACACGGCGCCTCGACATTCTCATGAAACACAGATGCCGGCCAGTTTGATTTATAGACGGACGTGCCAATGTGTTCTGAGGCTTTTTGCTGGCAGGGCCTGACCAAGGGGGTATGTTGTGGGGGTTCTTCTTGGGCTCTTTGCTTATAAATAAAAGAGACATCTTCTCTGGTTTCAGAATGCTCCCAGAACTTGCTTTCATTGATGCAACCACTAGGCAACGCTGGAGCCAAGGCAGAAGCTCGTAGAGTCTGTGCTATAGAAGATGCGCTGTGTCCCTGGAGGCCTTACCCAGAGCAGGAGTTAAATTGTTTCATTTTTTTACTTTTTCTCTCCAGGCAGTAGTGGCGCACATCTTTGATTCCAGCACTCTGGAAGGCAGAGGCAGGGGGATCTCTGAGTTAGAGGCTAGTCTGGTCTACAAAGTGGGTTCCAGGACAGCCAAGGATGCAGAGAAACCCGATCTAGAAAACAAAACAAAACAAAACAATTTCCCCCCCTCTATTTTAGATTGAAAAAGTTGAAAGGTCAAATGTAGGTGCTTCTATAACATTCAAAAATATTGTCATCAACAATGTCAAAACTGTTCTTCAGTGATACTAAACTGGATGCTAAGCTGAATTTTGCTCTGCTGTGGTTGCCTGCCCTGCTCTAGAGGACAGTAACAAACACAACCACGCTCCAACATGTAAGCTGTGATGACAGAAATTGGAGATAAAAGCTATGTGGGAGCTGGCGGCACATACCTGTAATCTCAGGGCTTGTGAGGCTGAGGCAGGTGGTGGTCAACTGGTCCTACATATTGAGACCAGGTGGTTTGAATGAGTATGGCCCCCACAGACTCATGCATTTGAATGCTTGGCCTCTAGGGAGTGGCACTATTAGTAGGTGTGGCCTTGTTGGAGTGGGTGTGGCCTGGTTGGAGTGGGTGTGGCCTTGTTGGAGTAGGTGTGGCCTGGTTGGAGTGGGTGTGGCCTTTTGGAGTAGGCGTGGCCTTGTTGGAAGATGTGTGTCCCTGTGGGGGCAGGCTTTGAGGTCTCATATGCTCAAGCCCTGCCCAGTGTGGCACACAGTCTCTGCTGCTGCCTGAGGATCAAGATGTAGAACTCTCAGCTCCTTCTCCAGCACCATGTCTGCCTGCATGCCGCCATGTCCCGCCATGATGACAATGGACTAAACCTCTGAAACTGTAAGTCACCACCCCAGTTAAATGTTTTCCTTTATAAGAGCTGCCGTGGTCCTAGTGTCTCTTCACAGCAATGGAAACCTTACTTAAGAGAGGGAGTCATATTCCTCTGTGGTATAGCCATAACCCTCCCCCCCCCCCCACTCACGCTCACACAGGCAACACTAATTAATGCGTCCAGACACTGACACACAAAGTCACGGCTCTGGGGGAGGGGGAGGGGCACAAGAGATGATAACGGGTGGGATATGGTTAAATGTGTGATACATATTGGATGAAAAAAATCTAAAAAAAGTCACCTAAACTGTTCTCTTCCTTGACCCAGCCAGCTGTCTTTGCTGAAGGGGCCGCTCCTGGCTGTGTGAGGACATCCTGGCTCCCCTTTCACAGAGCTGTTCACTTTATTTTCCTTTCTCTGTCTTCTTTACCCCCAACTCACCTGCCACAGAGCTCTTTTACTGGGGACACGTGGAAGAGCTTGGAGGGAGGGAGGGAAGGAGATGGCTGGGAGGAGTTTGAATTTCCCAGTAGTCACAGAGCAGAAACAAATCCCTCCAAATCCTCTGTGTTGCCTTACGTGCATTTGTTATTTCCCCCATGTTTGCTGTTACCAGGCACCCACTTAACCGGTTCATAGTCAGCTCCAGGGACAGTTGTGTAGAGTAGAAACCACCAACCTGAACTGAAGCCCCGACGACGACGTCTCCCTCACCTCTTTCCTGATAGAGGTGAGCTGTAGAAATCACTGTCAGGAACGTGGTTCTTGCCCTGCCTCTTATCAAAGGCTCCTGGACTGCCCTAAGTACGGAATTTGGACAATCAGAAAGTTTCATCTCAGGTTGCTTAGCATCCATCATTTTGGAAATTCATTGAAATAGGCAAAGGGAAAAATATTGAGTCTAAAAAATGCATTTAGCTCTGTGGGCATTTTCCCTTTATGATGAACTTAATTTCCCCTGGGAGATATTTTCCTTTGAAGTTGTGGATGAATTAGACTTTCTCCTCTCAGAATATTAACACATCATTTCTAACGAAAGGTCTACTTTTTGTGCTTAAATGCCGTTAATATCGAACAGATAGTCTGTTTGTCCTTATTACTGTTACTGTTAATACAGCTTGGACCTTACAGTACTTTCTGTCTGGATATAGGTCACTTATGGGACAATAATTTTTCTAACAATTCCCACAGTCTTGTAGGCGCATCCCATGATATTTGTTGATTTGAAGTCTGGTCATGTGATTCTGTCAAATGAGAAGTGATGTGATAGGGCAGTAAGTTGTGACTTGAGCCCAAACAATGACTATTGTGGGATAGGTATGTGTGTGTATGTGTACTTGTGCATGTGTGTATGGTATGTGTATGTGCATACACGTGTGTATATATGTGTGTGTCTTTGGGTGCAACATGGGTTTTTGTTTTTTTGTTTTGTTTTTTGAGACAGGGTTTCTCTGTGTAGCTTTGTGCCTATCCTGGAACTCACTCTGTAGACCAGGCTGGCCTCGAACTCACAGAGATCCTCCTGGCTCTGCCTCCCGAGTGCTGGGATTAAAGGTGTGTGCCACCACCGCCTGGCCTGTGTGTAACATGGGTACAGATGTCTTCACCTTATGCCTGTTGTCTCTGGTAGAAGATGAAAGTCTGTCTTCTCTCTGTGAAAGGTGATGGTGGAATGTGGGTCTGTGGCAGACACAATTAGCTGACCTTCCCTTCAGTAGCCATTCTGTTGTCTTGTGCAGACACATTTACATGCACCCAGTAGACGCATGTTTAACTTCAGGGACTGAAGTCATGATTCAGTCATTAGTCTTCGTCCCATTCTTTTGACATCGTCTCCTCCTCCTGGAACTCTCCAGAGCTCAGATGACCCCATGAGCTGGTTCTGCTCAGCACTATGTTTAGAGAAATCTGGGTGAGTGGGCTTCTGGGGAGATGATATTTTTGGGTCCCGTCGATGCTGTGTGAAGATGCACTGTCAATAATGTAAAGCTGAGAGACCAGAGAGGCAGAAAAGACACAGAGACATTGTGTGACTGATGGTGTGTGGAGCTACTACACCACGTTTGGAGCTCTGTACCCCACACTGCCTTTTCTGTGTGAGCGTGTGCGAGCACACATTGGTGCACATACATGTGGAAGTCAGTGGTCAACACCAGATGTCTTCCTTCATCTTATTGAGTCAGAGTCTCTCATTGAACCAGAGCCATCTGGCCATCGAGCCCCAAGGACCTACTGATCTCCCCTTCCCCCACTCTGGGGTTGCAGGCATAGGCTGCCATGTCTGGCTTTATGTGTGGGTACTGGGTATCTGAATTCAGGTCCTCTTGCTTTTGTGGCAAGCATGTTATTAGCTGAGCCATCTCTCTAGCACTCGACACTTGGTAAATTGAGAAAAGTACATGCGTTTATTGCCTAAGCCACCATTAATTGAGTTTTTTTCTTTCTTTCATTGCTAAAGTCAAATGAATGTAGCATCAAATGGAGAATGAAATGCTTGTCAACTTCACTACCGACTTGGAGGCATTTAAAGATGAAAATAATTAATTTTTTTTATGTATACAGTTGTTTTGCCTTTGTATATATTTGCACTGTGTGTGCATTGCCTGTGGAGGCCAGAAGGGGGCGTTAGATCGCTTGGAACTAGAGTTACAGATGTTTGAAACACCAGTGGGTGGGACTTAGAACCCTGGTCCTCCGGAAGAACAACCAGAGCTCTTAACTGCTGACCATCTATCTCTCTAGCTCCATTTTGAGATTTTGAGGGATCCAGTTGGGGCAGCTGTGTTCAGAGGGGTAGGGGAAGGAGCAGTGGAAATTTCCATGGAGGCAGTTGTATCCACATGACAATTATGCCTGATGATCTCAGTAGAAGCGGCGTAGAGGCCAGTCGAGGGGAAGCCCAGCAGATGGCGGACATTAGGGCGCCTCACATTGAAACAATAGAAAGACATGTAGATGACATGTGACTGACTGGTTAGTTTATATTACTTGGTTATTTATGAGGCGGCCTCTGGAATATTACAGAAGGTAGCCTGTTGCAGCACATCTGTCCCAGATGTTTAATGGCTCAAACGTAACAGGGATCTCTCTTTCGTTCACAAGGGGCCAGTGGATGATTCATGCTGTGTGTCATGATTTAGGGGCCCAGGAGACATATTGGGGTTCCTAGGGACCCAGTTATCATCCGTACCCAGCTGGTGGACAGGGAAGAGGAGAACACGGATGGGGAGAGATTCTGCTTCTGTTCCTCCTCCCCCTCTTCCTCCTCCTCTGCCTTCTTACTTGCAATGATGGGGATCAAATCCTGGGCCGTACACACGTTAGGCAAACTCCGACTGTTGAGCTACCTGCCCAGCCTCATGCCTGTCTCTCAAAAACCTTGATCCGGAAGTGGCTATTCTGTCCCCCACCCGTGATGAGGGGTTGCCTCGTCTCTCTCTTGCTTCAGAAGGCGTGGGAAATGGACTTGTCTGGGTGAGCAGCTGGTCTCAGGCCCATCTTTAGATCTTGAAGGGGAAGAATGGATTTTGCTGGGTGGTTTTGGCCATCTCCGCTGTCTGTTGAACTATTTGTTGAGGGTGGAGTCGGGGTGGGGCAGACTCTTGGCGGCCTGTTGGAGTTCTGGATTTCCTGGTGGAGGAAGATGGGGATGAATGACCGGCAAGGGCAATCATTTAGCCAACTGTTTTCTAATCATTGACAAGCAGAGGAGCTGAGGTAGAAGGGGCCTTTCTCCATCTTTGAAACGACATGCTGGACTCTATAAAATACTGAGTAACCGAAACCCCTCTCATTTGCTTATTTAGATCTCACGCGGCTACCGTGTTGACTCATGGTTGAACACGGACCATACATCAACAGTGTAAATTCTAACAGATGCACCTGCCAAGTCTTCTATTAGCAAGAACCACACATTTAAGGCGTGTGGTCATTTTTCCTTTTAAAGTGTGTTTCTGATGACGGCGCGGCTTACAACCAAGAAGCGGAGTTTCAGCAGGCGGGCGGCAGACTTATTTTTCAAGTGCCTGTCATAAATGCGCTGCTACCCATGTAATAAAGTGGCTTTCCTTGGTGTGACACACAAGGCACTAAAGAAGAATGAGTCTGCGCTGATGAAATGGCTTTTATTAATCTCCTAATGTTTTTATGTTGTTTTAGAATTATGATTAGCTTCAAGAGAGTAGCAAGCCATCCGCCATCACAGCTAAGCATTATTGCTATCCAGACATCGTTGGTTAATGCCTGCTGTTTGTTTCGAGCACAAAATGGTCCATTAAGAAAAAACAACCATAACGGGCTGAGTTTATTATCAAGAAATTATACCTGTTATGTAAACCTCGCTAATTATGAGCCCTTGGATTTGTTGGGGCGATAAAAATAGACGAAGAGAGACATTTGTTAGGAGCCGCGCTTGGCGTTGGCACCAGCAACATAAAAGGGAAAACGCAGACTGAGAAGACATGCTCATGAGGAGTGGAATTTGTGTAGGACTCGGTTAGACCAGGAAACCATACGGAGTGAGTGTGGACAGCTTCATGGCAGACGTTCCTCCCCTCAGTCATCTCCAGCGGGCAAGCGGAACTTGCCTTTTTCCTTCTCACTTCCAGGTCTTCAGAACCTCACAGGTGGGGCCGCTCGCTCACCAACCAGACTGCCCTCTCTGCCTGGAGGCCGATAGGAACCACGTATAACTTATTCCCCCCCATTCCTTCCATCTCTCCCCCCCTTTTTATTGAAATTTATTGATTTTCTTTCTTCACATTTTTTCCACAGACTATATCTTGAATATATTCTTTCTCTTCCCTCAACTCCATCCAGATAACCTCCCTGTCTACCTCCCTCCATTCTCATTCTCCTACCGTCACCCCCAGAATGTACAAAATCTGCAGGTTCAAACCACATGATATCCCAGCACAGAGAAGGAGAAGGGAAATGCAGTCCCAAGAGGCTATTTTCAATTGATAACTGCCAAGAAAGAGAAAAATCAGTTTCCTCCAATGAGTGTCACTGGGTATATCAGCTGCCCGCCAGGGCCGGTCTCATGCCCAGGGGTAGTTGGCCAACTCAAAATGGACTCTTCTTTCCTCTCCTCTCCTCTCCTCTCCTCTCCTCTCCTCTCCTCTCCTCTCCTCTCCTCTCCTCTCCTCTCCTCTCCTCTCCTCTCCTCTCCTCTCCTCTCCTCTCCTCTCCTCTCCTCTCCTCTCCTCTCCTCTCCTCTCCTCTCCTCTTCTCTCTCTCTCTCTCTCTCTCTCTCTCTCTCTCTCTCCCTCTCCCTCTCCCTCTCCCTCCCTCCCCCTCCCCCTCCCCCTCCCTCCCTCTCTCTCTCTGGTTCTACTGTGTTGCTCAGGCCCGTCTGGAACTTGTGATCCTGCGTCAGCCTCCCAAGTGCTGGGATTACAGGTGTTCACCACCATATCTAGCCCCCTGTCCTCTTCTTGACCCACCGACCTTAAGTTAAACATTACAGTGTCATCTTTGACCTCCCCCTCCCATCTGTAGTCTCCTGTTCCCAATCAGAAATTTCTTTCTCGATTTCTCCTCTACATTTACTCCCAAAGATGTAGTCTAGGCTGCTACCATTTTTTTTTTCTCGTGACAAGGTCTCACTGTGTAACCTAGGGTGGCCTCCAGCTCACAGCAATCCTCCGGCCTCAGTTTCCTGACTGCTAGGATGACAGGTACATACATGCCTTGATGTTTGGCTATCAGTTCTTGTATTAATTTTTGGAGCCTACACATCCAACCCGAAGATGCCATCTTCAAAGCAATGGTTTACTCATTTAGTTATATATGTCCTAGGCTGGCTTTGAACTTGCTGTGAAACAGAAGATGGCCTTGAATTTCTGATCCTTCTGCTTCCACCTGGTTTATGGGGTACTGGAAACCAAACGGAGGGCTCTGTACATGCTAGGCAAGCACTCTGCCAACTACCCTAGCCCGGAGGAAGTTTTATTTTTGTCTTTTATTTTAGAATTATTCCCTCAGCTTTTTATTTTGAAATATTTCAAATCTACACAAAACTCAGAATAAGAGAGCCATAAACACTGTTTTGCTGTTCCAAAGTGGGCAAAAATTCATGTTTTAAATGTTAGCATTTTGGTTAACATTGGTACAGACACGAGAGTCTTCTGCCTCCCTGGGAGTGGACCACAATTCTGCTAATTTCTCCTGTAATACCAGATCTTCTCCTTGGATTTCCATGTCAGGGTTCTTGGTAGAGCATTTGGTGTCTTCATTTACCTTTGAGTTTTCTGGAATTTGTTTCTTTTTATATTAGGGTGTCAGAGGAAAGCGCCAATGGCAGAAGCCAGGCATAAATGTAAAATGGACATTTAGAAAATCTCAGACTATGTCATGGGACCCTAGCCACCTTCTGTTTGTCCACAAAGGCAACTGGGCCGTATCTGCCCACTTAAAATTGTTCAGTACATTGCCCAGAAATTGACACCTAGAATATTAACTGTATTAGCATGCCAACCTCTCTAAATGGTGATAAGAAAAGTCACTAATGGGGGGGCCCTGTGGTCCCGAAGATGTCAAATACTTTTTCTGTGCCCTCGGTAATGAGGCCCCCCCAAAGGAGCCAGTACTTAGGTCTCCTGAGACTCCAATTCCTCCTGCTCCCAGGGGCTGGGCCTGGCTGGAGGCAGAAGGTTGAAAACACACCACTGAAGTCATTGCCCAGTAGGAGGATGAGGGTCGCCACCACCGCACAGAAGCAAACCAGCCCTTGGTAGCACCCACCCGACAGTACACAGTCTCCATTAGCTTTCAAAAGGCTTTTACTCCGCATGCTATCATCTGGCATCAGGTTCTAAAGACACAAAGATCAACTAAGAAGACCGAGCTGAAGCTCTTCTAGCAGATGAAGGCTTTGTCTCTGAGGAATGGGTGATGGACCTGGGAAGCAGGTGGTGGGTTTTCTCTGTCTGTCAGAGAACCCACCACACATCTTAGATCGAGGTCAGGACAAGAATTTTCTTTAAACTTTTTTTTTTTTTTGGTTTATGGGAGAAGTCGGGTATGTCCTTGGAGATTCTGCGTGTGATTCTGAAATGCCAGTCGTCAAAGGGTTTCGGAAACACCCAGGTGTGCCTTTCTCTCCCTCTCTCTTTTTTTCCTTATAAAACATCTTTGTTAAGATGAGAAGAGACTGAGAGGCGAAGAGACTGTGCTCTGGGGTCAGTTTTGACGTTTGTCCACTGTCCTTTCCGTTGGCCAAGAGCTACCGAATGGAGTCTCCTGGTTCTTGTCTTTTTGAAGGAAAGAATTCCGCTGAGAGACACAGACATTAGAAATAGAAGCTTATTTGGCAAAGAAAAATTAAAGCAAAATGTATTTCAAAGAGAGACTGGAGTGGGCTGCCCTGAGAGGCAGAGGATAGTATAAGAAGTTCTCCAGTGTTCAGTCTGAACAGGTTTTATGAACGTATGTGAGGTAGGTAATATGTTTATTGGGTAAAGTAATACTTTTTATCTCCCAAATTATGGTGGGAAAAGTCTTTCTTTTGAGGTATTTCTTTTCATCGTTCCTCAGAAAAGCCCGCAAAAAGAGGGGATCGAAATCCCAACCTAAGGAACACTATAATGAAGCCGAGGTCTTTGAGGACCCAGACCCGAGTGGCTGAGTGCCCTGGCTTAGCTTTGGATACAGCAGGAGCAACCAGGCTGCTGCCTCAAGCATGTTTACCCATGAAGAGGCCTCCTGCCCACCAGAGACACCGCTATTTCAATGCAGCTGCTGTTTCCTTGGTTACCTCAGTTTCTGAAACTGCCCAGGGTCCCATGATGGCTGTCATGGCTGACGGTTGGTTTAGACAGCTTGCCATTTTTAAACTTGAGGTTTTTGCCATGCAAGCTGGGGACAGGGTTTTCACAATATTTTGTCAAGGTGTACAAACAGGAAGAATGCTTGGGCTGTCTTTTAGGACTCCTTCTTCCAGCCTCTATTGTCTATCCTACGATACTATATTCCATTCTTAACAAAGGTCCGTGTGAAAATGGCAACTTGATCTTGGCATGAAATACTTCACCTCCTTTCCATTTTCATCCCTCAAAGTGCTCCAGCTGCTTTATGACTAGTATAGATCTTTATAGCCTGTCAGCTTTCCTTGTTTCTTAGGATGCATTTCTGCTTAATTAAGGGGCTTGTAGAGGACCAACACAGAGGTAGAAGAGAATTGAATATGAATGTCTTGATGGTAAGGGAAAGAAACTGAACTGACCGAGCGACATCATAGAGGATGACTTCCAGGTTAACGTGTCAGGAACAGGACAGGGCAGGGTAGACCTGGCATTGGCTGGAACCAGGAAACCCAACCCCGTCACACTGCATACTGCCTGTTTCAGCGTCTCTGAACACTGACTTGTTTGTGCAGGTGAGCCGCTTTGGTCTGGTTACAGGCGCTGCAGCCCAGCACCATGTACCCCCCTTCCCCCCAACCCCACAGAAACAGGTCCTTCTCCCTCCACTTCATTTGGAAGGAAACCCAGGCCGGAGTTCCAATTGGCCAGATGGGGTCACGTGTTTACTCCTGACCCAGTCACAGAGACTGAAGGATGAGACTTTGTGACTGACCTACTGGGATCAAGTCCCCGTCTCTTGACAGGTTGGAATGTCCACTGGATGCACAAGTTTTAAGAAGAATCTCCATGAAGATGCTGTTCTCTGCTCCCGTTTTCAATAGTTTATTTTTGCTCAAGTTCTCCTTCTGTCCGTTTTATTTATGTGTTTATAAAATGACGTCACGGAGATGACCTCAGTCCTCATCCCTCTTCATAGGATGTAAAACTATTTTTAACCAAAAGGAGTGGCTAGCATTTGCTTTAACCAGGAGGGCTGCACACGGCAGGAGCCCTCACCAATTGGGAGCAGGATTCAGGCCAAGTGGTCCCAGGACACAGGTCCCATTGAGTTCATTTTTGCTGGTGGGGTGTGAAGTGAACCAGCTTCTACAGAAATCTCCAACCCGCCGTTTGAGGGGTTTCTGTGCTTCTGGCAGTTGATAATGAGAACCAGAAATTTCTGTGTGCTGAAAACTGGGTGTGTAGGGTGGATGAGACACACACACACACACACACACACACACACACACACACACACACACACACAGACACACAGACACAGACAGAGTCACAGAGACACAGAGACAGAGACACAGAGAGAGACAGACAGAGACAGAGAGACAGAGATACAGAGACACAGAGAGAAACAGAGACAGAGACACACAAAGAGACACACACAGACACACAGAGACACACACAGAGACACACATAGAGACACACACACAGAGACATACAGAGACACACACACAGAGACACACACAGAGACACACAGAGACATACACAGAGACACAGAGAGAGACAGAGAGAGACAGAGACAGAGAGACAGAGACATACAAAGAGACACACACAGAGACACACACAGAGGCACACACAGAGACACACACAGAGACACACAGAGACATACAGAGACATACACAGAGACACACACACAGACACACAGAGATCTTTTAAGAGGATGGAGAGTGAAA